>NC_089498.1:84557292-84867842 GCF_036850765.1 Saccopteryx bilineata | reverse complement strand
CCAGGCTCCTCCGCACAGCCCTGCACCAGACCAGGCAGCCTTTCCCTGGCTGGCAATGATCTTCTCAGAGCAGAAACTGGGTGAAAATATACAACAAATTTTGTTTTGCTCTCTGAGAGGACAAGCCTTCTCCTGGGACAGTTCGCACAGAACAAACTCACTGTATGCCAACAGGAGCAAAAATTGCCAGCTAACACTAATCCCTAATTAATGCAAAATGTGCTGAATCATGTCCAATTTCACCACATACCTTACAAACAAAGAATAAACTGTCCAAAGTGACACAGTTAAGTCTGTTTCTCCTCCGATGTTCCTCCTGCATCCCGCTAATGGCAAAATGCCACTGCTCCAATATTGTCATCATTTAAAGTTTAGACTGGATAGCTTAAGAAGTAAATATAAAAAATATAGCAAACTGAGATATGTGTGAAGTGTAAACCAGTATTCATTCATCCATCCATTCATTCACTTATTCAGCAAGTAAATATTCAGCGCGAAAGGCCAGTGACAGTGTCTTGGAAAAAGTGGATGAAGCCTCTGAAGAAAATCGCACATAGATATGAATACATAAATGCATATAAAATGTTAATGAAGATAGGACGGTTACAGATAAGACATGTTTGGAAATAAGTAACAGAAACATAACTCAAATTGGTTCAAACAATGAGGAAAGGAAGTCTTTGTAAAGGTGTGCTTCATGGTTTAGCAGCTTCCGCAGCACAGTGATAACAGAAGAAGTGACGTCTCTCCATTTCCTTATGCTGCTATATAATACAGGTTTTCCTCCTAAACTGGGTCCCCTTGTCATTAGATGGCTGCCAGAAATGGAAGAGAGAGGAACTGGATTCTCTGTCCCAGAATCCGTGAGCAGAATTTTCTTTATTTCTCTATGGCCCCAGTTGGCTTTCCCTTGCCCATTCCAATACCCAAGGCAAAGTGATAGAACTGCTCTCCCATCATCCAGGTCCTTCCCTGAAGCTTAGGCAATGTCTACTAACATTATAATCACAAAACGTCCACCACCTGGGCAATGCCTAAATTATAGGCCATGCATTCCAGAATGCAAAAAGTTATCAACAATTTGGGGTAGACCTAAATGAAATTAATTAGAAAGCAAAGTTGCATAAAATACACTCAGTATTACTTCTCTAATGATGAGAAAAGTTGACAACAAAAATATTTATACATACATATTGTGCGTACAAGCACAAAGGGGGGGAGGTACTTGAGGGAAAATATTAACCAGTATTTCTGATCATTTTTTCATTATCACATTTCTAAGGATTATTTTTAGATATTAATTACCTTATCATTCCCATTAAATCTCCCCTGGAAATTTTAATACCCAGATACATTGTGTATCTGTTTATATACTATATATACTGTATATCTATACTTTACACATAAAATGATTAAATATTTTCACTCATCCTGAAAGCAAACCTCAGGCTCCTGTGGGTGAATCACCTCCTTTGGATGTTTACCCACTAGATTTCTGAACAGTTGCAACTTTGCCTGGAACAGGAACTGGAAGAGGTAAAGGGATAATGTCATGCTTGCTGAGTATTTTTAAGTATTACAAGAAAATTCACATGTATTATTCACTTTCTTTTTTAATCAGAAGCAAAATAATAATGATTTATAAACATGTTTTTCCTGAAATGGCCACTCTGCCAAAAATACTATTTGCTTCTTAGAGATCTGAATGAAAGATCTGTCATATACATATCTTCTGTCCCCAAACTGTGAATTCATGTTCCACTCTGAATCCTATGTGGCCCATCTAACGTATCATCCAAGGATGGTATGAGGGTTGAAACACATGTCAGGGCTTAGCTCTCAGGCTTCAGTATGTGTCAGAGGAGCAGACAAACAGATCCTCAATTATGAATATATAAGCCGCTCTGAGTGGTTGACTACTCCAATCCAGAAATGCCTCCCAATGAGACTTATGTCAAATATGTCAGTGTCCTCACTATTTACGTAAAAAATTATAACAAAAATACATATTTTAAAATATGTATTTAAGGCCATGGCTGGTTGGCTCAGTGGTAGAGCATCAGAACAGTGTGTGGATGTCTTAGGTTAGATTCCTGGTCAGGACACACAAGAGAAGTGACCACCTGCTGCTCCACCCCTCCCCCTCCTCCCCCTTCTCTCTCTCTCTTTGCCTCCTGCAGCCATGGCTCAATTGGTTCCAGTGCATCAGCTCCAGGTGCTGAGGATGGCTCTGTGGAGCCTCTGCCTCAGGTACTAAAAACAGCTCGGTTGTGAGCATGGCCCTAGATGGGCAGAGGATTAGCCCCAGATGGGTGGTTGCCAGGTAGATCCTGGTGGGGTGCATGCAGGAGTCTATCTCCCCTCCGTTCACTTGGAAAAGAAGGAAGAAAGAATATGCGTTTAACTAGATAGGAATGCCCTGACTCTTCTTCTATAGCTGCCTACAGTTAGCAATTATTTGCCCCTCAACTTTTCATGAAATAAGAGCAACTTAGAGAAGGGAGAACACATTATTGGTAACACTCTCAACAGCTTAGCATGTCATAACCATTTTTGCTTAGTCGTCACAAACACTCCATGAAACAGATGGTATTATCCCCGTTGACAGTTGTAGGGCTTAAGGCACAAAGAAGCTGAATAATTTACTGGGTGACACTCATTACTAAGGACTTGAATTCCCAACATTCTATCCCCGTTCCTCATGTACCTGATATGATTTGCTCCCATCTATTCATTGTGTAGGCATTTGTGGAACACCAACTACACACCAAATACTGTGTAAGTACCGGGGTAAAGAAGCAAAGATAGACAAGATCCCTTTTATTATAAAGTCTACTTTCTAGTGGAAGAAAAAGTCAAACAGAGTAATAGAATAGAAAGTGGGTTGGGGGGTATAGAGGGTATGGAAGAAATGACTATTTTAAATGCAACAGGGTCCTTAATGATAGTTAAGGGAAGAAAGAGTACTCTAGGCAGAAAGAGTAGCACATATAAGGGCTCTGAAGTGGAATGAAGAGGGAAGAACATTGTATTCAGTAGAGAACAGCTGTTATAAGAAATAAACCCTGAAACTCCAGAAATTTAACACAGTAAGTTTCACTCACATTAACAGTTGAATACAGGTGTTCCTGTTTGGTGGACAGCTTTCCTCCACGTGGTGATTCAGGGACCTAGGCCCTTTAAACTTTGTAGTTTTGCCATCACCTAGGCTATAAGTGCTTGTGTCTAGACAGTGAAGGGAGCACAGCTGTTCCTTAGCTGTACTATTCTGGAAGTACCATGTGATTGGGGAAATTTTATTTAATGGGTGAAAAGCAAGATGGGCACTGCAGAACCAGGTACAATCCAGCTATTATGGAAGGACGGGTATGCATTCTGCTGTTAACAATCGCAGGCTCAGAAATAGATGTTTTAAGGAAAAGTAAGAGGTCAGTGTGACTGAGCATTGTGAGTATGGAGGAGAGTGGTGGATTCAGACAGATTATCAGAGAAAAAGATGGGCATCAGATAATGTAGGGCCTCATCAGAGAGAGCAAGGAACTCGGCAGTATATTAAATGTGGTGGAAAGATGTGAGGGGTATTAAGCAAAACAGAGACATAGTCTCTCTCATTCGGGTTTCAAAAAGATCAATCTGGCTTTTGCCTGGAAAATGTTATCTATACTAGAGCAGAAGCAGGGAAACGAATAAGACTTCTGCCATAAATAAGGCATGAGATAATGGTGTTAAGGACCAGTCTCAGGGAGTTAAGAAGTGTTCAACACTCAGACTATATTTTGAAAGAGAGTTAGAGTATACTAGAATGTGCTGATGTGAGTGGTGAGTGACTAAGAGACACCAAGATGGCTAGTGCATTTTCTGCAATTGTCCGGTTACTATGGCTGCATAACAAGTTACCCAAAGCATCTGGGCCCTCAGTTCCATGGCTCAAAAGCTGGGGGTAGGAATGAATGATCTAAAGCCTTGTTCACTCACACCTATGGCCATTAATGTTGGCTTAAGTTGGGGACCTCACTGCCTCTCTATGCCAGCTTTTCTGGATTGTCTCAGCTTGTGAGCTACTGTGGGCTTCCTCGCAGCATGGTGGCTGGCTTACTCCAGAGTGAGCATTCGAAGAAAGAGAGCCAGACAGAAAGTTTTGCCTTTTGTGCTAGCCTTGGATGTCACCAAATATCATTGTCTACTTGTACTCTGTGGTGACAGTCACCAACTTTAAGCAGAGAGAATACAGACCCCACCTCTCATAGAAGGACAGCACAAGTCACCCTGTAAGAAAAGCATGTGGAATCCAGTATCTTTCTTGTGATCACTTAGAGAAATTCAATCTGCCACATCCCAGTAACAAGATACAGTGAGGTCGTTAATTAATACTGGAAGGACTGGGTGATGATCAGATTTTTCTGGGCAAAAGACTCAAAATTCTGTCCTAGATTGATAAAGCTCAATGTGTCTATTAGACATCTAATTGGAGATAAGGATAAGCAGTGGGATGAGTGAGTTTGGAGTGAACTGGAGGAGTGAGAGCCAAAGAAGCTATTTGGGCATTAACAGTGTGAAGACAATAGTAAAGTCATGACTCTCACGAGGCTGCCCAGAGGTAAGTGTAGCTGAGGCAGAGAGCCTGACGGGGAGCTCAGGTGCACACACACCTGAAAAGAGTCAACTTCTACTCCACTGTGACTTTTATTTTCAGCCTAATCTTCAATTACTGAGTAGGTATTTAAATAAACGTTAAGTATAAGAGATTGGCAATGAAACATAGGTAAAATGATAGTAAGCCAATTTTGCCACCGGTCAAGATCTATAGGATCTACGCTGAATTCTTACAACCTAATCCAACTCATTCAGAAGACAATGAAACTCAGGAATAAAATAAATGACACTATGGTTTCCGTGGACGTGGTCCATGACTCAGCCACCCAGGGGAATGCTCGCTCTTCTAGCCCACAGCCATCAAGCTGAGACCTGGGCTCCTTCTGTCTCTACAGCCAGACTCCATAATAGTGTAAGCCAATTTCTCATAGTAAATCCATCCCTTCTGATGGATGGATGGATAGATATCCTATTGGTTCTGTTTCTCTGGAGACCAAACACCAATATAAATTTTATCTATACTTTTTCATGAAAACAACTTATACTTGTTCAGGAATCTAAACCCTTACATAGACTACACGTGAAATTAGATAAAGCCAATCAACATGACACACTAACCCGGGAGGAATCCATATCATCACTTTGGGGAACTGTTGCTGGTTTTAGCACAGGCATGGCGGGTTTGATACTGTTGGGCAAAGAGACACAAGCCTGCCTTTGAAATGGTCTTTCCTTTTCCGGCTGTCGGCATGCATGTTGACTTTTAACAACCCTCTCGAACACATGTCTACAGTGTTTTTAGAGCATCCTTATTTACACTCCCCCTTTCGGCAATGCAGGTCTTTTCTATTTTTTAGTCTCAGTGCAGAAGACAGTTCTTGTACAAGCAGACGGGTCTGCAGCGGGGCCCCAGACACAGCAGGAAACTGCGGTTCAAAGAGGAAAGGGAGAAAGAAAGGGCTTGAGCTCAGCTCATTTTTCAGTGATTTCTTCTTTGTTCTCCAAGAATCCAGGGAGCCTGCTTGGCAAATGGGCGTGTTAATCTAATGGTTGAATCACTTGAGGGTGATTTTTACAAGTATCTATTGCATGGATATAATCAAAGGAAGGAAACACTTGAATTCCAAAAGATAAAAAAGTAACAGAACGCTAACCATAAAGTATAAATTTTTGTAACTGTCATGCCTGCTAGTATTCAAAAGGCTGGAGATAATAAACAAAAAGAAAACATCTGTCAGCCCCAGCACAGATAAACAGTGATATTAGCAGAGAACAACTCCCATCCCTAACTGGAATGCTTCTTAAATTAACTCTGCTTCAATGACTTCAGCTCTTCACAACCCCCTCATTCCACACTAATATTTATCCCAAATGTCCTCTATTAGATCTATTTTAAAAATATATTTAGATAGATAGAAATGCCCTGAATCTTCTATGCCTGCCTAATTATTTCACAAGATGCAAAGAGGAAGGAAATATTATTGATTTTAGCATTTTATCTTTCAGGTTGATCTGAAAACACAGCAAGAAATAATGCTCATTATCTAATTCTAAGTTTAATTCAATCTATGATTTACTAAATAGATTAAAAAGTTGAAAAAGGCACCTCATAGTTTTATCAAAAATGTTGAGGTTTTAATGAGTCAGTTTCTTCCTGCTTAGACAACATAAGCCATTAACAAAGGCAGGATGAAAAACATTCCGCTTTCATTTTTGAAAAATCAAAGACATTTAAAATTCAAGACTGTAAGAGAATAGAAAACCCTAGTGAGGTTTTGTTCCCAGGTCATGACCACAAGAGCAGAATGAAACTGTGCCATTTGACGTTTGTTATAAACTGTGTCACAATATCAGGAAGGCAATGACTCATATTCTGAGAAGCAAGGCAATGGATACTATGGCACTATTTAAATGTTCTGTAACTTGATACTTTATCAATCTCTCTCTTTCTCTGGTTACACAACAGCACAGAAAAAGAGATGGACTTGGTGACTCACAGGAGGATCAGAATGGTAGACGGAGCAGATTCCGGTCTTTCCGGGCCCCTGCAATTACTGAATGGATAGCCATTATAGGAAAAGCAGAGCTCTGTTGAGAACCAGGCTGTGAGATTCCCCAGATCGGTGCAAGGCTTCTTTTTCTCCCAAGGCAACAGCCATTTCAAACACTGGAGAAGGACCAAGAAACTAATGGGAACTACTTCTGGCGGCATAGCCCTCCCCATAAACATCTCATCCCAAGGGAAGGTATAGGTGCTCAAGACACACACGTGCCAAGTCTGAGAAGGTCTTCAGGAGCAAAGACCACCAGGAGTGCTGCTGAGGATGCCCCTCAGCCACAGGCTGGCAGGCTCTCCCCATGGCTCCTGGAGTTAAGGAGGAGTGGTGGACAAAGATGGCCCAGCAGTACAGCTACAAGGAGAAAGGGAAATATATGTGACTCCATAAATTCCATACGCAGGTCCCAGAATCAGGGCTGGGGATGGCCTACTTGATGGGCTGCTGCTGCCTTTGGACCTGAAGAGGCAAGCAGATCAGAGAAACACTAGCCTGGCCAGCCCCTTACAGCCTGGTCTCCACAGAGGCCAGTTCAAGCCCTCAGAATTGGGCCACTCATCAGTGGGACCAACTAGGGGGCTGGCTTCTGAGGCTGAGTCCATAATTTAGGTCATAAGTGATCTGAAATGAACCTGGCATGGTCACAAAAGAGGTGCCCGTTTCCTCCTACCTCCTCCTGATTCTATCCACAGCATAACAACCTGTGTTCTTCCCAACCTGTGTGTGTCTCTCTGTGATACACTGCCCCTGCACATACACACAAAGCTCCAGTAGTTAAGTGATATCACCACACATTCGGCCAACTGAGAGAAGGAGAAGAAATTGTTCAACTCTGGCTTTAAGTTGTAATGGGCAGGACTCTAGCATAATAACTAGCATGACTCTCTTTTAATAATCAAATATAATAAAGTCATGAAATTTGTCTGAGATGACATAAAAGGAGCCCACAGCCCAACTTCAGGGATGTGAGGTGTTAAGAGGTAGAAGGAAAGAAATTTATTTCGTGCTTGTGCTCCTAAAGGTTGTGAGGCTCCACAATGTGCTGTTTAAAACTGAATAAAATAATTCCAATCTATTTACTGTGGGAGCAGTTGAGTTCTCCAGGTGACTGTGGATGCTGGTGGCACTGAGTAGGAAAAGTCCCCGTGTATGTACAAGCAGTTTGCAGGATGCGAAACTGCTAATTGCAAAGATGATTTTTAAACTCTACATAAGCAGGAGGTATTTCCGTCCTGATACACATCTAATTTGTTTCTATTTCTTTGTTTCAAGTGTGGAGGGAGGGAGATGACTGCAAACCAGGAACTATTTTACAGGGAGAAGAGAGGACAAGGGCTGACCCACTACTGCAGCTTCTCTTGGCCCTGCCTGAGAAAACCACTCTGCAAGGAGAGGAATTCCCCCGCCCTTCCTAATTGATGCTAAGTTGAATGGTCGCAGAAGTCCCCTACTTAGGGAGATATGGAAACACTGACTTCAGGGAAAAGTTCGGTAGCCCGTGACTGGCAGTGTAAGAATGGGTCGTGTCAGCAGGTATTCTGACCTTCTAAAACCTTCCAATGATCAATTTCAGAAACACAGTTGCTGGGGGGCACATCCTAATTAGTAGTAGCAAGCACTACACAGCAATTCGTTTGTTTTTTTTCATTCAAAGGCAAAATCACTTTAAAATTTTCAAACCCAAAGGTTATCGGTGTATCATTAAATAAATTCATATACAAGCACATACAAACCAAAGATATGTTAGTAAAAGACAAATAACTGCTTTTTAAATCAATCACCAATTCTATGAAGCATTTATTTCATTTTATACTTGTGTTGGAAGACCGCAAAGAAGAAAATTTAATAATGGTCTCTTGTCATTTTCTTCACCATGAACATGCTAGTGAATAAAATGAAACACTTTTCAGATAACACAGATGATTTCCATACATACACAAAGCCAAATGGAAGGTGGCAGTTAGTGCTCCCACAGAACAAAGCTGCCCTGTTTGCAGTGCCCTGAGCAGTCCACGTGCTTATCAGCAGAGACAGCGTGTGCTTGAGATTCTGTAGCGTGGAGGGGTGAAAAGGAACACAGGCCCAAGGTGCCAATAAACCACCTCTCTTCCACTAAACCTTGCTTGTCTGTGATTTCCTTAACCCATCTGAGACTGACTTCCGCATCTGTAAGGTGGAGATTCTGATGACAACATCACGGGACACACAGTCCGTGTTCCTCTACAAGGCTCACTCTCATTCTTTCCCATATACACTATCCTCCTCTCGTCCCAGGTTGCACTAAATTGAAACCAGCTTTTATAATCTGCATACACTCTTGAGTATGATATGAATGTGACTGAGGTGAGGGCGGAGGATGAAAGTAGAAAGCCAAATCTCATTGTATAGAAAGGGTGGGACTCAGCCAGGCCAGGGCATTTGGAATATTCGTCATTTCAATGGTTCCCAGAAGCATCTATGAGTAGCATATTAGAACCTCTTTGCAAACACATTTGCCTGAAGAGTTAGGGCTTTTGCCTAATTTCTAAATCCCCTGGGAAATTAAGGCAGGGGTGCTGTGGCTATCAAGGCTGCCCTGCGTGTGTTTGCTGGGGTTTGATTTGAATCAGAAAAAACCTTCTGACCGACAAAGGTGGATGCAATTAACACCAGAGCTCACGGAAAAGTTACTACAGTAATGCTTTCCATTTTCCTGGGGTCCCCCAGCTCCCCGGGAGGAAAAAAGACTAAAGTTTCTGAATATCTCCACAAATAAAAGAGAATATTAATTCATCCATCCGGCACCCTGGAGACATAGGTAATTGGCATTTAATAAATACCAATTTCTCCAGGCACAAATGTGAGGATTCTAAAATCCTCTTAACACATATTTTTCACATATTGTGCCTGCTTTAAACTTTAAGCACCAAATGCAGGAAATAGTTTCATACAGTAATTAACAGGTGCTCACTGGCCAGCCTCAAATTCCTTGGACACACTGCACAGAGCACCGCCTCGGCAAGCTGGCCACGAGAAAGGCCGCACCGTGAGCTGGAAAGAAGGCCCTCAAGGGGCAGGCCTACAGTTCCTGGAAGAGGCAGAGGTGGCCATGCCTTAAGCAGGGCTTCACACTGACACCACTGCGTATTATAAAGACTAGAAAAAACCCTGAAACTTAACCCCTTCTTCTATGAGTATGTAGTAAAGAATTTAACTTGGCCCAAAATAAGGTCTGGCCTTTGCACTTGGCTTCCTGGAGATAATCTCTACCCTTAGAATATCGTTCCCAGTAGGCATCTTTGTGTACCTGGGAACCTTGGACACATTCGGTAGTCTAAAAACATGGCTTAGAGTGAGGTTCTGGTGACATCGGCTCAACTCCAAGACCAGGTACATGCAGTCAACCACATCAGCATGAGTGAACTCCATGAAAACTCAGGACCTCAAAGCTGGGTGAACCTCACTGGCTGGTGACACTTTGTGCACTTTGTCACACATCATTGTTGGGAAAGTAACGCTGTCCATACCCCATGAGAGAAGACAACTGGGTGCTCCATGATGCAAGTGTCCTGGCCTCTGCCTTACGCACCTCTTCCCCTGACTAATTTCCATTCTGTACCCCTTCCTTGAGAGAAACCTCAAACTGTGCGGATAGTAGCTCTAAGCGCGTTCTGAGAGTCCTTCTTACAGAACCTCAGGGTGGTCTTCGGGACCCCAGGTTTTTTAGTTGGCGTTTGACCCCCAAACTGCATTAACTGGTATTAGAAGGATGGCTTGGCCCTGGCAGGTTGGCTCGGTGGTAGAGCGTCGGCCTGGCATGTGGAAGTTCCGGGTTCTATACCCGGCCAGGGCACACAGGAGAGGCGTCCATCTGCTTCTCCACTCCTCCTCCTTTCCTTCCTCTCTGTCTCTCTCTTCCCCTCCTGCAGCCGAGGCTCCATTGGAGCAAAGATGGCCCGGGCGCTGGGGATGGCTCCTTGGCCTCTGCCCCAGGCACTAGAGTGGCTCTGGTCACGACAGAGCATCGCCCCCTGGTGGGCAAAGCATCGCCCCCTGGTGGGCATGCCGGGTGGATCCCGGTCGGGCGCATGCAGGAGTCTGTCTGACTGCCTCCCCATTTCCAGCTTCAGAAAAATACACACACACACAAAAAAGAAGGATGGCTTGTAGACTGCCCTGCACTTCACACTTGGAGAACATTAAAGTTGATACAGTGAAGTAGCTTCCTTAAGGAGTACTGTTGTTAGGGTCCACACCCCTGATATTTGTTTCCCCGCCCCATCATCCTGCAGTCCAGACAGCCTGCCAGAAACACAGATGTTTTTGCAGAAAGGGCTGAATGGCAAACGAGAGTCCCTCATTCTACTGTGAATGAGATAAGCTCCAAAGAGGTGAGAAGTAGCAAAATCCTCATATGGCCAGAGTTGTTGGCCTGGGCAAGAAGGGCATGACTTCAAGAAAAACGTACTATAACTTCCTTCCCTTCTATAAAATGTATGTATGTTCTCCTGGAATCTAATGGCTTTATGAGAATTAAAAAACAACAACAACAACAGCAACTTTTTTTTTTTTTTTTTTTTTTTTATTTTATAATTTTATTTTTTAAATGGGGTGACATCAATAAATCAGGATACATATATTCAAAGATAACAAGTCCAGGTTATCTTGTCTTTCAATTATGTTGCATACCCACCACCCAAAGTCAGATTGTCCTCTGTCACCTTCTATCTTGTTTTCTTTGTGCCCCTCCCACCCCCTATCCCTCTCCCATTCCCCCCTCCCCCCCCGTAACCACCACACTCTTATCAATGTCTCTTAGTTTCACTATTATGTCCCACCTACGTATGGAATAATACAGTTCCTGTTTTTTTCTGATTTACTTATTTCGCTTCGTATCATGTTATCAAGATCCCACCATTTTGCTGTAAATGATCCGATGTCATCATTTCTTATGGCTGAGTAGTATTCCATAGTGTATATGTGCCACATCTTCTTTATCCAGTCATCTATTGATGGGCTTTTTGGTTGTTTCCATGTCCTGGCCACTGTGAACAATGCTGCAATAAACATGGGGCTGCATGTGTAACAACAGCAACTTTTAAGTGTCCTGTCTGCTTTAGAAGAGCAGGGAGGACTCGACCTAGGCGACAGTCCCAGGTTGCCGTGGACTTGGGCCTGAGGACTGAGTTGTACGCACAATGACTGGGGAGCGGACTACGCAGCTCTCACACCAGGCACACTTCCTCTATGTCCAGCACTCTGCTCTGCAAGGGAGGCATTAATAATGCTATTTTAAAAATGAAAACACTCAGAGGGAGAAGTTAAGTCAATTTCTTAATGTTATCAAATATGACACACATATGGGCTTCAATTAAAAAATACTGGAATCTGGGATCTCTTAGTTTCTCACTGAGATGTCACCTTTGTCCACCCTCACAGGTCATCCTGAGAGGACAGAGCACCCTGGTTCCTGACAATACTTCCATCACATTAGCCACTGTTTCCACAGTCCACGATTGTATGAGGTGGTATCCTTCAGGTGTACAACAGAAAAATTTTATCTACGACCACATTGGGCTCTGCTAACCTAGGAACACAATCTACAGACAAGAGTGTGCATTTCCTTTTCTCTTTCTCAATCAATATACGCTCTGTAGTAGTTTGCTAGCCTACAGTAATAAAGTATCACAGACTGGGTGGCTTAACAACTGAAATGTATTGTTTCTCAGTCCTGGAAGCTGGAAGTTGAGAAGAAGGTATCGACAGAGTTAGTCTTTTCTGGGGATATGAGAGAGAATCTGCCATGCCTCTCTTCTCGCTTCTGGAGCTTTGCTGGTGATCTGTGGTATTACGTAGACTGTAGATATATTTACCTGGTCCTTGTCTTCTTCACATGGCATCCTCTGTGTCCGTGTCTGTGTCAAATATCCCCTTTTTATAAGGACACCACTCATACTGGATTAGGGGCCCACCCTACCCTAGTGGGACCACCTCTGATGTTAACTAATCACATTTGCAATGACTCTATTGCTAAATAAGGTCACGTTTTTAGGTACCAGAATTTAGAACTTCAACTTACGAATTTTGGGGGCGGGCGTGACACAAGTCCACCCATAACACCATCCTCTACTGCATGACCATGTAAAAGCTTGCCTTCTTTACTTTACTTATATAAAGGTTTTGAGATACAAGATTAGCCTTGTTTTCAGGGTAAAAATATGAATGCATACTATAAAACACCCATGGCTCAATTCCCAGATGACATGAACGGCAAAATCATAGTTTAGCACAGGGAGATGAAGATAAATGCAATTCAGCGTGGCTAAAAGTGGCTTAATGGCAAAGAGACATGCTATCTTTACCCTGTTTATCTGGTGAACTAACCAATTAATACTGGACTAATGCTTGAAGATTTAAAAGATAAATAAAAAATAAAAGAAAGGTAAAGATGATGCCAGCTAGACCTTCCAGAAATTGAAATTAAATCATGAATACAAAACAAAACAGTGGGCATGAAACAATACAAGGCCCAATCGGACTCTGTCACGTGAGATCTTCGGAGGGTGACCAGAACACCGATTAGGGAGAAAGACCACTGAGAAGGTAGTGAGCCACAGGGCCCGTGCTGAAGAGCAGGTGCTTCAGTAAGTCTTACGTGTAAGTGGCCTGAGGGGAGGATCAGTTCTTCCCAGTGGTAGGTTCAAACCTGAGCCTAGTAGCAGAGGAGGAATCTGGCTGGAGCCAGAGCTGACGCTAGGAATGGTCAGGGAGGCCTGGATTGGCAGAAGCCATTCCCCGGGGGTCCATATCTCGCTAGGCTGAGGGCCTTGCCTTTGTATCAGTGTTGATAGTAAATATACTTCCACTATTTTTTGAAAATGTGCTCTGAATGCTTTAATAGGATGAGTAATATCCATTTGTGACTTATCAGCTCAAAATGTGTAGTAGTTTCATTCATCATATTATTCAAAATGACTCCCTCTGAGTCACTGTCACCTCTATTTTTCAGTCTATGTAAGTCCGGCACAAAACTGTATCTCTGGAACGGTGCCATGAAAGGTGAGGAACATTCTGCTCTGCCTTGCCTTTCCCTGACCCTTACAGCCTTTAAACAACACTGACTTTTGTAACCATGTTTCTATCAAGTTCAACACTTTTCACACAATATCTTCCTTCCATTTATAGTGAAATTTCTCAGTTTTTAGCATTTTATTTTTATTCATTTCTTTTTCCCGGGAAATCAAATTAAGTTTTCCTTTTTTCTTTTAAAAAAAGGATATGGTGGTATATATCTATAGACTCTGCATATTATGTGATTTATAAAAACATTGAATTACTTCCTAAAATGTTATTTTAGTTTCTCCCCAGCACATGAGAAATATGTTCTTCCCCTAAATGCACAGGTGGTTAGCACACTGAAGCCCTCCATCAGTCACAGGCACTGTGGTCTTGTCCAGTGCTTGCCTTGGGGCATGGCAAGCTGACTTCTTCCATTTGAGTGGCTGTTATATCTCCTTCACCACAGGCTGTCTGGTGAGCAGAAGCCATTCATCCACTGTGGCTCTGCCAGACTGAGGTGGGCACTTCTCCCGCGCTGTCTAGAGCTGTTGCTACATGAGCGTGACCGTCTCAGCGCACACACACTCTTCCACCCAGGTTCTTCCTGTCTGAGCCCAACCCGAGTAGACTGCACTCGCCACACTACACTGAGGCTCCACGAATTCCTATTCCGGGGGGGGCACCCCACTCTCATCGTCAAGGTGCAATCCAGAATGTAAGGGAAAGATCAGCAGTGGCAGAAGAGACCAATCACCTATGGTGAAAGCAACATGTCTATAATGGGAAACACCGTTTTCCAGCTGGTTAAGCTTTTTGCCTCTGAATTGACTATAAACTCTAATGGTGGCTATAAATGGCTTCTTCCTTTTACAAAATGGTCTTATTTACTTTCTTGTCCATATCCAGGTGAAGTCACTTCTGCTTTATTCTCAATCTAGGCAAACTGACTCCATACCCACCACCTTTCCAGTGCAGGAGCTGGCACCAGGAGGGCAGTTCTGAGTTCTTCCAGTGGGCATCTTAGTGGGCAACTGGAAGAGGTTATTCTGGAGGTGTGCTCCAGAAGCACTGATAAATGAGAAGGCGGGAATTTTAAGGATGAAAAACACTAACCAAAAATTTAATGCCACTAATTCTATATGCACTAAAACAGGAGGTAGGAAGTAATGTGTGTGTGTGTGTGTGTGTGTGTGTGTGTGTGTGTGTGTGTGTAGGGGAGGTCTATTAATAAGGAAAAAGATGTTACATAAAATAGGTGTTACAGAGAGAAAAATCAAACTGGCTGACAGAGAACCATTATTAGAAGAATCTAATGTTAATATTCCAAACATTGAGGTACTTGGTGTTCATCTCTGTGGATCCCTTAATTATTAAACCTCAGAAGGCTAATCACTAGCATTACTGATATTACATGATTATATCGTAAATGAATTCATTACACATCAGCTGTCTGGGTACAGCCACTGCTGGCCTTGGGCTCTTCTGTGCTGGCATATGCTGGCATGGTTCTCCTATTGCTCCATAAGATCCCCTAATGCAATTAACAAAAAGTGTAAACTGAATGAGAGCTTAAAACTGGAACACTAGGCTGAGGGCAGCTCAGGGGCTTGGTATTGAGTCAGAAGAGCTGAGGAACTCAAAGAATCTTCATAACTTAAAATAAAAATCAAGCCAATTCAAGATACACTGAAAGTCTGTATAAGAAAAGTGGAAATTTCAAACGAAACGTCACTGACCGTGGACTGTTAACAGTTGTTTTCTTCACCTAAATTATCAAGGAGGTATATTATTTTGGAAGCAACTTTATGTTTGTTTAAAACCTAAGTAAAGAGTTGGTATAGTAAGTCCCACTCATAGCAGGAGAGGGCTAGCCGTCTTTCCAGAAGAGGGTAGTGCCTGCAGTCTAGACGATACCTGTGCTGTCAGTGTGTGCATTCCACCTCTCTCCTCCCGGAGTTTGTTCGCAGCAGCGAAACCCAGTACAGAAACCCAGCCACAGCTCACAGGGAGAGGAAACGGCACAAACATCTTTGATACCTTAGAAATTTCAACCCTGGGCTGAAGTCTTCACTTTGTAAACTAATCTCAGGAAAATGCTATCCTTTGAATTATTCATTTGTGCAAACATAAACCTTCCTCTGTGAGACATATATTTTAAAGCACAGGAATAACTCATGAAATGTTAGGCCCACAAAGAGGTGGCGGAGAGGGGAGGAAGGAGGAAGAGCTAAGCTTAGATGAAATGGCTGCTGAAATGTGGTCTTCTGTCGCAAGCAAGATAAAAGCTGCATGATTTAGGGTGGTGGTTTGTTTTGCCTCAGAACCACTGTATTTTTCTTTTCCTAAGGGAAAAGTGGATGCCTAAGTTCAATATATAAAAATATCAAAGCAGAACTCTGTGGTTGAAAGAAGTTGGATATCCCAGAGTCTGGCCCCCAGAAAATCTGTTTACCTCTTCTTCAAGCTCCAAGAACCTATTTTGTGTTAATCCTGGAATGGTTTCTCCAGAATGCCCCAGAACTGCAGAGTAGCCTATGAAAAATCTGACCACACTGGTAGGAAAAGCAGGGTCCTTCATTCACTGGTGTGACTTCTCTATGGTTCTTCTTTTTTTCCTTTTAAGTTATACCAAATTCACAGAATTGGTGAAAATAAATTTTCAAATAATCTGTAGCCTGACATAAGAAAGATTCAATCGAATTTTTACTCCAGTGCTTCAATGGTGTGATCAGAACCACTTCATACATGGACAGTTTTCATTCACTATATTGCTTCAAAATTTTATATATGCATATAAAGAAAGTAATATAAATTTCCTAGAATCATCATCCCCTCAAATTGAAAGTTCATATTTCAATTTAGGAAACAAAATATAAAATTAGTTACTAAAATTTATTTTATTATTACTATTATCAAGTTTTAGAGATGGAGAAATGATTAATAAGCACAATTTGCAGTGATGAGATTCAATGACAAATGCATAATGTCTCCCAACATACCATCCTTCTGGTTCATATTTTCTGGTAGTCAGAGCAAAAAACATGAAATGGTATGGTAAAATCTAAAATCTCTCTTGTGCACACTGTTAATAGGGTATGTAACAACATGGGTGGAAGTAATTTAGAACTGTATATCTTTTTAATCTTGGATTCCCTGAAGCATCATTTAAAATTTTTAAAGCTTAATTTTATTTTTACTGTGCTTCTTAGAGAATACCTAATAAGGTAAGAGTTATCTATCCATTGTAACTTTGTAAATGAGAAGGTAAGAATTCATATATCACAGATACACAAGGGAGGGTTTCAGATCTTCCTCCATTAATAAAATGAGTAAACTCATTTAGAATTAAGATGTAATAAGATATTGAGTCTGTACCTTAAATATTAGGTTCTAATCAAAATGCACCCCAATATTTGTTCTCCAACTTTACCTTAGTAATGTAACCCTCACTTTAAAGTATACACACGAACAACCAGAGACTACCTTTACAAGCCTAATTTGCAGTAAAGCATGACCAAAGAAAGCCCATGAGAGTAAGCCAGTGTGCTGCAAGCAGCATCTGGGAACTCTCTCTAAAAAAAAACTTGAGAACAATCCAACAGAAGATCAGGAAGAAGACAGAGGATTTGAACAACACTATAGACCCCTGGTCAGCAAACTGCGGCTCGTGAGCCACATGAGGCTCTTTGGCCCCTTGAGTGTGGCTCTTCCACAAAATACCACGTGTGGGGACTACCTCGATAAGGAATGTGCCTACCTATATAAAGTTTAAAAATTTTGTCTCTCAAAAGAAATTTCAATCGTTGTACTGTTGATATCTGGCTCTGTTGACTAATGAATTTGCCAATCACTGCTATAGACCAATTTAGTCTAACAATATACAGAACATTCCACCCAACCACAGCAGAATGAACATTCTCCTCAAACAGACATGGAACATTCTCCAGGATAGATTACATAGTACATTATAAAACAGGTGTTAACCATGTAAAAAAGACAAAGATCATACAAAATATATTTTCTTAAAATAACAAAATGAAACTAGAAATCAATAGCAAGGGAAAACTGGAAAGTTCCACAAATATGTGAAAATTCAACAATATACTCTTAAACACACACTCAAAAAAATAAATCACAACAGAAATTAGCGAATATTTTGAACAAATGAAAATGAATACACAACATATCAAAATTTGTGGACTGCAACAAAAGCAGTACTAAATAGAAAGATTAAAAAGATAGTAGTAAATGCCTACAGTGAAAATGAAGAAAGTTCTCAATTCAGCGATCTAAGTTATATCTCAAGTAACTAGAAAAGACTAAACTAAACCTAAAGTTAAAAGAAGGAAAAAATGATAAAGAGGAGACATTACAACTGATGACACAGAAATAAAAAGGCTCATAAAAGACTAACACAAGCAAGTATACATCAACAATTGGATAACCTAGAAGAAATGGATAAATTTCTAGAAACATACAACCTATACAGACTAAATCATTATGAAATAGGAAATTTAAATACGTGAATTATTAATATAGAGATTGAATCCGTAATCAAAACCTTCCAACAAAGAAAAGCTAAGGACCAGATAGCTTCACTGGAGCATTATACAAAACATTTCGAGGAAAATAGCCACTGCGCCACCGCCTGGTCTAAAAACATTTAGAGGAAAATAAATACCAATCTTTCTCAAACTTTTTCAAAAATCTAAGAGGGAATAATTCCAAATTCATTTTATGAGGCCAGCATTAGCTTGAGAACAAAACCTGACAAAAATACTGCAATAAGATAAAACTAAAAAGGAATATTGTTGATAAATATTGAAGGAAAAATCCTCAAAAATATACTAGCAAACTGAATTCAAAATACATTAAAAAGATTACACACCATTACCAAGTGGGTTTATTCCTGGAATTCAAGGATGGTTCAATATGTGAAAATCAGTCAATGTAATTCACCACATTTACAGCATGAAGGACAAAAGCTAAAGGATCATCTCAATTAAGGCAGAAAAAGAATTTAACAAAATTCAACACCCTTTAGTCATAAAAACTAAGCAAAGCAGGGAGAGAAGATAATTACCTCAACATAATGGATATATATATATATATATATATATATATATATATATATAAAGCCCACAAATAATAGCATACTCAAAAGTGAAAAACTGAAAGCTTTTCGTATAAAATCAAGAACAAAGCAAGGATTCTCTCATCCACCTCTATTTAATATAGTGCAGAAAGGTCTAGCCAGAACAATTTTTTTTTAAAAAAGGCATGCAATATAGAAAGGAAGAAGCAAAATTATCTCTGTTCACATATGACATAATCGTGTATGTAGAAAACCCTGAAGGTTACACACACACACACACACACACACACACACACACTAATAAAGCAATTCGGCAAATTTTCAGGATACAGACTCTGCACAAGAAACTCAGTTGCAATTCTATGCATTAACAATGAATAATTGGAAAAGAAAATTGAAAACAATCTCATTTACAACAGCATCAAAAATAATGAAATACTCAGGAATAAATTTAATTAGGATTCAAAAAGACTTATACACTGTAAATAAAACTACACAAAACAAAACAATTTAAAAAGATACAAATATATGGAAAGATATCCCATGTTCATGCACTGGAAAACTTAATATTGTTAAAATGTACATACTACCCAAAGTGAGCTACAGATTCAATGCAATTCCTATCAAAATCCAAATAAATTTTTTTCCCAGAAATAGAAAAAAAACCCATAAAATTTATATGGAATCTTAAAGTACCCTGAATAGCCAAAATGATCTTAAGAAAGAAAAATAAAGCTAGAGACCTTACATTGGATCAAATAATTCTTATTTTTAATTTTCTGAGGAATCTTTGTACTATTTTCCACAGCAGCTATATTTTCCTTCTGCAACCACTACTGCACAAGGGTTCCAATTTCTGACATGCTTTTATTTTTCTGGGTTTTCTTTTCTTTTCTTTTTGAAATAATAGCCATCCTGACAGGTGTAAGTTAATATCATTGTGGTTTTAACTTCCATTCCCTGGTAATTAGTGATGTTGAGCAATTTTTAATGTGTTTGTTGACTCTTTGTATCTTTTCTTTGGAAGAAAGAAAAGATATTGAATGTCTATTCACGTTCTTTGCCCATTTTAAAATTCAGGTTTGTATTTTTGTTGTTGTTGAGTTATACTTTTTATTCTATTTCCTTTGTTGCACAGTTTTTAAGTTTGATGCAGTCGTTTGTCTACTTTTGCTTTGGAGGCCTGTTGTGCTTTAGCGTCATATTCAAGAAATCATTGCTAAATACAATGTCATCAAGCTTTCCCTTTGTTTCAGAAGCTTTATAATTTTAGGACTTACATGTAAGTCTTTTATCCATTCTGAGTTAATGTTTGTACAGGATGTAAGGTCAGGTAAGTTTAGCTTTGGTTTCTTGCATGTGGATATCCAGTTCACTTGACACCACTGGCAACAAAGAGAGTATCTTTACCTTATTGTATATCCTTGGCACCCCTGTCTATGATCATTGGACCATATACTCATGAGTTCATTTCTGGGCTATAGAAAGTCACCTTGAGAGCAATTGGCTCCCAGCCCCGCATGATTACGCTGGCGGCTCTGACTGCCAGAGCCTTACCTAGAGCCCTGCATTGAGTGGGGATAGAGTGGGGATTTGCCAGCTCTTTGAGCCTCTCACTCCCCAGGCAGAGGCAGCAGCGGCGGCAGCCTCATAGCTGGATCATCAGGCTGCCAATTCAGGAAGGGGAGACTAGGAGAGAGGCTTCGGGAAAACAGACTCTCTCATTTTCAGAGCCTGCAAATGATAACAAGCCTTGACTACCAACGAGACGAAAGCCTAATATATGACATCACCGTAGAGTCTCATCAACTGCAAATCCCTACCTAAGCATACCACAGGGGCAGAGCCTGGGGTACAGAGTCACTGACCAGGAAGAGGGAGAGGAAAAAAAAAGGAAAGAAGTTAACGTCTCAAAATCAAGAAAATTCCACAGACTTTATAACTTGTTCTACTATTTTTTGTTCTTTCATCTTCTTGCCTTTATTGTTATTTCTATTTGCTCCACCTTGGTCCTTTTATTCTCTGCCTGTCTTATTCTTCCTTTTCTTGAACTACACTACCCATAAGTGTTACATTTTATTTCTTTTCTTCTTCCTTACTCTCCATGAGGGTTACACTCCAAAACCCTTAACACACTCTCTCTCTCTCTTTTTCTTTTTCCTTCCTTTCCTTTTCCCCTTTTTCTTATTTCTCCCTTTCTATTAGTTTCTTCTTTTCTCCTTTTACTTTTCCTCTCATTCAATCCTCAATCATGAACAAATTATTTAATTTGGGATTCAAGGTTTTTTTAGTGGCATTTTGGGCGCTTTTTGCTTTGCTTTTTAACTCATTAGCATTCCTCTCAACCCAGGATCTGCATTCTATTTAGTCTCCTCCAAATAATACAATAGTTGTATATTTTTCCTTTTTCCTGTTTCCCTCTTATCCCTCTCATTATATCTCTTAGTCGACCATCACGTACAAGCAAATCATTTTATACTTGACCCATTTTTTTTTCTTTTTGTGCATTTTGTGGGTCCCTACTTCCTTTTTTGCCCCTTGAACACTTCCCCCCAACTCAGGCCCTCCGTTATAGGCAGGTTTTGTTCCATTTAGCATAATATAATTCACAGTTCTTCACGATATTTTCCTAAGGAAGAAAGGAGAGGAGGGGAAGAGAAGAAAGAAAAGGGGGAGAAATAATAAATTTTCATTGGTTTTTTTTTTGTGGGAGTTTTTTCCAAATTATTTTTCCATTTTTTTCTCTTTTTTGTTTTTTACTTTTATTTTTTATTAATTCTCATCAGTGCTATCAACAAGACCACCCTCAGATGCCATTAAAAAAAAGGAAATCAGATATCATGAATACAAAACATAGAGAAGTAACACAGATAGATGTGGAAAAATCTATGGAGAAAAAATTTAATATATTGGAAAGAGGCTAAATAACAGAGAATTTAAAATAGAAACCCTAAAAATACTCAGAGATATACAAGAAAACACAGAAAGGCAATTTAAGAAGTTCAGAAAACAACGAACACAAAGAATATATTACCAAGGAAACTGAAACTATAAAAACAAATCAAACAGAGATGAAAAACTCAATTCATGGACTGAAAAACGAGGTAACAAGCTTAGCTAATAGAACAGGCCAGATAGAAGAGAGGATTAGTGACATAGAAGACAAGCAACTTCAGGCACAACAGACAGAAGAAGAGAGAGACTCAAAAATTTTAAAAAATGAGAAAGCCCTATAGGAATTGTCTGACTCCAACAAAAAGAATAACATAAGAATAATAGGTATATCAGAGGGAGAAGAGAGAGAAAATGGAATGGAGAATATATTCAAACAAATAAAAGACAAGAACTTCCTAAGCCTGTGGAAAGAACTAAAGCCTCAAATTCAAGAAGCAAACAGAACTCCAAGTTTTCTTAACCACAACAAACCTACTCCAAGGCACATCATAATGAAAATGGCACAAACCAATGACAAAGAAAAAATTCTCAAGGAAGCCAGGGAAAAGAAGAATACAACATATAAAGGAAGGCCTATTAGATTATCATTGAATTTCTCAGCAGAAACTCTACAAGTTAGAAGAGAATGGACCCCAATATTTAAAGCCCTGAAAGAGAGAAACTTTCAGCCAAGAATACTATACCCATCAAAGCTATCCTTCAAGTATGAAGGAGAAATAAAAACATTCACAAATACAGAGAAGATGAGGGAATTTATCATCAGAAAACCCCCACTCCAGGAAATACTAAAGGGGGTTTTCAAACCAGATTCAAAGAACAAAACAAAACAAAACCACAAGTAAAAGCTCCACCAAGAACATAATAAAACCAAATTTAAACTGTGACAACAGAAGCAAAAAAAGGGGAAGAAAAGACAGAGATTAACAATAGCAGAGGACGATGAAGTGCAGAAAGACTCATAAGATAGTGTACTACAATGACTATGGTAGGAACCCTTTTCATTACTTAATGGTAACCACACTTAAAAAAAACACCACAGAAGCACATGTCTTAAAAAAGGTAGCAACAGAGGAAAGAAGTATGGAATACAAACAAACAAAAACAAATGATAGAAAAACAAAAGAGAAGAATCAAACAGATACAAAACTAACAGAAAGCAATTTATAAAATGGCAATAGGGAACCCACAACTGTCAATAATTATACTAAATGTAAATGGATTGAACTCACCAATAAAAAGACACAGAGTAGCAAAATGGATGTTAAAAAATCCAACTGTATGCTGCCTACAAGAAACACAACTAAGCAACAAGGATAAAAACAAATTCAAAGTGAAAGCCTGAAAAACAATACTCCAAGCAAATAACATCCAAAAAAAAAGCAGGTGTAGCAATACTCATATCTAATAATGCTGACTACAAGACAGAAAAAGTACTCAGAGACAAAAATGGCCATTTCATAATGATTAAGGGGACACTAAATCAAGAAGACATAACAATCCTTAATATATATGCACCAAACCAAGGAGCACCAAAATATATAAAACAGCTGCTTGTTGTCCTAAAAACAAAAACTGACAAAAATACAATCATACTTGGAGACCTCAATACACTGCTGACGGCTCTAGATCGGTCATCCAAACAGAGAATCAATAAAGATATATTGGTCTTAAACAAAACACTAGAGCACCTGGATATGATAGACATCTACAGGACACTTCATCCCAAAGCGACATAGTATACATTTTTCTCTAGTGTGCATGGAACATTCTCTAGAATTGACCATATGTTGGGCCACAAAAATAACATCAGCAAAATCAGAAAAATTGAAATTATACCAAGCATATTTTCTGATCATAAGGTCTTGAAACTAGAATTCAACTGAAAAAAGAGGAAAAAGCCCCACAAAAATGTGGAAACTAAACAACATACTTTTAAAAAATGAATGGGTCATAGAAGAAATAAGTGCAGAGATCAAAAGATATATACAGACAAATGAAAATGACAATATGACATATCAGAATCTCTGGGATGCAGCAAAAGCAGCAATAAGAGGGAAGTTCATATCACTTCAGGCCTATATGAACAAACAAGAGAAAGCCCAAGTGAACCACTTAATTTCACACCTTAAAGAACTAGAAAAAGAAGAACAAAGACAACCCAAAACCAGCTGAAGAAAGAAAATAATAAAAATCAGAGCAGAAATAAATGAAATAGAGAACTGAAAAACTATAGAAAAAAATAATAAAACAAGGAGCTGGTTCTTTGAAAAAATCAACAAAATTGACAAACCCTTGGCAAGACTCACCAAGGAAAAAAGAGAAAAGAACCATATAAACAAAATCCAAAATAAAAGAGGAGAAATCACCACAGGCATCATAGATATACAAAGAATTATTGTACAATACTATGAAAAACTATATACCACCAAATTCAACAATTTAGAAGAAATGGATAAATTCCTAGAACAATACAACCTTCCTAGACTGAGTCATGAAGAAGCAGAGAGCCTAAACCGACCAATTAGCAGGGAGGAAATAGAAAAAACTATTAAAAACCTCCCCAAAAATAAAAGTCCAGGCCCAGACGGCTATACTAGTGAATTCTATCAAACATTCAAAGAAGACTTGGTTCCTATTCTACTCAAAGTCTTCCAAAAAATTGAAGAAAAAGCAATACTTCCAAACACATTTTATGAGGCCAACATAACCATCATACCAAACCTGCAAGGACGGCACAAAAAAAGAAAACTACAGACCAATATCTCTAATGAATACGAATGGTAAAATACTAAACAAAATACTGGCTAATAGAATATAACAACATGTTAAAAAAATAATACATCATGATCAAGTGAGATATATCCCAGAATCTCAAGGATGGTTCAACATACGTAAAACGGTTAATGTAATACACCATAACAACAAAACAAAGAACAAAAACCACATGATCTTATCAATAGATGCAGAAAAGGCATTCTATAAAATACAACACAACTTTATGTTTAAGACACTCAACAAAATGGGTATAGAAGGAAAATATCTCAACATGATAAAGGCCATATATGATAAACCATCAGCCAATATCATATTAAATGGCATAAAACTGAGGACTTTCCACTTTAAATCAAGTCAGGGTTGTCCACTCTCCACTCTTATTTAACGTGGTGCTAGAAGTTCTGGCCAGAGCAATGAGACAAGAGAATGAAATAAAAGGCATCCATATCGGAAAAGAAAAAGTAAAGGTATCTCTTTTTGCAGATGATATAATCCTATACATTGAAAACCCCAAAGACTCCACAAAAAGATTACTAGAAACAATAAACCAATACAGTAATTTTGCAGGATACAAAATTAACATACAAAAGTCCATAGCCTTTCTATATACCAACAATGAAATATTTGAAAACGAACTCAAAAAAAACAATACCCTTCATGATTGCAACAAAAAAAATAAAATACCTAAGAATAAACATAACACAGAATGTAAAGGACCTATATAATGAAAATATACAAAGCATTGTTAAGGGAAATCAAAAAAGATATAGAGATGGAAAAATATTCCTTGTTCTTGGATAGAAAGAATAAATATAATCAAAATGGCCATAATACCCAAAGCAATTTATAAATTTAATGGAATTCCCATCAAATTCCTATGACATTTTTTAAAGAAATGGAACAAAAAATCATCAGATTTATATGGAATTATAAAAAAAACCCAAATAACCAAAGCAATCCTAAGGAAAAAGAATGAAGCTGGGGGCATTACAATACCTGACTTCAAACTATATTATAGGGCCACGACAATCAAAACAGGATGGTATTGGCAGAGAAATAGACACTCAGACCAATGGAACAGAATAGAAAGCCCAGAAATAAAATCACATATATATGGTCAAATAATTTTTGATAAAGGAGCCAACAACACACAATGGAGAAAAGAAGGCCTCTTCAAGAAATGGTGCTGGGAAAACTGGAAAGCCACATACAAAAGAATGAAACTTGACAAAGCTTGTCCCCTTGTACTAAAATTAATTCAAAATGGATCAAAGACCTAAATATAAGACCTGAAACAACAAAGTACATAGAAGAAGACATAAGTACTCAACTCATGGACCTTGGTTTTAAAGAGCATTTTATGAATTTGACTCCAAAGGCAAGAGAAGTGAAGGGAAAGATAAATGAATGGGACTACATCAGACTAAAAAGTTTTTGCTCAGCAAGAGAAACTGACAACAAAATAAACAGACAGCCAACTAAATGGGAAATGATATTTTCAAACAACTGCTCAGATAAGGGCCTAATATCCAAAATATAAAAAGAACTCATAAAACTCAAAAACAAACAATCCAATAAAAAATGGGAAGAGGACATGAACAGACACTTCTCCCAGGAAGAAATACAAATGGCTAACAAATATATGAAAAGATGCTCATCTTCATTAGTTATTAGAGAAATGCAAATCAAAACTATAATGAGATACCACCTCACACCTGTTAGATTAGCTATTATCAACAAGACAGGTAATAGCAAATGTTGGAGAGGCTGTGGAGAAAAAGGAACCCTCATTCACTGTTGGTGGGAATATAAAGTAGTACAACCATTATGGAAGAAAGTATGGTGGTTCCTCAAAAAACTGAAAATAGAAGTACCTTTTGAACTCTACTGGGTATATACCCCCAAAAACTCAGAAACATTGGTACGTAAAGACACATGTAACCCCGTGTTCATTGCAGCATTGTTCACAGTGGCCAATACATGGAAACAACCAAAAAGCCCTTCAGTAGAAGTCTGGATTAGGAGATGTGGCACATATACACTATGGAATAGTACTCAACCATAAGAAATAATGACATTAGATCATTTACAACAAAATTGTGTGATCTTGATAACATTATACGGAGTGAAATAAGTACATCAGAACAAACCAAGAACTACATGATTCCATACATTGGTGGGACATAAAAATGAGACTAAGAGACATGGACAAGAGTGTGGTGGTTACCGGGGGTGTGGAGGAGGGGGGCGCGGGAGGGAAGGAAGGAGAGGGGAAGGGAGAGAGGAAGGGTGAGGAGGAGGGGCACAAAGAAAACTAGATAAAAGGTGACGGAGGACAATCTGACTTTGGGTGATGGGTATGCAACATAATTGAATGACAAGATAACCTGGACATGTTTTCTATGAATATATGTACCCTGATTTATTGATGTCACTCCATTAACATTAATAAAAATTTATTTATAAAAAAAAAGAAAAAAGAAAATAAATTGGGGAACTAGTGACTTTTAGGTGTGTAACTTTGGTCTCATATTTCTGGAACGTCACTATGAAATATTATGTTATGCTGTGTCTCTGAATGAAAAAATGTCTTTTTATTTAAAAATCTAGTTTATGTAAGATTTTATTTCTTGAATAAGCAAGATTTCCAAAACAATTTCCAACTCTCTTAAGCAGTTAATCCTTCTGTCAAAAATGTTATAGAAAAGAAAAACAAAGTCAGGGAAGGACTGATTTCACCAAGCTTTTTGTTTCCCTAAAATAGACCACAGATGACAAATAGTCTATGTTAACGATTATAACAAAGTTTGGCATTAAAATCAACCAAAATATAACCTAATCCTAAAGGTTCTTAGCTACTAACACCTTTCTTTTGCTAACAAGCTTGCTATCCTAATGTTTTACAAATTAAAAAAAGTTTCATCTGGAAACTTCTGATGTTGCTCAGGAAATCTCTCATCACCAATTATTCATATAATGAATAGAATTCACCGAGTTATTTCTCCCCAAAAATGACATCTTAGAACCTAAGGATGCATGGGAGTTCCCTGTCTAACAAACTCATATTTACAGATAATTACACTCTTTCAAACATGCTTTCTTAAGAACAACACAAAGAAGCTCAATCCCTATTCATTTAGAAATTTGTTGCTCTACACTTTAAAGTAAAGTACACTTGGCGAGTTCAATGGCAGTTTCCAGGAACTGTTTATTGTTACTTTAATATGCAAATAAAAGAGAGCATAACATAATCAACAGCCATGGTTTCAATACATTGGGTCAAATAAAAGTTAATTCAATTCATTGCATCATGTCTTCTGGAAACCATGTTTGGGACAAGATGTCTTGCTGAGCTATCACCTAACTAAGCCTTGGCCCACGGAGATGTGAACAGCACATTGTCATCATCTGCTAACAGGCTACAAAGGCAATACCAAATAACTGTATGTTAACATTTCAGTAATTTAGCGATCTCATGCATCCAACAGAGAGAGCATCATTTTTCAATGATTAGAATACAAAGTACATTAGAGTGGAAACAAAATTATAAATACATATGTATATATAGTGACCTAAAACCAATTATAGCAAATAAAAACTGCAAATTCCAGCCCCAATTTAATTAAACTTTTCCTATTAATTTACAGAAAAGCAACACAGTGCTTCATTATCCAAAAAGCCACATATACCTAAAAAAAAGTCTATTACAGTTTGATCAGATGAATCACTCTGCCAATTTACCATCCTAAAAAAGCATCCTCTCCAATAAAGGAAACCCGAGGAGGAGTGACGTTTCCATTGTTGTAAGATAACAACAGCCCGTGTGTGTCCCAGCAAGTACCTCGGGGGCGTGTCCGATGCTCAAAGAGAATGACAGACTAGAAGATAATTCAAAATTCCAGCACAGAAGAAATGATGGCAAAGAAAAGAACTGCCGTGGTGTTTAATGAACAATGCTGGAACTATTCATTACACCTCTTCTCCAGCTGATCATTAAGCTTTCAGCGCTGTTTATGCAACAGAAAAGGAAATGTTGACTCAAGATTTCATACGCTTACTATTCACACAAAGAAGAAACCATGAAGAGTGTAATCTGCAATCACAGAACCTGCTGAAATGGATCGCTGTCATTGAATCTGGTTATTAGTTGTTTTAAGTGCTGTCAAAGGCACTACAACTTCAGCATTTGGCATTTGCCTGGCATGATCATTGGAGATACCAATGTGAAAGCTCATAAAATTAAAAATAAGTAAAACTGGTTAAATAATATCAATTCCAGCAAAAGATTCAAAATACTATTTCTAAATCTCTAAGACCTAACTATATAAGAAATCACTTTTTATTTTGTGATTTAGGGCATTTCAAAAAGTCTGTCATCACATACTTTGACCATTTTCAACATGCAATGTCATGGAATGATACGATTCAGTGTTTGCTAAAGAATGGACAAAATGAGTATAATGCATGTACCCAGTACCGTGGCAAATACAGGCTACTCAGTAAGACTTCCCTAAATGTTCCTAATCATTAGGTTATCTCTAATAACCTACTGAGAATACACTGATTTTATATTAATGAAAACAACAATTTTGCAAACTTCATACGTGAGAATTCAGTGGTAACGCTAACTATTTGCTGTACAGAAGAACTTGGAAACAACTACCCATAAGGCATTGCAGAAGCTTGAATTATCAAAGTAGTTAAATCCTGTGTCTACCAACTATGCCATTAGTGAACATATCTTCCCCAGTTACATTTTCTGATCTGTAAAATTGGGGCGCAGTGAATACTTTCAAGAGTTGCTGTGAGGATTAAATGTGATTAAATAAAATCATGGATCTGAAAATGTGTAGTATGAAGCTTGTCATGGTCATATAGCAGACATATCATTGTGCTAGTTTCCATTTATCCTTCTCAGAGGCTTAAAGCTCTTCGTTAGATTTTGAGTTACAATGAAAGACGGGAAAGACCGTGACTCAATGGAAGGTTACTTGAAGCAATCAGACACCCACTACCTTTAAAAACAACATTGAGAAATAACTGGGAGTAGATCAATGTGATACTTCTCGAGAAATAATTAATAATTTCTTGCACTGTTTTTGCCTGAAAGATAAGTGAAATACTTAAGGCAAAAGATCATATAAAGTGTCATCCTCGGAGTACATTTCAAAGGGATGATACATGCGTAAATATAACTTTAGAGCAAATTCAATACAATTGATTGTGTCACCTAACTTTGGTTTTGAAAGTAAATTTGGACTGGTTTTTGAAAATCTTTTCCACTTCTGTCAAGCAGAAGTTTATGTGCCTTTTCTTTTTCTTTTTATTTTTTATGCCTTTTCTTGAATGGCTAGGAGTTCAGATTCTTTTCTTCTTCTTTGAGTTCAGATTATTATAAAAAGAGATGCAAAGGCTCTCTTTTAATTCATTATCTTTCTGAAGAATGAAATGCAAAAGCTTTCTCTCCCTGACCTAGAAATAAGTGCAGATTAAGCCCATCACTCTCTCTAGGAATGGGAACTGGTAGCTCCTGAAACTTTGCGTTTGTTCCAAGTTTAACAGGCAATTAGGTTCTACTGGGAAGAAGGAGAGTAGGTGTTTTTGTTGTGTTCTGGTTTGTTTAGTTTAGGTTTTTAGGGATTTAGGAATTAATAGGATGTGAGATGAAAATGTAAGAGAGGGTAAATCAGGGGTGACTTTCAACATAGAAAGAACAGTCTCTAGAAGACACGGATCCTTGGAAGTTCCCAAGAAGAAATAGGGACCACAACTCAAGATGGTGGACCGGGAGAGGACCACCAAGAGCATCATTGTTCGGAAGCCCAGGGAATATATAGAAGCCAAGTCACCCACCTCTTACTGTCCAGTCTGGCTTAAGAGAGACCTACTGTTGTATAATAAAGAATTTTACTGGTCTTTGTCCCTGGTTCCTGGGACGGAGAATCTAAATCCTTGGAATCGCCCAAGTAGAGTGTTTTTGTTAACTATGAGCCCCGTGGATACCACTACAGCTTATACTAAAGAGATGGCATCAGAGGGCTGAGCATGGGTCTGTTCGACAGATAAAATCAAACATGTGAGTAGAGGCTTTGAACCAGCCTGACCTCCAGAGAAAGAAGCAAGGCTGGAGACTGAGTTCATTCATGGGTCAATCAATGTTCAATCACTCATGCCTCTGCAATGAAACAACAAAAAACGACCTCCAAAGTCTTGTATATTGGTGCTTTCTGATAGGTGAGCACCCTGATGCGCCACAGAGGGGACAAACTCTGATTCCACATGAAGAAGGCATAGATGCTATCTGGGACTGTCACAGACTTGCTCTGTCTCTTCACTTAGCTGTTCCTGAGTTGCATCTTTTATAATAAAATTGTGATCTTAAGTATAGCACTATCCTGAGTTCTATGACTCATTCAAGTTAATTACCACAGTGGGGGTGGTGATAGGAACCCCTGGACATGTACACTGCTCACAAAAACTTGGGGATCAGGGAACACGCAGATACTCCAGTACTTTCAGCCTTTTGTACAGTGCATTCTCACCAATGAAATAAAAGTTGGTTTTACATCTTATTTGCATAATCCAACAACTTTCTTTGACTTGTTTGCTTTTCTGATGTTCTTGTTTAATTAAAAAAAAAATCAAATGCTTCTTTTTTCAATCGCTTCATATTCATTTTGAAATATCCCCTAATTTTTGTGAGCAGTATGCTTGCTCTGGAGTGAAAGCAGTCTTATTGGAAACGATACCCTTTAACTTGTGGGGTCTGCACGAACTCCAGATGGGTAGTTCAGAATTGAACTGCAGTCAGTCAGTTGGGATTGAAACAGAATACCTAATATACCTACCCTAGCCTGCACCCTGGGCAGTGGTCATGTACACAGCATTACAGAGTGCTAGCTACAGCAGTACAGCAAACAATGATGATCTGAGCCCCACGGTGAACTCATTCCAGGTGGACAGCCCACATGGAAGCAATCTATAGTGCTCTAAGACAACAGTCAGGCCAAGAATATTGGGCCCCGGGGTGGGAGTAGGGACACCTGGGATGAAGTGGGAGAGTCTCTTTCACCTGTACCTTGGCTAATGAAGCTTCTTTACAGACAGATGTTTGTTGATAGCTAAAACTCCTAGAGTACTGAAAGAAATCCAGTAGCTTTCATTCCTTACTACAGATTAGGATCACTTGTGAGGCTGTCATAAATAAGCAAAGCCTGGCCAGGTTACTCCAACCATGATCTTTGGGGAATCATCTCAGGTGAGTCTACTGTGATGGGGCTGAGAACCATTGGGCAGTATAATGGGAGCTACAGAGCCTCTGGAGCCTGGGCTCTACTAAGCTCCTGAACATGTCTTTGCTCATGGGCATAGGCATGCTATGGAAATACACTGAGATCGGTTTCTTTCTAAACTTGGGAAAAGCCTCATTAAGGAATTGATGAATGGCTTCATTATCCCATGGAAGGGGAAATGGGTCTCAATCACCCCACCTATTAATAGGACTTCAGGCTCTAGAGCCCCAGGACACCGTGTGAAATGGCCTTTGCACATCTGGAAATGGAATCCAATCCCAGCATTCTGTAGAAGCAACAACCCACTTTTCCTCATTCTGTAACATGATGCACTGCACTTTCACAATGTTTCTCAAAAGATCATGTTTTTTCTTTCCTTTTTCTTTTTATTTTTTTCAAACGATTATGTTTTAATTCCTAGGTACATGATCCAGATCCCTTGGTGAGGAATCCAATTTTTGTCCCTATTAGCACTGCAGACTTAAAAACTGTTGAGCTGTTGAGCAGATGTGGAGTGAAGGCATCTGCACACAAACTAAATATTTACTAGCATGTTAGCCGTGATTGGCTGAATTTTCCCATGAGTGTTACAACATTGTGCATTCTGTTTAACAGAAATGTCAACTAAAATAAAAAAAAATTGAAATCACAAGGGCTATGGAAGCCTGTCCCATTTTTTTTTACTTTCTTTAAATTTCAAATATAATAACCCTTGACTATAAATATTAAAAAAGAAATGTTAGTTACATTAAAATTCTCCCTCATTCCCCAAACCCATTCTCCAGATATAATCACTGCCAACCATTTAGTGGATATCTTCTTAAATCTTTTCCAAAACATTTAGAACCACATATACACAAAATTTTTGTGTGTGTGACAGAGAGAAAGGGACAGATAGGGACAGACAGACAGGAAGGGAGAGAGATGAGAAGCATCAATTCTTCATTGCGGCACCTTAGATGCTCATTGATTGCTTTCTCATATGTGCCTTGACCCAGGGGGCTACAGCAGAGCAAGTGAAGCCAGCGATCTTGGAATCAAGCTGGTGAGCTTTGCACAAACCAGATGAGCCCACACTCAAGCAGGCATCCTTGGGGTTTCGAACTTGGGTCCTCCACATCCCAGTCCAACACTATCCACTGCTCCACTGCTGCCTGGTCAGGCAGAGAATTTTTTATTTTTTACAGTGGGTAAAAATGAGTCTACTTTTATAAAAACAGCATCACAGGTTAAAAATTGTTCTTTAACTTGTTTCTGTTGCTTAATATATAATTGATATAATTCACTTCAGTACATATAAGTATACTTATTTTAAATTTTAAAATATACAGGATATGCCCATATTATGATTTCACCTAATGTTTGTTCAATCATTTCCCATTTGTTGGACATTTAGGATACATATAAATTTTTACTTCTGCATTTACTGCTACAACGAAAATATATTTTTGTCAGGGTAAACCCTTTGGCATAGAGTTCTGGACTAAAGGGTATGTGAATTTTAAATATTCCTAAATGACTTCCAGAAAAAAGAAATACCAGTTTACTTATGGCCTCAGCCCTCCAAACAGTTTACAGAGAGGTGAAACATCCATCATCTCAGAGGTTCTTCGCTCACACTTCTTACCAAGCTTTGGGGTAGAGTCAAAACAAGAAGAAGGAAAAAATCATACTATTCCTATAATTTGCAGCGTGGTTTTATCATTTGAAGACCACAGACACAATTCCTAATAAGATGCAACCTTTTGTGTTTTAAAACACAGGATTAAATTCTTCACCGTGGATTTTCACATAGCTATTTCTATCAAATCCTTTAAAATCTCTTAACTAGAACCAATACTGAATTCTTTAAGACCCTAATGGTGTTGGTCTTCACACTAGCTTCTCATTGAAAGTATTTTGGAAGAAACAGAACCACACACAACAACCTGGGAGGGGCTGGGCACTGAACATTGACATCAATCCCTGCGGGCAAATAGCGGCAATGAGGCTTCTGTGAAGAGCTCTGCGAGTGATGTTAACGTGCAGGCAGCGTTGCCCTCTAGGTTCAGTGAAATGGTGCTTATAAATTTTACTGCTTCCTTTAACTGTAACTAACAAAGAATCTGTTTTACAAAGTGGCTAAGCAAGCCTGACCAGGCCGTGGCACAATGGATAAAGTGTAGGCCTGGGATGCAGAGGACCGAGGTTCGAAACCCCTAGGTCCTAAGCTTGAGCGCAGGGTCAAGCATGGAATCATAAACATGACCCCATGGTCTCTGGCTTGAGCCCAAAGGTCACTGGATTGAGCAAGGGGGGTCATTGGCTTGGCTGTAGCCCCCCGGTCAAGATACACATGAGAAAGCAATCAATGAACAACTAAAATGCCACAATGAAGAATTGATGTTTCTCATCTCTCTCCCTTCCTATCTGTCTGTCCCTATTTATCCTTCTGTCTGTCTCTCTTTCTCTTTCTCTGTCTCTCTTGCTTACAAAATTGCAACTTTGGATTATTATGAAGTCTATATTTAAAGATTTAAATTTGAATCTGTTTGGAACTAAAGTGTAAAGATTTACAGACCTGGAAGACAACTACAAGTCAGAATGTGAACACCAATTTATCACTATTTATAACAAACATATATGACATCAATTATTGGTTCTTAATAAAATAATAACTGTTAGCAATAGCATCTGTTTACAGAACTTATCCCTAAGGATGTTTACTTTTCATTGTTGTGATTTATTGATTTGTCTCTTCCACAAATTTTTTTTTTGTATTTTTCTGAAGCTGGAATCAGGGAGGCAGTCAGACACACTCCCACATGAGTCCGACCGGGATCCACCAGGCACGCCCACCAGGGGGCGATGCTCTGCCCCTCCGGGGCATCGCTCTGTTGCAACCAGAGCCATTCTAGCACCTGAGGCAGAGGCCATAGAGCCATCCTCAGCGCCCAGGCCAACGGCTCCAATGGAGCCTTGGCTGCGGGAGGGGAAGAGAGAGACAGAGAGGAAGGAGAGGGGGAGGAGTGGAAGGAGAGGGGGAGGGGTGGAGAAGCATATGGGTGCTTCTCCTATGCGCCCTGGCCGGGAATCAAACCCGGGACTCCTGCACGCCAGGCCAACGCTCTACCACTGAGCCAACCGGCCAGGGCCCCACAAATATTTATTAAGCACTCCTTATATGTCATCAACCACTTTGGGAACTTGGAAATACAGCAGCAAACAAAGCTGAAATCTATGCCTTCGTTGCAATTACACACACCATACTCAAAAAGTTAATTAAGTAATTAACTAAATCTAACTAAATAAATATCTGAAATCCAAAATACTGACGACACCAAATGCTAGTAAGTGCGTGGGGCAACAGGAACTCGCATTTGTTGGTGGTGGGAATGCAAAATGGTGTAGCCACTTTTGGAAGCTACCTTGGTGATTTATTATGAAACTAAACAAACTCTTACCATATGATACAATAATCATACTCAGTAGAATTTACCTAAGTGAACTGAAAACTTATGTCCACAAAAACCTGCACATAAATGTTTACACCAACTATATTCATAGTTGCCAAAACGGGAAGCAATGAAGATGTCTGAAAAGACAGACTGCAATGCATTCGTATGGTGGAGCAGTGCTCAATGTTAATAAGAAATGAGCTATCAAGCCATGAATGGCATGGAAAAAAACTTAAAAACAATTTGCTAAGTGACAGAACGCAGTCTAAAAAGGCTATATACAGTATGATTCCAACTATATGACAATCTGGAAATGGCAAAACATTAGACAACAAAAAGCTCAGTGGCTGCAAGGGGCTGCAGACAGGTGGGAGTACTAATAGGCGGAGCACAGGAGAATTTCAGGGAAGTGAAATGATTCCGTGTAATACTCTTGGCAGCCTGACCTGTGGTGGCGCAGTGGATAAAGCGTCGACCCGGAAATGCTGAGGTCGCCGGTTCGAAACCCTGGGCTTGCCTGGTCAAGGCACATATGGGAGTTGATGCTTCCAGCTCCTCCTTCCTCTCTCTCTCTCTCTCTCTCTCTCTCTCCCCCTCTCTCTCTCCTCTCTAAAATGAATAAATAAAATAAAAATTAAAAAAAAAATACTCTTGGCAGACACACGACATTATGCACTGGCTGCAAACCATGGAAGTGAACAACATAAAGTCTGACTCTAAACGTAAACTATGGACTTTAGTTAATAACATTGGGGAACAGTTTTTTGTTTTTCATTTTGCGTTGCATGAGGTTTTAGAATTGTTTCTATATATTTCTGCATCACTGATTCCAAATCTGAAATCCATTTTTTGGTGCATGCTCTAGTTTTTATGCAATTTTAATTTCTTTTTGTTACAGTTAACGGCATGCACTGGTTTTTAAATTGGAGTTAAAGGGCAATGACTCTTGGATTAAACATAACCACAAGGCAATTAATATTTTAAAAACATCACTTTTACATAATTGTAGATGTTATTAAATGTAAAAAATTATCTGATAAAAACACCCTCTTATTTTGTTTTAAGATTGAACCATGGCTTCTTTGAGTAGGTGTAAATGTAAGAATAGTCCTGACACCTTCTGTTATATATGTGGCTGTTACACACTCCAACGTCAAAGGCACAATATTTCATCATTTGTGACACGTGCATATATTGCCTATTTTCAAGTTCTCCTTGGCGATCAAGACAAGAATTGGGTTCCTCATATTGTGTGTCATAATTGTGAGGAGATGCTTTGTGACTGGACAAAAGGAAAACACAAAGAAATGCCTTTTGGTATTCCCATGATTTAGCGTGAACCTAAGGACCACAACAGTGACTGTTATTTCTGTCTGATCCATACAAAGGGCATCGGCAAGAAAAAACAGCATATGATCGCATATCCTAATATTCCTTCAACAATACGACCTAGCCCACACTCTGAGACACTCCCAGTTCCAGTTTTCAATGGTTTTATTTCTTCTAAGGACAAAGAAAGTGAACATGGTGATCAAGTGTATTTTGATAAGATGCATGAGGAAATGGTTATAGAATCTGAAAGGTCTTCTTCTGAAGCCAAGCAGTCATTAACCCCTCAGCAGTTTAGCCACCCCAAATTGAATGACTTAGTAAGAGATTTGGGCCTATCAAAGAAAGCAGCTGAGTTATTACCCTTCAGGCTTCAAGAAAAGAATGTACTTCACCGGTCAACTAAAGTATCCCATTTCAGGAAGTGTGAACAAATTTTTGTGGACTTTTTTTCCGAAGACAAACACTTTGTTTACTGTGATATCAGCAGTCTTCTCAGCCAGCTAGGTGTTACCACTTACAGTCCAACAGAATGGCGGCTATTTCCTGACAGCTCTAAACGGAGTCTGAAATGTGTTCTCCTACACATGGTAATGTTTATGCAGCGGTTCCAATTGGTTATTCAACTCATCTGCGAGAAGATTATAATGACATAAAATTGTCCTAGACTTTCTGAAGTATGAGGAGCATAACTGGATCATTTGTGTGGATCTTAAAATGGTAAATTTCCTGCTAGGACAACAGAGAGGTTTCACGAAGTATCCTTGCTTTCTGTGTCTGTGGGACAGCGGAGCTCGGGAGAAACACTGACACAGAAGGAGTTGCCGAAACGTGAAGCTCTGGAAGTAGGGATGCAAAATACTGTGAATGAATGTGTAGTTAATCGAGACAGGATCATTTTTTTGCCACTTCACATCAAACTTGGCTTAATGAAGCAGTTTGTTCAGGCTTTGAATAGAGAAAGTAAATGCTTTCAACATATTATTTCTGCTTTTCCTGCCTTATCTTTCAAGAAGAGCCTGACCTGTGGTGGCGCAGTGGATAAAGCGTCGACCTGGAAATACCGAGGTCACCGGTTCGAAACCCTGGGCTTGCCTGGTCAAGGCACATATGGGAGTTGATGCTTCCAGCTTCTCCTCCCTTCGCTCTCTCTGTCTCTCTCTCCTCTGTCTCTCTCCTCTCTAAAAAAAAAATGAATAAATAAAGTAAAAATAAAAATAAAAAATTAAAAAAAAAAAAGAAGATAAAAACAGGTGTATTCGATGGACCTCAATTTCGAACCCTCATATGTAACGAAGAATTTGCCAGGATGATAAATAAGGAGGAGAAAGCAGCATGGCAGTCTTTTGTGGCAGTTACAAAGAACTTCCTTGGCAACAAAAAAGCAGAAAACTATGAACTTCTGGTTCAAAGGATACTGTTGGCTTTCCGCAACACTGGATGTAACATGAGCCTTAAGATTCACTTCCTGAACAGTCACCTTGATAAGTTTCCCAAAAATCATGGAGCTGTTAGTGATGAGCAAACTACTGCTGGAGCGTCAAACGAGATTGTCCTCAACAAACGCAAGAGCTACAAATGCAAAGTTTTGCCTGAATAGAATTTAAATAAGTTTTGCGTAATTTTTATGATTAAAATAAGTGTTTTAATATATTCTATTTCAAAATTGTAGACATATTTTGATGCAATCATATATTTTAGTATATTCGTGTATTTACTGCATTATATAAATTATATTTTTATAAAGATGATGCCCAAGAAGACATTCTACTTCATTATGTTAAACTAAATGTTGAAAATTTTACAATAAGATGAAAACCTAAAATCTTGAATTGCAAAAAAACTGTAGCTTACAAAGAAAAACTAATGTCAGATTTGAGACAAATTAGGTAAGAACAAGTGTTTTTGTGGATGCAACAAAAATTTTGTTCCCCAGTGTAATGTACCAATGCTGGTTCATCAATTATAACAAACGTAGCATATTAATAAGATTTTAATTAGGGGAAACTGAGGACACAAGTGGAAGAAAATTTTACGGGAATTCTGTTCTTTCTGGTCCTTTTTCTATAAACTTAAAACTGCTCTAAAACAAAGCTTATTAATTTAAACAAATATAAAGTCAGGTAGTGATTTTTGTTATGCTCCTAAACATACATTATTTGATTTCACATTAATAACAGATCAAACATCCCAGTTGTAACATATAGTTAGTACTCAGTTTTTTTTGTGTGTGTGACAGAGACAGAGAGAGGGACAGATAGGGACAGGCAGGAAAGGATATGAGAAGCATCAATTCTTCATTGTGGCACCTTAGTTGTTTATTGATTGCTTTCTCATATGTGCCTTGACCAGGGAGCTACAGCAGACCGAGTGACCTCTTGCTCAAGCCAGTGACCTTGGGCTCAAGCTGGTGAGCCCTGCTCAAATCAGATGAGCCAGTGCTCAAGCTGGCAACCTCGTGGTTTCAAACCTGGGTCCTCCATGTCCCAGTCCAACGCTCTATCCACTGTGCCACCGCCTGGTCAGGCAGTAGTCACTTTTATTAGCTGTAATTAGTCACATTAACAAGGTATATTCATTTCAGAACATTTGACCCAACGTAAAGTTCCAGCAAGTAGAGATTTAGACTATGATGATTCTCCTTTACATGAAAAAGGGAAATTACAGCAGATAGAACATTAAGAATTCAGTTCATGAACACAAGTCAGAAAAAGCAAGAAAGGAAAAACTGGCATTTGGTTTGTAAGTAGTTCTCGATCATCTCTGGAGTATATATTTTGGGTTTAACCCCAGAGTAAATAAATAGCATATTATCATGTTCCTCTTATACTTGATAAAAAGAATTGCAAATGACACAAAAATTCTCCAGTAATTTATTTTTATCTCTGGGTAAAGAGTAAGAACAATGATTCAACCATCGATTTTCCTCTCTTTGGTTAGTTTTATTTTTGTCATTATGTTACAATATTGTCACCACATGCAGTGCTATAAATTCCAAAGCACATTATGCCCTTTGTGCACTTTATCTGATTAAGTCCTCACAATCACTCTGCCAGGTAAATGTTTCTATCTCATTTATACCTTTACTGAGATTTGGAGCAGTGAAAACCTCGCCCAAGGATAAACGCAGGAAAGGACGGAGGAAAGGACAGGCCACCTCTGAAGATTCAATCTGATGCTCCTGTAACTCAGCACTCCACTCTCTCTGATATTTGACCTTGCTCACAAGCCAGTTCTGTTTATTTATAAATTAAATTTGATACTGATTGATTTTAGGGGGAAGGGTTAACAAACAGGACTGCCACAACAAATTATTTAGAAGCAAATAGTAAACCCAAAACAAGGTGAGCTGCTGAATTTATACAACACATTTGTCATGTTAATTGCTTAGAGCAGCTAAAATTAGCAGGATCCTTAAATAAAAATCTATTTTAAATTATAAAAAGTTCTCAATTCTGGAGGTCGATCCTCTACAGCAGTGTATAAAACTAAACCAACAATTCTCTCCTCTAAGTCTAAGGCACCAATGATGACCCTTTCTTCTACAGATTTTTCATAAAATAGAAGAAAATTGCATCTACATCCCAACTGTACTGCTGTTTATGCCATGGATGATTTTCCTAGGCCTGAAAGTGCTCCTTCAGCACACACCTCTCCCAGAGTCACTGTAATTTGGCCTTGTCACCTTTCAGGAGAGCGCCACACAAAAGAATCATCACCTCCCCCAACATTAATCAGGCTCAGCATGCTCAGGTCCTTTGACGAAAGCTCCCTGGCAGGAAATCAAAGCCCCTTTCTTCAAAAACAATAAAACATGAAACAGAAGAATCCATCTGTCAATCAAGGCCAATCTCCCTTTAAAAAAATCCTCAAAGAATGAAAAGCTTTCACACTAATTAATATCCATTAAAGCTACCACCAGTTTAAAGTCTTGAGAAAAGTCAAGAATTATCCAGCTAATTCAAATCGAGAAGGTGCTTCTGCATCACTCATGTGGACTGACAAGAGAAACTACTTCCCTATAAAAGGCTAGGATAATTAATTCCAATTTGCACTCCATATTTGCAAGCACAACCTCAGTATGTCAGCCCTTACAAATTGCCTTGGAGTATGACATTGTAATCAATTATTCAGAATCAGATCTAATTCCATACATATCTACTGCTTACCCACATAACACCAGGCACTATGTCAGGTCCTAGAAACATAGAAACGCTTAGTTCATTCTCTTGCTTTGGAAAAGTGTACAGTCAATTAAAATTCTGTTTCCTTAACAGTGTCCCCACATGCTCTGTTCATTTACACACACTCAAGGCAGTAGTCGAGATAAGAGGTACAGTAGCTTGGGCCTGAAGTTCCTCCGTATCATGCCTCACCAAAGGGGAGCCAGCCAGCATGCATGCTTCTCAAGACAGGTCACTTTGACAGCTGCCAACATAAGTGGTGATGACACCACATGCAATTTATTTGGGAAGGTTTTTGGGGCCTGCAGGACAATGAGAAAGAAACCAGAGTCAAATGATCATTTTTTTTTCTATGAATCTATGAGGCAAATGCACAGAGCACTAGATTAAAAAAAAAACCTGAACAATCTAAAATCAATTTGCTATTTAGGTCCTTATTTTTCCTATAAATATATAGTATGCAAATATCACATACCTTTTTCCTCTCACACACCCAACACACATACAAGGACCAGAGAATAGTAACTATTATCATTTAATTAGAGAATTTAACAGTTGTTATGAATTCTGGCCATCTACATTCAACAGAAGACCTTCTTTAATCCAAATAGTACCAACAAACCAACAGGCAAATGAGCAAACTAGAAAAAAAGTCAAAAGGCTGCACTAAAATATTACTTCTGAACTATCGCCAGAAACCTAAAACTAACTCCACAGCTGGAAAAGCAACTAACTGCACATGTGGATGGCCAACCTAACCAAGCCACTTGGGAGTGGGACATTACTGGGTTCCTCGCACCAAATCTGCTCACTGACATGACATAGTTCATACTTGCGACGAATCTGAACTCTACATACATGAGGGATATGATCGGAGATATTTCTAATCTAGTTAAAAGAAATAAAATTGAAATGGACAGTTAGATTTGGGACACTTGATAAAAGTACACATATAAGAATATCAAAATCCATGCTTATTTCCTAATAAAATGTAAATTACCAAACAACTAAAGGTATTAAAATACCTGAATAAAACCGTAACCATTGAAAACATTTTTCAGGCTATTTAATTTTTAGATACTCTTTATCACAGAATATGTCAAATTTGAAAAAATGTATAATAAACCAACTCCCATATATCAGTGTCATATTATTCCTACATACTTTCCCCCTATACTGCCTTTGGGATTATTTTTAAGCACAAATAAGACATTCTTTAATTTTGTCAACAAATAATTGAAACATTTAAAATACTTTCTAAGGATTACCATTTCGAAACCTGCTTGTGGATGAATTCTTTCAAATATCTTACCTTCTAAATTGCTAAAAAGGATGAAATGGTTTGCAAATTGAGCAAGAATACAGCATAAACTCACACCCAAAAAAGGCACAAAAACAAAACAGAACACTAGAGATTAATTTTTCATATGACTCCAAATATAAAATCCTAAGTATTATAAATCAATAAGAATCACATAATACAAAATATTGTAATAGGAATATCTGTTCAAAAATCAAAGTTTCAATACAAGGTACAGTATTCTAAATTTAATCTCTAATGTAACTAAGTCATAAAAGGAAAAAATCACAAGAGGTGACAAAAAAGTCTTTGAAATATTTCAATATTCATTCCTAATAAAAATGTCTAGTAAAATAACAATAGTAAGCATTTTCCTTAAAATCATACTGGATAGTTTAACACTGTGGCATTCCATTTAAATTTAAATGAGACAAGGATAACATACAAACACTTAAAAATATATTGCATAAGGGTTTATTAAATGAAGGAAAACACCACATTTTTACTAATTGACAGAAAAGGCCTCAATACACAGAGCAAAATAACATTACAAAAGACACAGTTCTCTTATTTATACAAATATCACCTCCACTCAAACTGACCCTACTATTTATATATATTGGAGTTTTAACAAATAAATATAAATTCTATATAGAAAAGTAAAAACAAATTTTTTTAAATAGTATGCATTATTAGGTATTGAAAAGTCATCTTAATGTTACAGTGTATGCCACTAACAGGACACAGAATGATAAAGACTAGATATCTATAAAGAGTCAAAACTGTGCACTGATCCTTGATTGTCATCCAAAATAATTGAAGAAACATTTGAACTTAAATATAAAAAAATGAAATCATAAGCATACTAGGAAAAAATACAGATATAGATCTGAGTGAGTAGGGAGCGGGAAATACCTGGTAGGAAGCCATAAACCATAAAAAACAAAGATGTTGAATAAAGGCAATAATCTAATAACAAAATAATAAAATAACAAATTTCAATAAATATTGAAAGAAAAGGTATCGGCCTGACCTGTGGTGGTGCAGTGGATAAAGTGTCAACCTGGAAATGCTGAGGTCGCCGGTTCAAAACCCTGGGCTTGCCTGGTCAAGGCACATATGGGAGTTGATGATTTCTGCTCCTCCCCCCTTCTCTCTCTCTCTCTCTCTTTCTCTCTCTCTCTCTCTCTTTCTCCCCTCTCTATAATGAATAAATAAAATCTTTAAAAAAAGAAAGAAAGAAAGAAAGAAAGAAAGAAAGAAAGAAAGAAAGAAAGAAAGAAAGAAAGAAAGAAAAGGTATCTGAACCAAAAGTATTGTGTGACAGAGATGGAGTTACTATTCTTAATATATATTAACATAGGTATTATTTTTATATAAACTGCATATCTCAAATCAGATAAGTAGGAATTCTTTCAAAACAATATGGGCAAATATGAGTAAACTAATCACAAGAAAATATAAATAAATAATAAGAAAGATAAACTAAAGAAAAATGAAAAAATTAGCATGATAATATAATAAAATTCCATTTTCCTCCCACTAAAGTAGCCAGGCTTCTATTTTATTCATTTTTAATGTTGGCTAGGGGTCCAAAGAGAGGCACTCATATACTCCCAATTGACATAAATCGATATAAATATTCCAGGCAATTTGATGACATATACCGAAAAGATAAAACTGTGCCTACCATTTAACCACAAAGTATATACTTCTAAAATTACTCTTGAAAAAAGGGTGCTATTAAAGTAAATGTGTGAGCAAGGAAGATGTTCATAACATACTAAGTAGAGGAAACAGATTAGAAATAAGTGATTCCATGGTTAATGAAATATGATGACTCTCTTCTCATTGATGTCACAATATTACTCATTATAAATTTGGAGTATGTGTAAAAATAATCATTGTAGTTAGCATTTGGGGGCTGACATAATTACCAATTCTTGGAATTTCATTTTGTTTAAACCTATTTCAAAATCTTCTGGATTGGGTACGCATGTATTTTGGGGGAGAAAAGTTGGAAAACTAAAAGTTTGCTACAAATTAATGTCAGAAAATATTTCAAAGGGAAATAAAAGGACTAGAATGCTTATTAATCCTGGTGCCCAGGGGACAGTGGTTTGGAGGAATAGGGCTGGACGGACATACACTGTGTGGAGGGAGGCAGGGGGACAGGCAAGGGGACAAGCGGCAAAGCTTCCAGAATGAATGCTGGCATTTGCCAGAAATTAAATCAACTGGAGTGAGTCCCTCTTCCCATTTTCTTTTTGGTTGCAGGGTGCCAGGGTTTAAAAGAGGTGACAGATTTCTAGTCTGGCCATACAGCAGCAGGTGCCGCAGCTGTCTGGTCAGACCCAGCTGTCCCACGGTGCTGCATCCCCAGGGTACCCTGCCCCACTCCATGGGAGCCACACCCATGCCTCCTGAGAGAGTGTTCCTTACACCTCAGGTCCTTTAGAATTCATCCCTCCAATATCTGGAGTTTGACGTCCATTCTGCCTTGAGGCAGGTCTTACGATGTTATTTTTATTGATACTTAATTTTTCACAGAGTAGTATCTTTGTCAGGTGTGGTCAGCAGTAGTGGTGAAAGAAACAGCAAATCAAGAAGGAAATCTTTAAAGAAGGTTTCCCCATCTGGAGTGGACTCCAGCCCACGGCACCCTGCCCTTGACAGCTACGCCCTCCACCAGACCGCTGCTGCACACTTCCACTCTGTTCCTCAGACCGACCTCAGTGGCGGCCCCTCTGGGCATTCACGGGAGTCACATTTTACCTAGCTCCTAAGTCTGTTAGTTGTCTTGGTTCTGGTGTCCTAAACTCCTCCCCCTTTCCAACATCAGCTTCCCTTCAGTAAGGAGGAGGGGTGTGGGTCACTTACCAAGTCCGTGTTGGCAATGAACTTGACCCCACACAAAATTCCACCCCATTTTAATATAACACACACTCTCATACAATCTTACTTTCCCCAACTACACGGCAGTTATTAGAAGCAATAAACCATATTTGATGATGATGACAATGATGTTATTAAAAATAACACCCAGGCAACATTACTTATGACGTCCTAACATGTGCTATGTGCCTCACATGTGAATACCAGTTCTGATGAACCTTCAAATTAAGTGTTACCATTCTGCCTTCACAGATTAGGTAAACTCAAAAAGAGACAGATCCAGTATCAGCACCTGGTTCTGAGGCAAATGCCCATCTGACTTTCGAAGCTCCCATGCATTCTGACATTCTCTGCTGCTCAATACTTTCTTCAGCCCTGGTACCAAGTGCCATAACCCCTTACTCATCAAGCTCTAGGCCACGCTCCTTCCATACAAACTCTCAGCTGACCCTAACAGCGGTTCAATAAATAGCTATTGAATGAAGGATGAATTATTTCTTATATTTACTGCCAAAAAAAACTATAGGAATGGGAGGCCTATACTATAACTGAATGAAAACAGGATTTTTGTTATGATGCAGTAATAGTTAATAGGATGAAATAAATTGAAAAGCAATGGCTTTTTAGGGGCCGTACATATTGCACAACTGGCTTAACAGGAAAAGGCAACAAATTCATGCTCTGCTCTTGGTCAGTTAGATGCTGTGTGAGGAATATAAAAGCATGAACAAAGTCCAAAAAACCATTTGCAGCAGGTAAAATACAGGAAAAAATGTAATGGTACTTCATTAGTAAAATAAAAGAATACAACTCTTTATCAGCAAGTCTTTGTTTTCCTTAAGCCCCTTCCTTTGACGGAATTTAAAATAACTTTCCAAAGATATCAATAAAAAGGAATACATACCACAAATGGTTTATCTTTATGCCTCGTTACTAACTGCTGAAATAGAGCATAGGAGTATCGTTTACAAACTAAAAAATCCAGAAAACATGGTTATTAAAAAAAGATGGTTTTGCATTTCTTTCATATAAAACTGAAAGTAGGTGATTAAAGGGCTTATATGAGAAACCCAAAATGCTGTCACAAATTTTTATTTGTGTTTTATTCTGTCCATATACTGTTTAATAAAAGAAGAACAGTATCATAACTGAATTCACTTCTGAACCAGAGGACTGTCATTCCTTAAATCAATTCACTGGGAAACTGTAGCTCCTGACCTGTACAGGAACATTCTAAATACAATGAATGTATGGGCTAGCTTAAATATTTTTTGGAAGAAGAAAAAATTAGATAGATAGATAGATAGATAGATAGATGATAGATAAACCAGATAGATACACAAATAGACAGATAAATGATATATTAGATAGATACCCAGATAAATAGGCAGACAGATGATATATAGACAACCAGCCTGTGCATGAATGAATGAATGAATGAATGAATCCACTTTTAGGGGCTGGAGCAGGTTGGGAGAGAAAAGGCAGATGAAATCTGTTCATCTATAAATACAATCAAAGGAGAAGGTTATTATGCACCATGAGATGTGTAAATTGTTTGGGGAAATCAGAGGAAGGAGAGATGAATTCCAAATTAAGTGTCTGAAGTAGGACTCTTTATAGAAAGTGGCATCTGAATTAGTTCTTGAATAAGTTAAATGATTTAAGGGCACTTAATTTAATTTCCATCTAACCTGGCTAAAATCGGACAACATATAATCGATCTTCTCCATTAATCCAGACACGTGTTTCTAATCTGTTACTTGTTATTTATGTTTTGGTAATACCTAACTTGGAAAACAAGAGTCTGCAAATACAAGTTTTAGGATTGGACAGAAATGGACCAAAGTACTGGTTTCTCCACTTAATGTCCACACTATTCTTGGCCAATTTCTTAACACGTCTGTACCTCAATCTTCTCATCCATTAAATGGAGATCATAACAGTCTACTCGGTGCTTTTTGTGTAAAAATTAAGTCTTAAAAGTATATAAAACCCTTAGAATGTTGACTAACATAAGTAAAAACTTAATAAAGACAGTATTATTATTACGCCTTGCCAGTTAGCCTTCCTCATGTAATTCAGAGGATGCCCAACAAAGGTGCACCTCATATCCAAACTGCTGCCTGTGAATGCCAAGGCCTGCCCCTGTACTAGAACGTGTGTTCACAGCCAACTTCAGCCGCATTGTTACTTTTCTGTGTCTCACTTCTAAAGAGTACACTAAAGAGCCTCAATGGGATTGAGCCCATCCGTTCATCAATCTACCTTAATTTCACCTGCTTTTGGAAGATGACTAATGCTGTGATACTACCCAGAGCCCCATAAAGCCAGTGTCTTATATATATATTTCACATGGCCTATGATTTTAACTGGAATGACCTCAAACTACCCTTCAATTTTTGAAAAGTCATATCTAGCTTAATAAGAATGATGCAATGAAAAGATACACAGAAACTTCATTTTATTTATATTATCTACCATCTTTTATATAATTTGATTTATTGACTAAACTTTAAGTTCTATGATTACATAACCAAAACATAGTAAATTATACAAACATTGGATACCTGATAAGTGTTTATCAAAGGGGAAAGGCTGTTACATGGAATTAGCACTTTCCCCAATGGGCCAGGTTGGAAAGGAGTAAACTCAACCCTCAGTGTCCAAATGGTTGCCAATAAGAACTTGAAATGTGACGGATCCATCTGATATGTGTAAATTACACACCAGATTCTGAATACTTAGTACACAAAATAAATGTATCCCATTCACAATTTATTTGATTACATATTGAAATATTTTAGCTATACTGAGTTTAACTAAAATTAAGCTCACCTGTTTCTTTTTACTTTTCTTTTTTTCTTTTTTTTTTTTTTTAAGCTGGAAACAGGGAGAGACAGTCAGACAGACTCCCGCATGTGCCCGACCGGGATCCACCCGGCACGCCCACCAGGGGGCGACGCTCTGCCCACCAGGGGGCGATGCTCTGCCCATCCTGGGCGTCGCCATGTTGCGACCAGAGCCACTATAGCGCCTGAGGCAGAGGCCACAGAGCCATCCCCAGCGCCCGGGCCATCTTTGCTCCAATGGAGCCTTGGCTGCGGGAGGGGAAGAGAGAGACAGAGAGGAAAGCGCGGCGGAGGTGTGGAGAAGCAAATGGGCGCTACTCCTGTGTGCCCTGGCCGGGAATCGAACCCGGGTCCTCCGCACGCTAGGCCGACGCTCTACCGCTGAGCCAACCGGCCAGGGCCTCTTTTTACTTTTCTAATATGGCTACTAGGAAAACCTTAAGTCACATGCGTGGCTCACATATTCCTACTGAGCAGCACTGAGCTAGAGGAAGTCTCTCACCTTAACAGAGAGGCGCAGGACTGTCCTAAAAGCAGAGTTAAGCATTTCCTGAAATCACATCACTCCTCTGATATCCCAGATGTCCAGAAGACAGAGCAATTATCACACCTCTTTCCAGTCTGCCAGGCAGGAAGAGGGAGTGAATGTGCTCAGTCATCTGGGAGACTCTCGGGAGTCTCCCAGAGGTGCTAGACCAAGCCTAGGTATCACAGGTCTGGGGGTGCAGTGGGGGTTACCAGCAGGTAGCTAATGCAGTAGTCTCCCTGATTCACTCACTGGTGAGATAAACCAACACTCCGGATTTACCAGTGTCAAGCAGCTCCTTTTAAGTCACTGAGTCAAGCCATCTCCACAGCTGAGTACCACAGAAGTTTTCAAACGTTATTTGACATTGTGCATTTTGGTGAAAAATAAAATGAAGAAATATCCAGAGCTTAGCTGACCCATTTTATGAAAATTTAAATAAATTCCTAACTGCTCAACACCCATTTCATTTCCTTCAAGGCCTACGACCCATTCTGTTCTGTAATTTTGTATGGTCAAAAATCCAGCTTCTCCCAGCCAGCGAGCAACCGCAGACAGAGGAGACCCTTCTACATTCAGCACTATGCATCAGGCACCATCTATCCTAAGATGGGAACTCATTGGTCTGAAGACAGAAAAGCCAAGGTCTCCAGATCTGACTGACACTTTTTTTTCTTATAAATTTATTTTTATTTTATTTATTCGTTTTTAGAGAGGAGAGAGAGAGGGAGAGAGAAAGACAGAGAGGAGAGAGAGAGACAGAGAGAGAGAAGGGGGGGAGGAGCTGGAAGCATCAACTCCCAAATGTGCCTTGACCAGGCAAGCCCAGGGTTTTGAACCGGCGACCTCAGCATTTCCAGGTTGACGCTTTATCCACTGCGCCACCACAGGTCAGGCCTGACTGACGCTTAAAACAGAAAAAACAATGTCTTTACAGAGGAGCAGTGAAGCTCCTATCTGAAGGCAATCACCAAAACCATATATTTTAATATTCAATTTCCAAAGAGAATAGGGCATTAACAAAGAATAAACTTTTAATAAATGATCAATTATCCCAGTGCAAATATCTGCCTAAGTGATCTCAGATAAAAATAAAGCCAGCCTAGGCCTTCACAGGATACTACAATAATAAGTCATAACAAAAAACAGCAGCTGGTGTTTGTGTTGCTAGCGTAGAAGTACTTACATATCTAATTTGAATCATTAGATAACGACAATAAACTGAGGGGGGCACTATTTTCCCAGTTTTTCAAATGAAGACCCAAGAGTTTCCACCTGGCAAATGACCAAAGCAAGAATCAAAACCCAAGTCTCTTGAGAACAAACTGTACATTTTAAAATGATACCCTCAGGTACTCACTTCAGTGTGGAGACCTCAGTATCTGGAAGACTCTGGGACTTAATTTTTAAAACTCTAAAGGAACACGTGGTCCTGGCTGGGAATGCTACCTACGAATGTAAAGTTGTAGGAAGAGTTGTGTGTAAAACAAAAATTGAAGACTACTATTTCTTGAGTGTTTTCCTACTTATTATTCTCATTATAAAAGTAATCCATGTTCATCATAAAATACAGTGATGCCTCGGTTTTCATTGATAATTCGTCTGAAAACAATCATCAAAATCAGAAACCGATGAAAACTGAGGCAATTATTTCCATATGAATCAGTGTAAATCCAATTAATTTGTTCTAGACACTCCAAAAACACATCTTATAGAGAATAATTGTAGTGTTCAATACTAAAAACAATAAGAAATTAATATAAACTGAATATAAAAATTAAAGAATAAATGGAAACTTTCTTTGGTCCCATGATGGAGCTAAAAGGAAATGGTTAACTTATTAGCAAGGGACACACTTAACAGGGGCAATGAGATTTTGAGCACATGTGATTTTATCTTACATGCGTTACGTACATTTTGAAACTGAAAAATGCAAAATAAACACATTACACTGAATACTGCATACACAGTAATCACTTACATGTAATCGTAGTATTAGCACTCGCAATCAATAAAAAAAGCACAAAAGCACTGGAAAGCAATGGAATTGTTCGGCTAGACGCATGGGATGATGCTCACACAACCAGAAACACCACCACACTGAGCAGGAGAACGTGTGGGTCACCCTTTGTTTTCGCAAAATTAGCAGCAAGGTCACGTGGGCATCTGATGAAATTCAAGGCAACCAACAAAAACCAAGACAAATTTTTCACAGAAAAAAATGATGAAACCAAAACCGATGATAACCAAAGTCAACAAAAACCAAGGTATTACTATATAAACAATATTTAAAGAATTCTAATTTCGCAAACCACAAAAAATCACCATCATGTCACTAACTACTGATGTAGATGCAGAGGTGATCTTCAGGATCTTTAGAAGCCAATGTGGCATCTCAGGAGAGGGCCCTCAGACAGTCTGCACAGCTGGGCCAGTTGGTACATGGCCCCAGCTCCTCTGGGTATATGTGTCACATGAATTTATACAATCTTGTAGATTTGCAACCTCCTTTTGAAATGTCACCATATAATCTAAGCATGCTTAAAGCATGTTTCAATTTTTCTATATACAGAGTCTTCACTGGAGTGAAAATGTGATCTCCTTTCTGGAAGGAGTCATGGTTGCCTTGACTGCTTTCATACATTCCACACGCATTCACTGACCACCTTCAACTTTAAAAGTGCTGAGTAAGGTGCTCGATACAAAAGACTTGGAAAGGCCATGGTCTGCCCTAAATATCTTAAAAGCTGGTAATCTCACTTGACTCTCCATGAGGCCACTGGCCAAAGGTACACCTTGGATCATTATCCCAACAGTATCAAGAAAGACAGTTGCAGATTAGTTATTATTGCTTTGTTATTTAAAGTTTCATATAACTTCTGCTAAATAACCTTTCTTAATCAAGCCCTTGTTTTTTCTGTCAAAGTACCTTGAATAAATTCTATCATAAAACTAATTCAAGATGGTGCAGGCTCTTCACTGCTTTATACAGGTTATCTGACTTTTCCTCCCAAAGACCCCATCAGGCAATGTCTATAAGCACCTCCATTTTAAAGACTGGGAAATTAAGACTTGAAGACATTAATTAGCTCAGCTAAATTTACACAACAGATTTATCTGACTCCAGTGGACAGGCTCTTAATACCACATTCTACTGCTTTCAGAATATTGACCAAGGAAAGACAGTGACAATGTATCAAGTTAAGTGAGCCTGTCTGGAAGGCAGCTGGAGGATGTGATCCCTGACAAGCCTCTACTCTCTGTGTCCTGGGCTCCGGCTCTATGCTCTTTCTGATGCAAGAGTAAACTGAGGGTGTTCCACACATGCAAAGACCTTCTTAGTTGTTGTTATCTCCACCTGCAATGTTCTTCTCCAGATTCATAAATATCACTCATCAAAAAGGATTGCCCTGGTCATCCATTCTAGTATATTCTCTCTGATAGCACTCTACCCCTCACCCCCAGAAAACATGAAGGAAGCAGGTTTTTGAAGTCAGTACAAAATAATACTCCATATGTAAAAATACACTAGTATGCCCCCCCAATACCCTCAGATATACCAATACTCCATCCAAAACCCGGAATAAACTAGAAAAAAAAAATAAGTGAGAAAAGGAAAAAGAAAGGTATCTGGAAAGCATTATCCTGAGATTTTTAACAAGATTTTTTTTTCCTGGTGAATAAAATTTTGGAGATTTTCTATGTTTTGCTTACCTGCGCTTTCTAATCTTTGGCAATTAACATATATTATTCTCGGAGTACATTTCAAAAGCATAATGGCAACTCTAAAATAAACAGTAACAATCATCTGGGGTTTTTTTTTCAAGAAAACATTTCTACTTGAGCAAATGCCTGGGTTCTCTCTCAATTAGGTATTCAAAAGTCATGGCCAGAAATTCAGGGATAAAACTGTGTTGCCTTTGCCCTGTAGAGAATCTTTCTTGGGGAAGCAGAAAAGATGGTTTTAACAAGAAAAGCAGCAACAATTAGTGGCAGTGGAAGAAATGTCCAACACAATAGTCTTATCCCTTAAAGAGAAAGAAGAAAACAGCAAGTCTGTGCAAAGGTATGCAGCACACACAAATCAACCCCCAAGCCAAAGCAGCAAATGAGACTGCTCACAGCCCACCTTGCCAGCCCCAACCCTCAGAGGAGCAATCAGATAGAGAGGCCGTTTCCACAGCAGCTGTAACCCTCCCTCAGGGGACAGCTGAGGAAAGATGAAGTGTCCTGGGAGACGGGTTCCTGAGGAAGGAAGGGAGGAGCAGGACCAGCTCGTTGTGAACTCCCAGGACTTGCACAGCAAGCTGTTAATCCACAAAAGTGCTTTACCTGAAAACCCTATTTTAAAAATCCATTAATAGCTCAGAAACAAATGAATCCACCAGTTTGATAATTGGGAGAATTTGCAATTATTTGGTCAAATGCCAAAATGCCCCTGAGGCTTTGCTGATACGGACCAGGCAGGGAGGATCCTGAACCACACGTCTGCTATCCATCAAACTGACCGGAAATAAATGGCTATCATAATATTGGCAACCAAATAAAAAGGACATTTTAAAAAATATCTGCTGGCACAAAGTTACACTAATTCTAAGGGTAAATTCCACTGAGTAAATTGGCTTTATTTCAAGGAGAAATTTGAGGGGAAAATGTAACTCATTTTAAGGAATTTATCAAAATAATTGTGTTTAGGCCCTGGCCGGTTGGCTCAGTGATAGAGCGTCGGCCTGGCGTGCAGGGGTCCCGGGTTCGATTCCCAGCCCAGGCACACAGGAAAAGTGCCCATCTGCTTCTCTACCCCTCCCCCTCTCCTTCCTCTCTGTCTCTCTCTTCCCCTCCCACAGCCGAGGCTCCATTGGAGCAAAGATGGCCCAGGCGCTGGAGATGGCTCCTTCGCCTCTGCCCCAGGCGCTAGAGTGGCTGTGGTCACAGCAGAGCGACGCCCCAGAGGGGCAGAGCATCGCCCCCTGGTGGGCAGAGCATTGCCCCTGGTGGGCGTGCCAGGTGGATCCCGGTCGGGCGCATGCAGGAGTCTGTCTGACTGTCTCTCCCCGTTTCCAGCTTCAGAAAAATACAAAAAAAATAATAATAATAATAATAATTGTGTTAGGCAACTCTCATTTCCCAGAGAACTGAGCATGCGGGGCACCTGTGCCAACACAGTGGTGGGGCTCAGTGCCCCCCAGGCAGGATGAGCAGGCTCCTCAGAGAAACAGGGAACCCTGGGAATTGGCATTCTGGTCTAAGCATCTCTATCACTGAGTTTAAAAAATATGCAAAAAGGAATATTTTGTGGTTTAATTCAGGTTATAAATTAGTGTTGATCCAATTTTCTGAAGAGCTTTCTCGTAGAACATTATGAGGATCAGGACTTGGGGCTACAGGGGTTCACTCTCAAGTTTCCCCATTGAAGGGATGGGTCTCGATGTCTTTTCCCACTGCGGTCTCGCTTGGTGGTGTGCTCCCTCTGCCCTTCCCTGCACGCTCGAGCTGGAGAGCAGAAACGGGACGTTTCGCTTGGTGCCAGGAGGTGAACAGCTAGAGGAGCCGACTGGGGAGTGGGAAAGAGGGTGCCTCACAGGTAACCACCTGCCACAACCAGCAGAGGCCCTCCTTCAGGATTCTAGAGTGAGGTTTTGACACTATTAAAAATGTTAAATAAAAAAAATCAGGACAGAAACTTAATCATTTACTCAACCAAAGAGCAGGTTAGATATTTTTTAAAATTTTTTATGGACTGATTTTAAAGAGTGAAGAAGGGAAAGGGAGAGTGGAACAGGGAGTGGGGAGGAGGGAGAGGGGAGGAGAAGGGACAAGAAGGAAGGAGGGAGAGAGGAGGGGGAGAGGGGAAGAGGGAGAGGGGATGGGAGAGAGGGAAGGAGGGAGAAAATGAGAGTGTGAGAGTGTGTGAGAGAGAGAGAGAGATTGATTTGTTATTCCACTAGAGTATGCATTCATTGGTTGATTCTTGCATGTGCCCTGACTGGATCGTATCCACAACCTCAGCATATCAGGACAATGCTCTAACCAACAGAGCTGCCTGGCCAGGCACAGTTTAGATATTTTGGAAAATTTTAGAAAGAGGGCTTTTTATAATGTCCAACATTGCAAAGATCATGTTTATAACAAAAGTTTTTGAGCAGGAAAAAACAAATACAATTTTAGGGCCACTGAACAATAGAAGGACAGAATATGTAAAATATTTTAGAAATATGAAAAAGACATGAAACACTAATGCAAAAAGATATCTGCACCTCCTTGTTCAGTGCAGCATTATTTACAATGGCCAAGACATGGAAGCAACCTAAATGTCCATCAATAGATAACTGGATGGATAAAGAAAATATGATAGATAGACAGCCAGATAGATAGATAGATAGATAGATAGACAGACAGATAGATATAATATGTACATATATACAAATAGTAATAAAATATTCAGCCATAAAAAGAAGAAAATCCTGTCATTTGTGGCAACATGGAAGGAGCATTATGCTAAGTGAAATATGGGTCAGAAAGAAAAAGAAAAGTATCACATGAATTCACGTGGAATCTAAAACAATAACAACAAAACTCCCATAAACTCATCACACAGAGATCGGATTGGTGGTTGCCAGAGGAGGGGTTTGGAGATGGGTAGGATGGCTGAGGGTGATCAAAAGGAACATACTTCCAGTTATAAAATGAATAAGTCCAAGGGATGTAATGGACAGCATGTATTATATATTTAAAGATTGCAAAGAAAATAGCTCTTAAAAGTTTTAATCACAAGAAAATAAAATTTGCAACTACGTGTGATAATGGATGTTAACTAGACTTATCCTAGTGATCGTTTTGCAATATATAGTTCATGATGTTGAATCATTTGATATATCAAATCATTATATTTACCAATTATAGCTGAAACTAATATGCCAATATCTCAGTTAAAAAAAAGAAAAGATGATCTCACAGAATTATCAGGTATCTTCACTCTAAAGGGTTTCTTATTTCGTCCCTATTTTGATTAGAAGCTATGTGCCTTATATTTAACTATTATTGTTCTCTGAAAAACTGACATTGCTTTGTAGACTCAAATTCTGCCTTTATTCCTAGAGAGAGGAGTCTGCATTGCTGTCATGTTGATACAACTAACTTCTCCCTCCCAAGAGCCTTTAAGACATTGCCAATAGGCTATTCTTTGTTACTCTGTAGTAACTCATGTGCCAAGAACTGTTTCTGGAGCCAAATTTGGATCAATGCAATAAGCATTTCGGCTACAGCTGACTGCATATCCTGCGAGATGGAAGTCTGGGATAAACAACTCAAATGGAGCAGGTAAAACACGGAACAGTCTCTGGGTACGGAGGAGCCACAGCCTTGTTCCCACAACATGGGAGAATTCTGACTGTGAGCCTGTGAGGGAGTGATCTGGGGCCACCGCCAACCCATCCCAAGCTGTAACCCAGGGAATGGTGACATGCAGTGAAGCTGCAAAGCTTTGCTTCAGGCTACAGTCGCCATAGCTTGTACTCATCTCTTACTTATTTTGTGTTGAATCTATTATTCTTTTGAAAGCTCCTCTCCATATTTCTAGTTCATACTTGCAAACATTCCTTTAGCGTTCATAGTTGAAAACAACTGTGCTAATTGTACCCGAGTGGCCACAGCACCCCTCTCCTAAACCAGTATCCTGTAAACGGCCTCATCTCACGGCAGACGGAAGCCTTCAAGAGAGTACCAAGAACCAGACCCTCCTCGGTTCACTATGGTTATGAGAATGTGCTAGGAGATACTTGCCTATACAGAAACCACTCAAAAACCTCTTACGCCTGGTTTTCAGGTGGTCATCTTGTCTTAAGCCTACCCATACATCACTACAACCACAACCCTACCCCATCATCACCGTGATCATCACTACTGTCTCATCCCCACTGCTACCACCATTACCACCATCCATTTATCCCCCAAAATACTCATGTCCACGTGGAACCCTGGAATCTGACCTTATTTGGATATTTGCTGATGTAATCAAAGTAAGGCCATACTGAAGTATGGTGTCCCTAAATGGAGAGGAAAAATTGCACACAGAAACAGGCAAACAAGGGAGAAGGCCAAGTGAAGAAGGAGGCAGAGACTGAAGTGATAAATCTACAAGCTAAGGAGTGTCAAGGACTGCTGGCAACCACCAGAAGCTACAAGGATTTTCTAGAGCCTTCAGAAAGAATGTGAACCCACCAAGACTTTGACTTCAGACTTCTAGGCTCCAGCACTTAACAGAAGAGATTTCTATTGCTTTAAGCCACCAACTTTGCAGTATTCTATCACAGTTGCCCTAAGAAACTAATAGTACTATGTCACCTCAGCCATCCCCATCATTCCCACCACTATCAGCACCACTTCCCTCCTTATTGCCACCACTATAGAAACATGATGGGAAAGATGATAACACCCTTTCAAGTCAGCACTGGGACTTAGTTTTAGTGGTCAGCAGCTGACACCCCAGACTGGGTGGGCTCCAGCAAGTACAATATCTTAACCTTAACCACCATTAATCTGACCCCTGTTCCTGGGGTTACAGCTTTAGTGTCTCTCTTTTTTTATCCCTAAACTTTTAGCTTTAGCTTGATGTGCCCACTTTTTCCCATTTCCACACAAGGAAGAGCAAAGATGGATGAACAGGAAAGAGACATCAAAGATCATTCATTTTAACACCATGATCAGCGAATACTGGTAAGGATCTCCAGGGAGGTGAAATGTAAGTACAAGGGCAGTGAGTGAAGCAACTTCTAGCACACTCCACCACAGAACTAAGACTTCCAATTCACTCTATCAACTCTACAAAGTAGATGCAGTATTTTCTACAACCTACTACTGAGTATTAGGAAGATAGATAGGAAAAGTATAAATATTCCCCACCCTGTTTCCCACTAATTGGCTCATTTAAGTCTTATTTTGTCTTACCAAAAAAAAAACATGCAAACCAGGCCCAAAGATAAAATTACTCAAATATTCACTATGATATCAATGGTGGCAGTTAAGAAAGATGTTTTGTATATCAGCAATAGATAACTGAAAATGTCCCCACTGGTAAGGGGGGGTATCCTTAATATTAATTCTATATACCTATATAAAATTGAAAAGATGGGAGGTATTCTCAAAACCTATCTGAAGTAGAATTCTTATCAAGCAATCAGGAAGAAGAAACTTTGGAATCATGATGAGAATGTGATCAGTATGTTAATGAAGATTACCTACATCATGCACCTAAGCACTAACAAATTAAAGAGGCCTCTGTTTTCTAAAGCATCTGGTAAAGACAACACAAATGATAAATACAATTAGGCATATTTATTCCTTTTGTTCTTTGAAAGTCATATCATTGTTCAGAACTACAGAAGCTTTCAAATCAGAGTGCCTTAAAATGCATTCCCGCCTGACCTGTGGTGGCGCAGGGGATAAAGCGTCGACCCGGAAACACTGAGGTCGCCGGTTCGAAACCCTGGGCTTGCCTGGTCAAGGCACATATGGGAGTTGATGCTTCCAGCTCCTCCCCCTTCTCTCTCTCTCTCTCTCTGTCTCTCTGTCTCTCCTCTCTAAAATGAATAAATAAATAAAAAATTTAAAAAAAAAAAGCCTGAAAAAAAAAATGCATTCCCTAATACTAAAATGATACTTAACTGCAACTTCTGAAAATTTTGGAAGAGTTTTGAGGAACGTGTGATTTTGATGCACAGAGAAGCCTCACCATTTAAAAAACTAATAATAACTGTTAAGATTAGTTCCCCAAAGCAAGATGTAATTCTGCAGAATTCAGTTCCACATTTACAGTAAAAAGGAGCAAACCTCCAGTTATCCAGTTAATCTGAAGACTCCCAGCTAAAAAAAAGTTTTAATAGAGTAGTTTCCTTAAAATCAGTTCCCTTAGAAATAGTTTTACTAGAAATCTTTCCTTTTCTTTTACCAAGTTGATATTCAGTTTTCATAATGCAATTTAGGTAGTACTCTCATTTTTAAAAATAATTATATAAATGAACTAACAAAACACACGTACGTGTTAAAATTTTAACCAACCAGTGAGGTATGTCCCACTATTATTTCCTAAGATTGAATTACTTAAGCATTTATAACCTGCCAATTCCCATCATCATCCACTTTTTCAGTCTGCACCTGAGAAGATATCACAACGTACATTGATGATTTTTTTTCTTCTCTGAAAGCAGTCAGCAAGGCTCCCAGAAGGACTTCTTCCTCTTAGGCAGTGGATGCACATTCTGTGGAGAATTCTTACAATAAGCAGGCAAGAATTCTAAAACCAAAACTACTGCTTGTTTTCTCTAAATTTTTCATTTTTCCCCTAAATAATTCATGTCCTCCCAAAAACAATAAGACACAGGTAGTAAACAGAAGCTGAAAGATTCTTCAAATGGTGTTACTTTTCCTAGGAACACATACCCTATTGGAAGTCTAACAGATGTCAACGGAAGAAACTTCCAAACCTGTAAGAATTTTTATGAGTTTATTTGAGTCAAACTGTCGACAATTGCTGGGAAGTAAAGTTTCAACGGATTGAGAAATTTCTGCTCCAGAAAATAGCAGTTTTTTTACTTATTTCATACATCAGAATACTGGTGCCTAGATTAGGGAGGCAGGGATTAGATTAGGGGTTAAATCTGGGATTGGATATAAAGAAAAAATGTATATACAGAAAGTTCTTTTACATGGGCAGGCATAAGACAGTTAATTTCATTAACATGATAATAATAACCAAGAGGAGGTTTGTCTCTCCTGCTCTGGTGGGATGCCTGGCCTCAGAGGGCAGGAAAAGAAGATGACCCTTGCATTTCAAAGGCATGTTATTGTAGATGTAAAAGACCACAGACAGGCTTGAGTAAGGTAAGCACTGACCTCTGTTAGAGAACACCACCTCTCCCTCCCTAAGACATGACTCCCCACCATGAACTGCTTTGAGTTAGGAAGCTTTCATTTCAGGCATCCTGTGTGTTTACTTAGGTCCCTAAATTCATAAGGCTATCGTGCAGGCCTCCCTAGAGTTTGTCAAATTCAGCATGTGGCCCTTTTTCTTCCACATGGGCTTCTCCAATTTAACAAGTCCCCCACCAAACTACTGACTTCCTCACTACCAAACTCTTCTACTCCAGTCGTCCTGCTTGAAGAAAACAGACAAAATACTCTCAACTCATACTCAATGGCTCTCCTTCCCTAATCCCTTTGGACTTCCCTGTTCCATAGACATCTTTAGTGTAGACACCACTCTAAAATATCTTCCACATAAGAACACCTCTTCCCACCCTCCCGCTCCTGCTCTCCAGCCCAGGCCCACAGTGCCTCTCACGCAGACCAACGCGAGAGCTGCTTACCTCCTGCCCCTACTTCCCATCGTGCCTCCCGCTGTCTGTTCTGTACAACAGGACAGCTGCACCCTACGTGGCAGTCTCTGTTTCCCACCTCTCACAGAAAAAAAGTAAAGTTCCTGCTGTAACGTAACTCTGGCTCACTCACAGAACGCACATGCTGCTGTTCTGTCCCCAGGATTCTTCCCTCAGGACCGGACAAGCAGACTTTGACATGAAGCTCTTGGCACGTGCTTGTCATCCCCCCACCCTTTGCCTAGAATGCATTTTTACACAAACGTTTTTGTGGCCTTCTCAGAACTTTCTCAAAAAATGCTACCTCCTCAAATAGTCCTTTCTCCAACCACCCTATTTAAAATCAATACCTCAGTAATAGCAAACGAACAGAGAAGCTCTTTACAGGAATGACAACTTAGGACAAGACGACAGAGCATCTGGAACAGGAACATTTGGCTGCATACGGTACGGAAGAATGGGTCTAGATTTTGTTCAAAATGAAATTTTCTATTTTTAATGAAAATGATGACGATGATGATGATGACGATGATAACAGCAGCAACAGTCTCCAACACCAGTTATGGCGAATTGTGAAATCCACTTAATTCTTTCAACTCTTGAGGTAGGTCTATTAGTCTTTCTTTTTTATAGATTAAGTAACTAAGATACAAAGAACACCTAGAGAAGCTTTCTTTTCCCCAAACAAGTTAATCTGATAAAGGTGGCTTTTAAAGGAAACAGGACAGAACATAATTAATTATAAAATGTAAGGCAAAAGTTAAAGTCTACTTATGTTTATAGAGGGCTGCTCTCTCTAATAAAGGAAAAATGTCACAAATTTCAGCCATGCTGTCACAAATAATTCCAAGAATAGAACAGAATGCATTCAAAGTGCGCATCCAGCCATCAGGTAAGGGATGATTTTTAGAGAGGAAAAACCCAAAAACTGGGCACAGGGCAGCTGGCTGATTAGCAGTAATGACCTATAAACAATATAGAGAAAAATGCATACATTTCCAGAAAGACTGAAATTATCATAAAAGTATAAGAGCAACCAAAGTGGTTCCTTAATGTTCTACTGAGTCTAACAAGAACGTTTTAGGTAATCCTCTGTGAATTACAGTAACAGCTGTGAAAGACAATACAAGGGTTCCTCCGGTTACAACAGTCTCGACATATGACATTTCGAGTTTACAACCCTCATTTCCAAAAAAACTTTAAAAAATTGAGACATGAGTGTTTCGGCTGTTATGGATGCCTTGCAATGCTATGGGCAGATTTTGGAAGAGAAGAAGTCATCAACCTTCCAGACTAGCCTGGCACAATTCTTTAAGAAGGTAGAGAGGCCTGTGACAGATCCTGTGCCGTCTACATCAGCTGCTTCTCAAGATGAAACACCGTAGTACAGGTAGAGTCATCTCCAGCATGTCCTGCATGTTCCTAGGCAATCCTGACTCACCCGATGCAGTACCTCAGCACCTTCCGCTGGCTCTCCTACCTTTCCAATGGGTCACTCTCTCCCGCCTTGCAATGCCCCTTCCAGTGTGCAAGCCAACCACAGGAATAAAGGTAAGGAACTTTTTTTACACTCATTTTTTGTTACTTTTTCAGTACAGTGTGAAGTACAGTATATTTATGTTCTCCTTTTTCTGTGGCTCAGTTGTGTTTTTATGTTCTAGATTATGATTTTACAACTGGGTTAGGATAGATAAGTGACTTAGGCTAGGGTGTGTTTCGACTTACACCAAAATTCAGGTTATGTCACTGTCATAGGAACAGAACTGTGTCGTAGTCTGAGGATCCCCTGTATTTTCCAACTGCTGTCTAATGCCACGTTCTGAGGGGAGGTGGGAAGGAAAGCTGGTACACGGGAATGGGAACCACAATCCTTGACCCCCTAAAACTTAGGCCTGTTTTCCAAGAAATGAAACATCCCGGCAGCCAAAGGGTTTGCAGATAAAAGCATGTTTCACAAACCGGGACGAATGTGGCAGAGGGGAAAAGACCAGAAGTCTGAAGATAGCTGAGTGCAGTGTGTGATTGCAATAAAGGGGGAAGAACAGACTCCATGACCGAGGAAAAATAAGAGTGACTTGTGAGTGCATAAAAAACAGAACTCGTGATCACTTGGGGCCAATGTGGACTCACCGAGAATGAATGAGGCCAAATGAACGCCTTTTCCTTTTCTGCTGAAGTTAAGATAATGGTACACAATGCCAAAACCATGAATGCCAAAAAGCTGTGAAGAACAGTCAATACACTGCATAGGACACTCCTGGTTGGAGACCTAGTATTCAGTCCTGGGCTTACTAATGAAGAGAAACCAACAATAACAACAACTATCTTTTTTTTTTTTTAATTTTTATTTTTATGACAGAGACAGAGAAGGACAGATAGGAAGGGAGAGAGATGAGAAGCATCAACTCCTCATTGTGGCACCCTAGGTATTGATTGCTTTCTTTTTTTTTCTTTTTTTGTATTTTTCTGAAGTTGGAAACGGGGAGGTAGTCAGACAGACTCCTGCATGCGCTCGACCAGGATCCACCTGGCATGCCCATCAGGGGGCGATGTTCTGCCCATCTGGGGCATTGCTCTGTTGCAACCAGAGCCATTCTAGCGCCTGAGGCAGAGGCCATAGAGCCATCCTCAGCACCCAGGCCAGCTTTGCTCCAATGGAGCCTTGGCTGTGGGAGGGGAAGAGAGAGACAGAGAGGAAGGAGAGGGGGAGGGGTGGAGAAGCAGATGGGTGCTTCTCCTGTGTGCCCTGGCCGGGAATCGAACCTGGGACTCCTGCACACCAGGCCGACGCTCTACCACTGAGCCAACTGGCCAGGACCTTGATTGCTTTCTCATATGTGCCTTGACCAGGAGGCTACAGCAAAGCAAGTGACCCTTTGCTCTAACCAGCAATCTTGGGCCCAAGCTGGTGAGCCCCACTCAAACTAGATGAGCCTGCACCCAAGCCGGTGACCCCAGACTTCGAACCTGGGTCCTCTGCTTCCCAATCTAACACCCTATCCACTGCGCTACCACCTCATCAGCTATCAATTTTCAAGCACTATTTACATCCTTGCATTCTTTCAATAAACTTCCGAGGTAGCTACGATATCCTTACCACAAAGATGAGGAAACTTAGTTTGAGAGAAGGTGACTTGGCAAAGATCACAGCTACTTACAAGGGAGGCGGCTCCAGAGTTGGTGATTAGCAACTGCACGTCCCAAGACACAACCCAGATGCTGTGGGGAGGTGAAGTCTGTCCGACGAAAAGAAATTGGTAGGACTACTGATTTACCTAAGAGGTGAAAAGGCCCAGTGAAAATGACTGCAGTCTTCACACGAGTGAAAGCCTGCCCTGAAAAGCAGAGACAAACTCGTTCTTTGGCTCTAGAAGGTAGAATCAGGAGCAGGAGTAGAAGGCAGAATTTGACTAGGAAGGAGACTGCACTTCCAACTATTAGCACCTGCTGATAATAGAAGGGAAAGTCTAAAGAGACCCTGAGCCCTGTCCCTGAAGGAGTCCCAGCAGCAGCTGAGCAGCCCTTTCTGCTGGAGGGGGGTAGTCAACGGATCAAATGAGCTGAAGCCCACTGGATCACCTCCAAAGTCTGAGATTCCATGAGGAGAAGAATTTGTGATAACACTAAGATTAAGTTCTGAAGTCTCAAAAGCAGATTCATGTTTGTCACCTAAATCAAAAGATGCCTTTTCTTAATTAGCATTCCCCAAAGAAGCACTGATAGCTTACAAAATGGTTAAGGTAAGGGCACAGTACTTTGCCAGAATCACTGAATAATTTTGTGTCCATCTTTAGATTTTAACATGGAAAACACAAAACAGCTGACCATGTTTACTTTCCTTCACTCTGAATCACTGCCTGAAACAACAGTGATGTGTACTGTTGCTTGGGCAAGGTCTTTTGGAGACAGCTAATGCGCTGCCAGGCCCTGGGGGATGAAGCTCTCCAGATGGGTTCACCGGAGTGTTTGAAACCATGCAAAACTGACCATATGATATACTGGTTCTCGGCATACTTTTATCACTCAACCAATATTAAGCAATATTAGCCAAACAGAAATACCAAAGACAGCAATTTGCCCGGATTTGCTGCATCCATGCAACATTTATCTCTCTTCTGGAAGTCAGCTGCGCTATGTTCAGAGCAGCTTATTTAATTCTGTTTTCCTTCACCACACTAACCTACTCCTTGGCCCTTCACGAGTTAGAGTAAAAGAAATGCTCCTACATGACTTGTGCCTAATCTTTTCTGAGAAACACAGCTGGTCCTATCACTGTCCCCAGCATCCCTAGCAATGAACTTGAGGTAAATTCACCAGCCGTGCACCTGTGAGTCAGATGGGGCCTGAGGTGGAACCACACGTGCAAGGAGGACAGGGGCCCCGAGTCTGTAAAATACAAAGGGAGAACACACGTCCCCTTATGTACCACATCATGTGTAGCAGAAACATCTTTTGAGATATTTTAGAGTTTAAGTAAAGAGGCCATGGAACAGAGATCTTTAAATCACAACCCTAGGTACAAAATCCAACCCCTCATATCACCAGCACGGAGAACGTGGGCCAGTAATCTAACAACTCTGCACTTCAAGTTCCTTTACAGTGAAGTGGAAGTAATAATAGTACATGGCCCATTAGACCTTAGTGAGAATTAAATGAGAGATCATCTGTAATCCATGACAAGTAGTTAGGAAAATGCTCAATACAATAAAATGCCATGTTAGGAAAAGCCCCAGAAGTCTAAATTCAGGATTGATTCTAAAGAACTTACAGGTAGCCTCATCCGAATTCATAAGGAGAAACTTACACACACGGGCACAGCAACTGCTCCAGTGGCACCAGGCTGGGCAAAATCCACACCCCTCCCAGAACTGGGTCCCCTCTTTATAGTACAACTATAAGGTGAGCAGTCATGTACACCAGTAGTTTTCAACGGCCGGTCCATGGGCTGGTGCTGGTCCACAGGAGAGTTAACCACCCTGATGTTGTATGAAGATTGCAGAATCTGTAATCACTGGGATTGTGGCCCAGCAGTTTCAGTGTATTTCTAGGTTAAAAGATAACATCAGGCCATTGTTACACTCTATACATTCATTAACCTCCCTCCTGGGACATGATGTTTGTCTCTGGGCAACATTCCGGCTTGGAGTAGTTGGCCCAGCATGACGGAGCAGAGTGACGGCAGCACGGCTCCTCCCGGACACCCCTGCCTCTGAAGCCACGCTGCAGCTCGGAAGTTCCCTTACCATCATCATTAACGTTATTTTCAGTGGTATCCTTTAGGAAGCTAGAAGGTAAAATTCACTCCAGTGCCCAAAAGACGTTAAAGCTAGAGAGGTGCTGGCCTGTCATCACAGCACCGGCAAACGTACTCTGCATCCCAGGCCACCTGCAAACGACCTGGCCTCCCTCTGTCCTCGCTCGCTCGCTCTGCAATCCAAGCCCACCACAGCGTCAATCACAGCTGTGACTTCTTTTACTCTCCTCCCAACTCTCGTCCATCACTTCAAGAAAATCTCTCTCCCTTTACTATTTGGAAAAGAAATCCCAATTTTGAGATTTTGGCTTAAGAGCCATCCCTGTGATGTGCTCCTATAACAAAAAGGAAATACCAAGGTGCCCTTGTTAAATGTCTTATTTATTTTAAATGTTGATTTTACTGATGTTAAAAAGAGAGGTAAGGAGAGAGAGAGAGAGAGAGAGAGAGAGAGAGAGAGAGAGAGAGAGAGAAACATCCATCTGTTCCTGTAGGTGCCCTGACCAGGGATCAAACTGGCAACCTCTGTGCTTCAGACAATGCTTTAACCAACTGAGCCATCCAGCCAGGGCCAGGGTACCCTTGTGATATCAATCATAGAAGGGTCAGGGAGAACATAAAAAACATACAGAGACCACCTCGCCAATTTCATGAAAGCCCTCTTCTATTGGGTTGGGGAATAAGTTCGTAGCGTTTTTACCGAAGACTTTTATTTAAACAAAAAACAATAATTATATCAATAAGTTAATCAATTACTGGGTTGGGGAATAAGTTCGTAGCGTTTCTATATTTTATTTTATTTTACAACGATTTGTTTGCTGTTTGGCAAAGGGTAAGTATTCATTCGATAAAACTCTTTCTGTTCTACAAAACTATGTTAATTGTATTTTTGAGTTATTTAATTTTTTATTAGTTTTGAGGCTTAGAAATGGAATACCCAGGAGGCAAAAATCAACATTTTCGACACCTGCTCTTCTTTGCTTTTCATCGAGGTCAAAAAGCTGCCAAAGCAGCCCGGGACATTTGTGACGTGTATGGAGAAGGTGTCATAGGCGAGTCTACAGCACGGAAATGGTTTGCAAAGTTCAAAAATGGCGACTTTGACGTCGATGACACATCCCGCAGCGGAAGGCCTTCTGAATTCGATGAAGAACGTCTCAAATCACTTTTGAAGGAGAACGGTCACCAAACCAGTCGTGAATTGGCGGAAAAAATGAACTGCGATCATAAAACGATTCTCAATCACCTTCATTCAATGGGATTTACCGAAAAATTGGGAGCCTGGGTGCCTCACGAGCTCAACGAAAAAAACAAAGAAAGTCGCCTTCAAATTGCTTCTCAGCATCTCGCCCGCCATCGAGCAACACGCGGTCATAAACAGCGCTTTTTGTACCGAATCGTCACGGGAGATGAGAAATGGTGCCTATACATCAATATGAAGCAAAGAAAGGAGTGGGTGGCTCCAGGAGATACGCCAAAGCCGAGAGTCAAGCCGGACTTTCATCCAAAGAAGATCATGATATGTGTTTGGTGGGGCTGGGAGGGCATGGTGCACTGGGAAATGCTCGAAAAGAATGCCACGGTCAACAAGGAGCTCCACATTGCCCAGCTACACCGCGTGAATGAGGCTATTCGACTGAAAAGACCTGATCAACATGGTCAAACCCTACTCCTTCACGACAACGCCAGGCACCATGTTGCACAAGTCATCAAAGCTGCACTCTAAGAGCTCGAATGGGAGGTCCCTCAGCATCCGCCGTATTCTCCGGACCTTGCACCGACCGATTACCATCTTTTCCGCTCCCTGTCAAACCATATGAAGGGCGTTACCTTGGATAACAAAGAGGTCCTTAAAAACTGGCTCAACAACTTCTCTGACACCAGACCAGGCGATTTTTGGCAGAACGGCATCAACAAATTGGTCGAGAGGTGGGAAGAGGTTGTAAACAGCAACGGCGAGTATATATTGAATATCAGCTAATGGTAATTACATGGTGTCAGAATTCCAGCTTCACTTCTGAAATGAGCTTATACTGCCCATCAAGTGGACACACAAATATACATATACTTTCTGGAACTGTTGCCAGGCTAAGTGAATGCATACATGAAATGAGTGGCCCAGAGTGTGGCCACAGGCAACCCTCAGTTGTGTACTGTCTGGTTTTTTTCTGTATTAGATCAGGTGATTTTCAGAATAGACTAACATTATTCCCCCCTCTTGCAATCTCTCCTAACTTTAGTTACTATTTGAGTTTGCCAAAGATTCCATTTAATTTTAAGACCTCATAAACTGAAATCTTACTATCCAATGGTGAGGCTTTTAGATAGATAAACTACATCTTTTATTAGCACAAATGAGTCCTCCCTATTAGCACAAATGAGTCCTCCCTATAGGAAACCACACAGGTGACCACATCTGTGCTAAGAGCCAGCCGGCATCACTGGTCCTCTTCTCATGATGCTGGAAACACAGGGGAGCTCCAGAGACGGATGCTTCCACCCAGGACACAGAGCAGGTGGCAGCCTGGACAGAGTCTCAGCCCCAACCCCAGACTGCAGTAGCCAAGTGTCTACAGTGTGTGACTGCCTTAGGGTCCCAGGAGAGCTATACCATTCCAGCATTACTCTCTCAGCACCATCTTTCTTTCCCTTGGGATTTCTTGATTGTGGGACAGTGTGGGGGGAAAGGTCCCTAATTCACCAAGAAGAGACAGAGAGAAAGGGAGGGAGGAAAGCAACAGAGGGAGGAAAGCGAGGAAGGAGGGAAAAGGGAAATAATTTTAAATATCAATAAACATTTCATTTTTCACCTAAACTTCACATTTCATCAGTACACAACATGGGTTCATTATATCACTAGTTCTTGCTAAAAATAAATGAAAATCTTGCCTAATCCTGAGGAAAAAATACTCAGACAAGCCTCTTCTAACATTTTTCACTTGCTATTATGACTATTACTCTCTAAATAAAAAGAAACCCATATTTCAGCGATAGCATAAATAATATCACATGCCCGGAATATTTTCACAGCACTTTGTCAAAGGATTGAGGAATCTAGCTATCATTTGTAGCATTTCCTGCCTTGAGCAACAAAATTTGCTTTAGATCACACATATAATCTTATTTTAGGGTAGCCTAAATTTAATTCCAGACTTCTATATTATCAGAATGCAAATATCTGAAACACCGTACAGAAACCCAGCTAAACGAAATTTTCAGTGGCTGTGGTAATTTGTGCCTACTAGAAATCTCAGCGTGATCAGACTGGCATGTCATCTAAGTCTGAAGACACTGCATTTGACAGGGCATTCTGCAAAGCTGTAATTCACACTGGATTTGTTTAGGATTCTCAGACTCCCAAATTCATTGGGCTTGATGTCTGGAGTAACTTAGAGCAGTAAATTTGTATCAACATTAAATGAAATTATTTTGCAATGTAGCTAGGCATCTATAAAAAGAAAAAAAAAGTTTGTTAAAAGAGAAAATACTGGTGTCATACATGTTTAAAATAAGTAGAGATACAGCTTTTCCTTGACTTTCTATTCGTTTTTAGGAACCAGATGTCAAATCCCAGAGATGGTGTCAACTGCAGTGCCACTGGTTGCCTCTGATATGCATCAACCAGTGGAGGCCTATATACTGACTGCTACGCTGCTCACTCCACGAGATGCCCCAAGGTGAGCAGCCTCCCATTGCTCCAGAGCTCCAGCGAGTCGAAGGCCAGATGCTTTATCCCTGGGCCTACGGTCTGATGGTCTCAGGATGGATGCAGCAGCTCCAGATATCACAACCCTACTGAAAGTTCGCAAGCACACAAGTCCTCTGGTGGCTTTTTCCCCTTTCAGTGGGGTAAGAAATCCTTCCTGCTGTTTCCAGCACTTTCTCTCATATCTCTCCTTAACCAGAACAATGACCATTCCTAAGCCATTCACTGATAAAAAGCAATGGAATCAGTACAGACATTTATCCGACCCCAGTTCCTTCTCTCTGGGACGGTGTTTCCACCCAGGACCAGCACAGCAGTTAGCACAGACAGTGAAAGGAGTTTACATCGCTTTCACTCTTTTACCAAAACTAACAAAATGTTAGGTAAAGCAGCAGTGCTTCCATGGAATGAAGTTCACTGTTAGAAATGGAAACAGGAGCGCATTAACAGTGAAGAGACTCTAGCTCAAGGGTTTTACCGTGCACTTTCCCGCTGCTCACCCCGCGTAACTCTTGTAACAGCTCTGAAAGGCAGACATTATTATTCCAAATTTAGAGAATCGGGTAATAAAACTCATAATTAAGTTCATGAAAAATTAAGGACTTATCAATTTCTTTAAAAAAAATACCATTTTAACTTTTGTTCTTATTAAAACCCTGGGACTCCTGAACTGCATGAGATTTAAAAACTTTTAAATGTGATAAAATAAAATTTAAGTGAGAAATTTAGCAAAATTAAAGTGGACCATAATCCCATCATCCAGAAGAACTGGGTTTTTTTTTACAATTTTGTGTTATTACCAATGATTGTTTTCTAAAATGTTCATGTGTGACCAGAGTTATACATGGTTTTTAAGCCTGCCTTTCATACTTCACATTACATGGTAAATGCTTCCCCATGATTTCAAAGAACTGATTTATAACACCTAGAGGGCTGAAAACCTGTGTTAGCAAATCTTTGCAAGTATTTCCATTTTGAAACCCCTCACACAAAAATTTTGAAACACAAATTGCCTCCCTCCCTCCCTCACTCCCTCACTCCCTTCCTTCCAGATAGAGGTCTGGAAGTGGAAATGTTGGACAAAGGTAAGGATTCACATTGAAATATTTTTCACATCAAATGAATTTCCACTGACTTTACTCTCCACTTAAGAATGCTGGGCATTATAATGAATATTATTTCCAAATTGTTAGAGGAAGAAAAGGTTTAGATTTTCTGTAAGTAATTTTGCTCAGACAGTAGATTCAGTCAGCCCTAGAGAAGGCAAGGACCCCCGAGTCTGAGCCTCGCCCGGGGCTGAAGGAGTTCCGGGCTTGGCCAGGCAGGGAGGGAGGAGCCCCAGAGGAAGTCTGCTCTCTTCCTTTTCACTGACTGTTGCCTTCTTAGGGGCCACCTGCCCATCTCCCCCACACAGCCAACCACACTAATCTGATCGAAGGGTCCTGACTGCCTTTGGTCTCCAGCCATTGTGCAGGTAGAGACCAGGGGACCCATCCCTACCCCAGCAACACTGGACCTTCCCTCACTGCCATCATTTATCTTCTCCAAGTGACGAAATCGGGAGGTGCTTCTACTTCCTAGTTACAGACCACTACCTTAATGGGATTAGCAGATCATCCCTCCCTTTCTTTTAATCAAACTGCCCACAACCGCAGCAACACATGAGAATCACCTGGGAAGCAATAAAAACTTCTGACATTACCACTGCCCTCCCCACAAAAGGGATTGTGATTGGACAGGATGGAGCCTGGGCGTGGGCATATATATTTTATAGCTCCCCTCGACATTCAAAATGCATCGGGTGTGAGAGATACTGGTAAGATCCTCGCTGGAGTGCAACTGGAAGAAAATCCCTCGGTGTCTGTGGTGAGGGTGCTCCCTCTCCCTGGTTTTCAGTGCTGATGCGCAGTCCACACCTGCCCGCCCTCCACACCCCCTGCTCTGCAGAGTGTCTGCGGTGAGGGTGCTCCCTCTCCCTGGTTTTCAGTGCTGATGATGCGGAGTCCACACCTGCCCGCCCTCCACAGCCCCCTGCTCTGCAGAGTGTCTGCAGTGAGGGTGCTCCCTCTCCCTGGTTTTCAGTGCTGATGCGGAGTCCACACCTGCCCGCCCTCCACACCCCCTGCTCTGCAGAGTGTCTGCAGTGAGGGTGCTCCCTCTCCCTGGTTTTCAGTGCTGATGCGGGATCCACACCTGCCCCGCCCTCCACACCCCCTGCTCTGCAGAGTGTCCGCGGTGAGGGTGCTCCCTCTCCCTGGTTTTCAGTGCTGATGCGCAGTCCACACCTGCCCTGCCCGCCACACCCCCCTGCTCTGCAGAGTGTCTGCGGTGAGAGTGCTCCCTCTCCCTGGTTTTCAGTGCTGATGATGCGGGGTCCACACCTGCCCACCCTCCACACCCCCTGCTCTGCAGAGTGTCTGCGGTGAGAGTGCTCCCTCTCCCTGGTTTTCAGTGCTGATGCGGGATCCACACCTGCCCGCCCTCCACATCCCCCTGCTCTGCAGAGTGTCTGCGGTGAGGGTGCTCCCTCTCCCTGGTTTTCAGTGCTGATGATGCGGGATCCACACCTGCCCGCCCTCCACACCCCCCTGCTCTGCAGAATGTCTGCGGTGAGGGTGCTCCCTCTCCCTGGTTTTCAGTGCTGATGCGGGATCCACACCTGCCCGCCCTCCACACCCCCTGCTCTGCAGAGTGTCTGCGGTGAGGGTGATCCCTCTCCCTGGTTTTCAGTGCTAATGCGGGGTCCACACCTGCTCCGCCCTCCACACCCCCTGCTCTGCAGAGTGTCTACAGTGAGGGTGCTCCCTCTCCCTGGTTTTCAGTGCTGATGATGTGGGGTCCACACCTGCCCGCCCTCCACACCCCCCTGCTCTGCAGAATGTCTGCGGTGAGGGTGCTCCCTCTCCCTGGTTTTCAGTGCTGATGCGGGATCCACACCTGCCCGCCCTCCACACCCCCTGCTCTGCAGAGTGTCTGCGGTGAGGGTGCTCCCTCTCCCTGGTTTTCAGTGCTGATGCGGAGTCCACACCTGCCCGCCATCCACACCCCCTGCTCTGCAGAGTGTCCGCGGTGAGAGTGCTCCCTCTCCCTGGTTTTCAGTGCTGATGATGCGGGGTCCACACCTGCCCGCCCTCCACACCCCCTGCTCTGCAGAGTGTCTGCGGTGAGAGTGCTCCCTCTCCCTGGTTTTCAGTGCTGATGATGCGGGGTCCACACCTGCCCGCCCTCCACACCCCCTGCTCTGCAGAGTGTCTGCGGTGAGGGTGCTCCCTCTCCCTGGTTTTCAGTGCTGATGCGGAGTCCACACCTGCCCACCCTCCACACCCCCTGCTCTGCAGAGTGTCTGCGGTGAGGGTGCTCCCTCTCCCTGGTTTTCAGTGCTGATGCGCAGTCCACACCTGCCCGCCATCCACACCCCCTGCTCTGCAGAGTGTCTGCGGTGAGGGTGCTCCCTCTCCCTGGTTTTCAGTGCTGATGTGGGGTCCACACCTGCCCACCCTCCACACCCCCTGCTCTGCAGAGTGTCTGTGGTGAGGGTGCTCCCTCTCCCTGGTTTTCAGTGCTGATGCGGAGTCCACACCTGCCCGCCCTCCACCCCCCTGCTCTGCAGAGTGTCTGCTCTCCATAGTTGTCTACTCCCCTCCCGTCCAATTTTCTTCTCAAAATAGCCATTTGCACATCTAACAAAACCAGAGAACACAGATGCTTAAAACAACTCTTTCATCCTCGTTCCGATTCCCAAATCCAGGTCCATCGTCCTTTCCATCTCAGCTAACAATGCCACCATCACTCCTCTTAGGACAGAAACCTCAGAGGGGGTCTTCATTCATTCATCCCCGTCTTTCCTGCACAGTAAGTCCTTTTTCTCGCCCTCCAAAGCACGTTCAATCTCACAAAGCATCACTCCCACCACACCTGTCTCCACTCGAGTCTAGTTGCCAGGAACTGCTGGCCACTGCAGTGGCTTCTCATGTCTCTGTCTCCAACTGTGGTCCTCAGAGTGCAGCTCCACACAGCACCCACAGGGACCCTTAAAAAAACCTCCCCCTGCCCTGGCTGGTTGGCTCAGCGGTAGAGCGTCGGCCTAGCATGCGGAGGACCCGGGTTCGATTCCCGGCCAGGGCACATAGGAGAAGCGTCCATTTGCTTCTCCACCCCTCCGCCGCGCTTTTCTCTCTGTCTCTCTCTTCCCCTCCCGCAGCCAAGGCTCCATTGGAGCAAAGATGGCCCGGGCGCTGGGGATGGCTCTGTGGCCTCTGCCTCAGGCGCTAGAGTGGCTCTGGTCGCAACATGGCGACGCCCAGGATGGGCAGAGCATCGCCCCCTGGTGGGTAGAGCGTCGCCCCCTGGTGGGCGTGCTGGGTGGATCCCGGTCGGGCGCATGCGGGAGTCTGTCTGACTGTCTCTCCCTGTTTCCAGCTTCAGAAAAATGAAAAAAAACAAAACAAAAAAAAAAAAAAACCCTCCCCCTTACACAAATCCCCCATGGTTTTCCAGTCAATAAAAATCTAATATACGTCCTCAAGTGTGTACCTTGCCAATCTCTTCCACCTCTCTTTCTAGCACTCTGGGCATACTCATTATGCCCAGGCATTTTTCTGTCCCTCAAAGCCCTGGGCTTTTTATTTTTTCTCTTTCTTGTACCCTTCTGTTTCGGGTATTGCCATACCTTGCTTCCTCTCATCATCTGGGACTCAGTTCAGCTATCACAAATTCATCCAAGGCCACCGTGAACACCTATCCATATTTAAACTTTCTATCCTATAATCCCGTTCAGCGTTTCTCAGTGACTGAAATTACCTTACTCATTTCCGTGTTCCTACACGAATCCTCCGCCAGAATGCTCGGGGCGGACAGCGCTGAGTCCGTCTTCCTATTGCAGCCCTGTAGCCTGGGGCCAGAAACAACATCTTGTAACTAGCAGGTGCTGCTTAATCAATAGCTGAAAAATAAAGGATCTTGATAGGGTTTGTGTGGAAGGGGAGTTAAGCATGCCTGCTCATGTCACTAACTTATTGGAACAGATTTGTCCCCGCTTAAGCCATAATAAACGCGTTTTATCATGTAATGTTTCAACACAGAAGAAAACAAAGTCCTACACTCTCATTCTGTGGAAATTAAATCTACTACAATATTTAAATGTTTAAAAGCCATTTATGCATTTATATGGGAGAAGGGAAATGAGAGATAAGAAAAAGTCAGTGAGATGAAATTTAGCTTTCTTCAGATACATCAGATCATCTGATTTTTATCTCAGCATATAACATATTGCTTAATAGTCTGCAGGATCTATCAAGATACACTGTGGGGGTAAAAACACTTTGGAAAAACATTCTCTACTCAGCATTGAGAATGGGTTCTTAAGAGCAATTCACTTAGAGAAAAGGCATGAGACGGGAGAGTGAGAAAAAACGAGAGGATTCTTCACTCTGCAGAGGCACATTTCCTCGGCTGCTTTGTTTAACGTGTCAGAAATTGAGACGTGAGAGTCCAACACAGAGCTCTGTGTCAAAATGAGCATCCCACACATCTGGGGCAATCACACTGCAAGGGCATGCTGGTTGAGTCTGCCTTCCTCAAGGACTGAGAAATCCATGTCCAGATGCCTGCAAACTGGTATTTTTCTAGTTACCCCTGTTGTGGGATTTAAATGTTCACATTACCCTTCTCTTCCTCTCCTCAGTGCTTTCCAGCTTCAATTAGTTTTCAAACCATCAGTTTGAAGTACAAAACTAAATATTTAAGGTTAAATTTAGCTCCCCGAAAACATTAGCTCATAACATAAATGATATTCAGCATCTCATAATGACTTCAATTTGCTCCAATTCTCATATATCCACACATCCCTTGGTTTCCAATGCTTAAGTTATCAAACTGTTCAGAAGATGGTTTGGTATCTACAGTTGTCACAGCAGTCTGATGTGCTAAAAACCAGCATTATCTCAGTTTTTGAAAATAAAGACATTAAAACTCATGGTGAGACACTCCACCTAGCTCAGATATCTAACAGGAAGCAAAACTTGAATTCTTCCAGACTTAATACCCACTGCTCTTTCTGAAGCACACACACACAGAGGATAAATCACACCATTAAGAGAGTAACCATGATCAAAAGAAAAACAACTATTATAAGCATTCCAATTCTAATTGCTGATTTTCAACCTAATTAGATGGTAATAGCTTTGGAAAATGGAAGACAAAACAAAAAGTTAACATGCAGATGAAATGAACTTGCACAGTCCACCAGACTGATCAAAGAGTTCCCTCGAGACAGCTGAGGCTAAGCTGGCTGATGGGATTTGGACCAGTACTGTGAATATGCAGATCTATTCATCTGGAGGTGTCCTTAGAATTTACCCATGTCTGGTTTGAGTGTCAGTGATATGCCACAACAGCGACATCTCAGCCAGACCAACCCAAGTGGGTGATTGAAACACCAAGTCTCCCTACCCCTTATGGAGAAGGCTGAGCCAAAGGGAAGCAGACGCCAAAGAGCAGGGAGCTGTGGGTTGTTGTTGAGGCCTGGCTCTTTCTCAGGTGGTTCGATTTTTATAATGTGACATTTGAAAATCCAATGTCACTCAGTGATTTGATGCTCACCCACCTCTCTACCACCGCTGGAGCTCCCTGGGTTTCCATGGCACTTATTAATGGGAACAGCAGACTTGTGGCTGCTGGAGGCAGTGGCTGTCACAAGGCCCAGGTACAGAGCAGCTTATGCTGCTCTTCGAACATCCAGTTATGGAGCAGAACAGTGGGAATAAGCCCCGAAAGAACAGAACACGGACACCCTGGAGAGGACGGGGACAGAGGAGCAGGGGCCGTGCCCGGCATATATGCACAGAAAAGCTACAATGGAAGTCCTCTGGACGTTCAGAAAGTACTATTTTTGATGAATGTGTATGTGTGAGTTCAAACAGTGTTCATTGTCAGAATTTCACTAGCTATGTTAAGTGCACATTAACAGTTTGCACTGTGGCTTTACTGATGCTCAATAACCCAAGATGCTCCAGCCCCTAAGATTTCTTAGTCAAAAATACTTGTACCTCAGTCCTTACTTGCTGACTCCTCATGACCATGACCCACCTTCTATCTCAACACTACTGCTGGGCTTAAGGGTGAAGAAACGTTGTTATTAAGTGACTCTGGGCAGCTTTAGTACTTCTAGGCCTCACCGCCTCCTTCCCTAGAGCCTCCTGGGTGACAGCGAAGCCCTGGGTATACAGAGGCGTCTGGCCCTACAGTGTACACAGGCAGGAAATGCTCACAACCTCCCCATGAAAGCCACCCTCCATCTTAATAACTATCTAACAATGTTTACTGTCATCTGTAATTAAAGAAATATAGATAGAACACTAACAAGACACTTTTAAAACTAGCTGGTTGGCAAAGGGTTCTTTGGTTAGCTGGTTAGTTTTGTGCTTCATGGCATATAACACCTTTGATCAAGGGGACTGGAGAGAGAAAGGGATGAAAGGACAGTCTACCATTGTAATGTTAAGACTGTAAATGAAATGTAGGAATCTGGTTTTCAAAATCACAAGTTTTTTTCTATGGGATTGTAATTGCATCAGTCACTGGTGGAAAACTGTAAGGAAGATTAGCAAAAAATTAAAACTATTACTATCATATGACCCAACAATTCCACTTCAAAGAATATATCCAAAAGAAATGAAATTAAAAAGATATCTATACCCCTCTGTTCACAGCATTATTTACAACAGCTAAATTATGGAAATAACCTGAGTATCTATCCATTGAAAAAGGAATAAAAAAGCTATGTATATAGACACACGATGGAATATTATTCAGCCAAAAAAAAAAGAAAAAGAAAAAGAAAATCCTACCATTTTCCTCAATAAGAATGAACCCTGAAGGGATTACACCAAGTAAGTCAGAGAAACACAAATACTGTATGGTCTCACTAATATGTTAACTCTAAAAAACAACAACCAAAACAACACCAATTAAGACAGTGGTTACCAGAGGTGAAAGGTGAGGGCGGGGGAATAGGAAGAAGATGGGGCAACAGTGCAAACTTCCAGTTCTAAAATAAGTCCATAATAGCAGGGGCTTCACAGACACATGACGACTACGGTTACCACTGCTGTGTGGCATGCAGGGGAGTTGATAAGAGAGTAAATCCTGAATTCTCATCACAAGGAGGAAATATTCTTTTCTTCTTCCTTTCCTTGTTATTGCATCTATATGAGAAAAAGGAAGTTGGCTGAACCTATAGTGGTAATCATTTCACAATACGTATAAATCAAATCATCATACTGTATGCCTTAAACTTATACAGTGATGTATGTCAACTATTTCTCAATAAAACTGGAAAAAATATTTTAAAAACATGTGAAAGATATAAGAAGAAATGGGCAAGTGTTTGGTTTAATAACTTCCTTTACAAATCTTCAAAATGGCTGTAATTTTTATAGGTAGACATTTTTTTAAGTGTCGTGGCTTTTTTTGGCATCTATTGACTTAAAGTTTCCATATGTGGCTAAATTTTATATAATAATGGCCAAATTTGAACTAAATTTTCAAAAGGTGATAAACTTATTATATTTTAGTATGTCAAAATATTTCAGCACCATAAGGTCATAGGAACATTTTAAAATAAAGTGCAAAAAGTCTTCTATGAATATTATAGTAATATTTAATTTTTACAAAACACAGACATTTCATAGAGCAAAAAATTGGGCTATTACTCAGCAGAAAGATAGCAGTAATTACCTCTGGGTGGCAGAACGAAGTAGAGGTTTATTTTCCTCTTATTGCTTATTTTTTCTAATTTTCTACAGTGAACATGTCCTGTTTAATAACAAACAGGAAGGTGCTCTAAAAAATACATAAACTATTAACATTAGCCACCTTGAGTTTAAATTAAATGTCACCCTGACACTGCCACAACTCAGAGCTGTGTTCTTTTTTTATTTTTAAAGATTTTATTCATTGATTTTGAGAAAGGAGAGAGAGAGAAAAGGGGGGAGGGGACATCGACTCATAGTAGTTGCTTCTCATTCATGCCTTGACCAGGCAAGCTCAGGTTTCAAACCTGTGACCTCAGCACTCCTGGTCAACATTTTATTCACTGCGTTACCACAGGTCAGGCCAGAGCTGTGTTCTAAGAGATGGAACCACATTCTGTTATCAAAATCCCCATACCAAACAACATGCAAGAAGTCATGTGAAACACCATTTCTTAGGCCTCTGTTGTTGTAAAACTGTAAAATTCAGCAACTAGGAATTCTGTTCAATGAAGGGAGAAAGATAGTGTGATTATATCTAGAGCTGGATGAATTTATTTACACTTTCAAACAAAATATTTTGTGTGTGCCAGTAATTTCTCCAGGTCTCGTCATACCTCTATATTATTGCATTCAATTTACTTTCATATGTATATGACATACCATATGGATACACACATATGTGCACATATATATATATGTAATACATATATATGTATTTATATATATATACATATACTTTGCAATAATATACTGAACCTGGCTACCAAGCTATGTTATCTGTCATAAGAATAAAGAATTCTTTTTGCCCTGGCCGGTTGGCTCAGTGGTAGAGCGTTGGCCTGGCGTGCAGAAGTCCCGGGTTCAATTCCCGGCCAGGGCACACAGGAGAAGCGCCCATCTGCTTCTCCACCCCTCCCCCTCTCCTTCCTCTCTGTCTCTCTCTTCCCCTCCCGCAGCGGGGCTCCATTGGAGCAAAGATGGCCCGGGCGCTGGGGATGGCTCCTTGGCCTCTGCCCCAGGCGCTAGAGTAGCTCTGGTCGTAACAGAGCAATGACCCGGAGGGGCAGAGCATCGCCCCCTGGTGGGCAGAGCGTCGCCCCCTGGTGGGCGTGCCGGGTGGATCCCGGTTGGGCGCATGCAGGAGTCTGTCTGACTGTCTCTCCCCGTTTCCAGCTTCAGAAAAATACAATAAATAAATAAATAAATAAGAATTATTTTTAAAGTTGTAAACAAGCAAAGTTCAAGGGACTTTAGGGCACTACATTAGCACACTGAAACATGTATTACTAAATGCTGAACTGCCAAATATTCCACCAAAAATATACCAAAAATAAGAAACCCTTGTTGGGGATGGTAGAGGTCAGCCAGTAGAATTAGTAAATAAAAAATTCCACTAAGATTTTCATCTCAAATTTAGAACCTGGCCCCAGGAATTCTTTACCACAAGGAGATTCAGGAAATGTCTCCTCCAGCAGCCTCACTTCTAGAAGAAACCTGAATCTCCGAGATTGAGCAGTCTAACATGAGGGCACAAACCACCGAGTGAGAGAGCTGGGCCCCCATTCCCGAACCAGGTTCAGTGAGTGGCCTTCCCATTGGGCCATAATGTCCTTTCTCCCTTCAGAAATCATTCTTCTAATTAATTTCCAATTTTCCTTGGAAGCTAAGGAGGGAAAAAAGTAACCATTAATAAAATTAGGCAAAGGAACATAAAGTTCCCTAATGTAAAACTCTCCAGCTTCTCCCAGTCTCCAAGGACATCACCTCCTGTACACCAGTCTCTTGCTCACAGTTTACAATATGGTAGAGCATCCAAGTAGAAATGGTAGACTAGAAATATTCAGATAAAAAAGCCTGCATACAGGGGGGAGGGGGGAAAAGGAGAGGGAAAGGGGGAGGGGGAGGGGCACAAAAAAACTAGATAGAAGGTGACAGAGGACAATCTGACTTTGGGTGATGGGTATGCAACATAATTGAACGACAAGATAACCTGGACTTGGCCCTGGCCGGTTGGCTCAGCGGTAGAGCATCGGCCTAGCATGCGGAGGACCCGGGTTCGATTCCCGGCCAGGGCACACAGGAGAAGCGCCCATTTGCTTCTCCACTCCTCTGCTGCGCTTTCCCTCTCTGTCTCTCTCTTCCCCTCCTGCAGCCGAGGCTCCACTGGAGCAAAGATGGCCCGGGCGCTGGGGATGGCTCTGTGGCCTCTGCCCCAGGCGCTGGAGTGGCTCTGGTCGCAATATGGTGACGCCCAGGATGGGCAGAGCATCGCCCCCTGGTGGGCAGAGCCCCCCCCCTGGTAGGCGTGCCGGGTGGATCCCGGTCGGGCGCATGCGAGAGTCTGTCTGACTGTCTCTCCCTATTTCCAGCTTCAGAAAAATGAAAAAAAAAAAGAGAGAAAAAAAAAAAAGATAACCTGGACTTGTTATCTTTGAATATATGTATACTGATTTATTGATGTCGCCCCATTAAAAAAATAAAATTATATATTTTAAAAAAGCCTGCATAATCTACAAGCTCCAGAGGCCTTTCTCAGACATCTAAAGTACCTGTGCTGCTGACACCACGGTGCCACCCACACCGAACCTCCGAGATGGGACATGGTTGGGAAGCTGTACCATGGAGCACCGTCCAACAAACAGGCTTCTGGGAACAGCTTTCCATCTTGGAATCTCTCTCTCCCAGGGCACATGGCAACAACCCGTCCTCATCCAAAGCAAAAGTGTTCTCAAACATTCAAACAGTCTTACTTCCCTGACACAAAAACATCTCTGCTATGGGAAGGTTCAGAGGTTGAACTAATTGCATGTGACCAATACCTGAAGATTAGAGCGAACTTCCCAGCACAGCAGTGAAAAGAAACTGATGGAGCCACTAGAGTACTCCTCCCAAAATGCCGCACAGCTGTAATTTATTTTTATACAATTCATTTCCTACCTTGTCGCTGATATTTTGAGAAAAGGAACAAGTCCTGGTAAGGGGAACAGATAATTTCATCTGGCCAAGTAATGTCTGGGGAAACGTGGGAAAAGTCAGTGACAAACTTCTGCAAAGCGATTTCGTTTGTTTATTTTTTATGCAGTGAGAGGAAGAGTGGCAGAGACAGACTCCCACATCTGCCAGACCCGGATCCACCAAGCAAGCCAACTAGGGGGTGATGCTCTGCCCATCTGGAGCCCTTGCTCTGCTGCAACCGGAGCCATTTTAGCACCTGAGGCTTCCGTGCAGCCTGATCAGGAATCTAACCTGGAACATCCACACACCAGGCTGATGCTCAATCACTGAGCCAATCAGCCAGGGCTGGCTTGCTTTCTTCTTGCTTTCTCCTTCCTTCCTTTCTCCTTCCTTCCTTCCTTCCTTCCTTCCTTCCTTCCTTTCTCCTTCCTTCCTTCCTTCCCCCCTCCCTCCCTCCCTCCCTCCCTCCTTCCCTCCCTCCTTCCTTCCCTCCTTCCTCCCTCCCTCTTTCCCTCCCTCCTTCCCTCTCTCCTTCCTTCCTTTCTTTCCTTCTTTTCTTTCTTTCCTCCCTCCATCCATCCATCATTCTTTTCTTTTCATTCCTTCCCTCCTTCCCTTTCTCCCTCTCTCTCTTTATTTCTCTCTTTCTCTCTTCCGTTCTTTCATGAGAAGAGAGACAGAGACAGACTCCCTCACGAAAGTAATTTTAAAAGAGTCACTGGCCAAAGCTTGCCCTTCTCTCTGAGTCGCTCACAAAGACTGTCCTGTCAGTAGACAGAGCTCACAGGCTGGCAATAGAATTCAATTTTCACAATGGGAGTGTAGTACAGTAAGACCTTCTGTACCTGACTCTTAGTCTTCAAACACTACCACTTAGGTATATAGCTATTTTATGGCAACCAGAATGAGAATACACATACTCATCAGAAACAACTTTTAACAACTGGACTTCACATTGTGGAATACGAGGGAGCTGACCCGCCCAGCCCACAGAGCCAGGGCTTGCGGACCCACGCGTGAGCTGGCTCCTCCCGCAGGGGCAGGGTGGGGACCTGGGAACAAGCGGGGACCTGCAGCTGAGAAAGGTGCTCACCCCTGCATGCAGTGCCGAAGCTTGCAGATCGGGCACAAAGAATAACACCACCCGCTTGGGAGGGGCAAAGGCCGAGGCCAGCTGAGGCTTGTAGACCCAGGCACGTGAACACAGCCACTCCTGTGGAGGAGAGGCAGAAACCGCAGTGACAGCCACAGCAGGCTGACGCTGGCAACTCCCATTCCTGAGCGCCCTAGGCAGTGGCAGAGTGGGTGGTGGGCCTGCAGACTGACCACACCTAGGGAACACAGAGGCCACACCCATTGGACTCCAGTGGCCAAAACCTTCTTATACACAGACAAAATGGGAAGGCACAGAAATGCAACCCAAATGAATCAAGAGAAATCCCCAGGACCTGAATGAGTCAGATATAACCAAATTACCGATGATGCAGAGTATAAAATAATTATTGTTAGGATGCTGAAAGATCTTAGAACAACAATAGATGGTCATTATGAACACCTAATTAAGGAGATAGCAAATATAAAAAAGGACATTGAAATAATAAAAAAGAATCAGTCAGAAATGACAAATACAATATCAGAAAGGAAGACCACAATGGAATGAATTAAAAGCAGGATGGATGAAGCTGAGGATCGAATCAGTGAGTTAGAAGACAAGATAAAGGCACGGAAGCAGAGCAGAAAAAAGAAAAAGAGACTTAAAAAGTCTGAAGAAACTCTAAGAGAACTCTGTGACAACAAGAAGAGAAATAACATCTGCATCATAGGGTTTCCTGAAGAAGAAGAGAAAGAACAAGGCATAGAGACTTTGTTCAACCAGATAATAGCTGAAAACTTCCCTAAATTGATGCAGGAAAAAATCTCAAAAGTTCAAGCAGCACAGAGAACTCCATTAAAGAGAACACAAAGAAATCTACACCAAGACACATCATAATTAAAATACCAAAGCTAAGTGATAAAAAGAAAATATTAAAAGCTGCTAGAGGAAAAAAAGGCTATCACCTCAAAAGGAGCCTCCATAAAGATGACATCCGACTTCTCAACAGAAACACTTGAGGCCAGAAGGGAATGGCAAGAAATATTCAAAGTAATGCAGAACAAGAGCCTACAACCAAAACTACTCTATCCAGCAAGGCTATTGTTTAAAATAGAAGGAGAAATAAAAAGCTTCCCAGACAAAAAAAAACTCAAGGAATTCACTAAAACTAAACCAATGCTGTAAGAAATCTTAAGGGGCCTGCTGTAAACAGATCAAGGGGGAAAAGAATACAGCAAAAGAGGAATACAACTTTAAAGAATAAAATGGCAATAAACAACTACATATCAATAATAACCTTAAATGTAAATGGATTAAATGATCCGAGCAAAAGATATAGGGTAGCTGCATGGATAAGAAAACAGGACCCAGCCCTGGCTGGTTGGCTCAGTGGTAGAGCATTGGCCTGGCGTGCAGGAGTCCCGGGTTCAATTCCAAGCCAGGGCACACAGGAGAAGCACCCATCTGCTTCTCCATCCCACCCTTCTCCTTCCTATCTGTTTCTCTCTTCCCTTCCCACAGCCAAGGCTCCACTGGAGCAAAGTTTACCTGGGCGCTGAGGATGGCTCTGTGGCCTCTGCATCAGATGCTATAATGGCTCTGATTGTGGTAGAGTGACGCCCCAAGATGGGCAGAGCATCGCCCCCTGGTGGGCATGCCAGGTGGATCCCATTCAGGCGCATGCGGGAGCTTGACTGCCTCTCCGTTTCCAGCTTCAAAACAATACAAAAAAAAAAAAAAAGAAAAAGAAAACAGTATCCGTACACATGCTGTCTATGAGACACACCTCAAAACAAAAGATACACATAGACTGAAAGTCAAAAAATGGAAAAAAAGATTTCATGCAAATGGAAATGAAAAAAAAAGCTGGGGTAGCAATACTTATATCAGACAATATAGACTTTAAAACAAAGGCTATAGTAAGAGGTAAACAAGGTCACTACATGATGATAAAGGGTGAGATCCAACAGGAAGATATAATCATTATAAATATCTATGCACCTCATATAGGAGCACATAAATATATAAAGCAGACTTTGATTGACTTAAATGGCGAGATCAACAGCAATACTATAATAGTAGGAGATTTCAATACCCCACTAACATCACTAGATAGATCCTCAAGAAAGAAAATTAACAAAGAAATGGCAGACTTAAAGGTCGCAATAGATTAACTGAATTTAAGAGATATCTTCAGAACCTTTCACCTTAAAGCAGCAGAATATACATTTTTTTCAAGTGCTCATGGTACATTCTCTAGGATAGACCACATGTTAGGGCACAAAAGAGGTCTCAACAAATTTAAGAAGATTTAAATCATATCAAGCATTTTCTCTGATCACAATGCCATGAAACTAGAAATCAACCACAACAGAAAAACTGAAAAATACTCAAATACTTGGAAACTAAATAGCATGTTATTAAATAACGAATGGGTTAACGAGATCAAAGAAGAAATTAAAAAATTCCTAGAAACAAATGATAATGAGCATACAACAACTCAAAATTTATGGGACCCAGTAAAAGCAGTACTGAGAGGGAAGTTCATAGCATTACAGGCATACCTTTAGAAGATAGAAGAAGCTCAAATAAACAACTTAACCCTGTATCTAAAAAAAAGGGGGGGGGAGAAAAAAAACATCAAGTAAAGCCCAAAGGTAGCAGAAAGAAGGAAATAATAAAGATCAGAGTGGAAATCAATGACATAAAGGCTAAAGAAACAATACAGAGGATCAATGAAACCAGGAGCTGGTTATTTGAAAAGTAAACAAGATCGATGAACCTTTAGCCAGACTCACCAAGAAAAAAAAGAGAGGACTCAAATAAAAGTAGAATTGAGAGTGGAGAAATAACAACTGACACAACAGAAATGCAAAAGACTGTAAGAAAATACTATAAAGAACTATATGCCAAAAAGTTAGACAACCTAGATGAAATGGACAAATTTCTTGAAACATATAATCTTTTAAAAATCAATCTAAAGAATCAGAAAACCTAAACAGACCGATTACAACAAATGAGATAGAAACAGTTATCAAAAAACTCCCAACAAACAAAAGTCCAGGGCCCAATGGCTTCACAAGTGAATTCTACCAAAGAAAAACTGATTCCTATCCTTCTCAATCTATTTCAAAAAATTCAAGAGGAAGAAAGACTTCCAAGCTCCTTTTATGAGGCGAGCCTAATTCTGATTCAAAAACCAGGCAGAGACAACACACAAAAAGAAAATTATAGGCCAATATTCCAGATGAATCTGATGCTAGAATTCTCAACAAAATATACCAACTAGCCTGTCCTGTGGTGGCGCAGTGGATAAAGCGTAGACCTGGAAATGCCGAGGTCACCGGTTCGAAACCCTGGGCTTGCCCGGTCAAGGCACATATGGGAGTTGATGCTTCCTGCTCCTCTCCCCCTTCTCTCTCTCTGTCTCTCCTCTCTGTCTCTTCTCTCTCTCTCTCTCTCTCTCTCCCCCCCCTCCTCTCTAAAATGAATAAATAAATAATTAAAATATTAACAAAATATTAACTAACTAGATCCAGCAATATATGAAAAAAATCATGCACCATGATCAAGTGTGATTTATTCTGGGGAAGCAAGCTGGTACAATATTTGCAAATCAATCAATGTAATTCATCACATAAACAAAAACCACATGATAATTTCAGTAGATGCAGAAAAAGCATTTGATAAAACCAGCACCCATTCATGATCAAAACTCCCAGCAAAGTGGGAACACAGGAAAAATACCTCAACGTGATAAAGGCCATCTATGACAAACCCACAACCAATATCATACTCAATGGGCAAAAATTAAAAGCAATACCCTTAAGATCAGGAACAAGGCAGGGGTGCCCCCTTTCACCATCTTATTCAACATAGTCCTGGAAGTCCTAGCCACAGCAATCAGACAAGAAGAAGAAATAAAAGGCATCCAAATTGGAAAAAAGAAGTAAAACTTTCATTATTTGCAGATGATACGATATTGCATATAGAAAATCCTAAACTTTCAGTCAAAAAAGTACTGGACCTGATAAATGAATTCAGCAAGGTGGCAGGATATAAAATTAATACTCAGAAATCAGAGGCATTTTTATACACCAACAATGAACTGTCAGAAAGAGAAATTAAGGAAGCAATCCCCTTCACTATTGCAACCAAAAAAATAAAGTACCTAGGAGTAAATTTTACCAAGGAGATTAATGACTTGTACTCAGAAAATTATAAAGCACTGATAAATCAAGGAAGATACAAACAAGTGGAAGCATATACTGTGATCATGGTTAAGAAAAATAAACATCATTAAAATGTCTATATACAGAAAAATACACACACAAAAAATATCTATATTAACCAAAGCAATTTATAAATTCAATGCAATACCAATTAAAATACCAATGACATACTTCAAAGATATAGAACACAGATTCCAAAAATTTATATGGAACCAAAAAAGATCAAGAATAGCCTCAGCAATCTTGAAAAGGAAGAATAAAGTGGGAGGTATCACACTTTTTGATATCAAGTTATACTACAAGGCCGTTGTACTCAAAACAGCTTGGTACTGGCATAAGAACAGGCATATAGATCAATGGAACAGAATAGAGAACCCAGAAATAAAGCCACAGTTCTATGGACAACTGATATTTATCAAAGGAGTAAAGACAGCCTCTTTAATAAATGGTGTTGGAAAAATTGGACAGCTACCTGCAAAAAAATGAAACTAGACCACCAACTTGCACCATTCACAAAAATAAACTCAAAATGGATAAAAGACTTAAATGTAAGCCGTGAAACCATAAGCATCCTAGAAGAAAACAGACAGTAAGCTCTCCGACATCTCGCGCAGCAATGTATTTGCTGATTTATCTCCACGAGCAAGGGAAATAAAAGACCAGATAAACAAATGGGACAATATCAAACTAAAAAGCTTTTGCACAGCTAGAGACAATAAGAACAGAGTAAAAAGATAGACTATACAATGGAAGAACATATTTGACAACATGTCTGATAAGGGGTTAATAAACACAATTTAGAAAGAACTTGTAAAATTCAACACCAAGAAGCTAAACAATCCAATCAAAAAATGGGCAAAAGAAATGAATAGACACTTCTCCACATACAGATGGCCAATAGGCATATGAAAAATGCTCAACATCACTAATCATTAGAGAAATGCAAATTAAAACCACAATGAGATATCACCTCACACCAGTCAGAATGGCGCTCATCAAAACAACACATGATAGGTGCTCACAAGGATGTGAAGAAAAGGGAACCCTCCTGCACTGCTGGTGGGAATGCAGACTGGTGCAGCCACTGTGGATAACAGTTTGTAGATTCCTCAAAAAATTAGAAATCAAACTGCCTTTTGACCCAGCTAACCCACTTTTAGGAATGTACCCCAAGAACACCATAACAATGTTTGAAAAGGAGAAATGCACCCCTATGTTTGTGGCAGCATTGTTCACAATAGCGAAGATCTGGTACCAGCCCAAGTGTCCCTCAGTGGACGAGTGGATTAAAAAGTTTTCGTACATATATACTATGGAATACTATGGGGCCATGAAAAAGAAAGAAATCTTATCTTTTGCGACAACATGGAGGGACCTGGAAACTATTATATTAAGTGAAATAGGCCAGGCAGAAAAAGAAAAATATCATATGACCGCACTCATTTGAGGTCCAATGAACAATGTGAACTGAGGAACAGAATTGAGACAGGGGAGAGATCAAAGGGACCAGAGGAAAAGAGGACAGAGGGAAGGGGGATGATAGGATGGGATAAACCTGAAAGGAAGGGGGGAAGGCAGTTTGGGGAGGGGGGCAAAGGAGATGTTGAGGGGAATACGGGGGAGGAGGGATGCATTTTGGGCAACACTAGAATCTATGTAAACATAATAAATTAAAATCAATAAAAAAATATGAGAGAGCTGAGAATCACAAACTGGACAGTATGTGTGATATGTCTTCATTTTTGTATACGTGGATAAGAGGGAAAAAATGCAAACATCATGGTAAGAGTTAATTTTTAAAAAAGGCACGCATTGATAAAGCTTGTTCTGATGAAATTATTGTAATGTCTGCTTTTTAATATCTTTTCAATATGTTTGCTCAAACAACATATTTAAGTTGTTGCAGCCTAGCATCAAAGTCCTTACCAATGATAACATCATTTTTTAAAAACTTCATTAAAGATTTTAATTTGTAAACCTATTTTGCAAGCTTCTCCCTTCCCCCACTCCAAATCAATGAACCACTATTGCTCCTAGCCAGCTCAAGTAAACCCAAGGAATAATCCCTTCCCTGCCACGCTACAAGGAGGTGTTCAGACACCAATCCCTGCAAGTCCAGGCACAGAAAAGTAGCAGAAAGGCAGCTGGAGGAGGGCCTCGGCTCCGCCAGCAGCATGTTTTGCTGGACCATTTTTCTTTTAGGGTTAACATTTCTGTGTTATCTAGTCATTTAGAAGTAATAGAGCTCTTTAGACTTTTACAACACTCAGCCATTTGCAGTGCATTGTAGGAAACAGCATTTCATTATTTATCATAAATTACTCAGAGCTGCTCACAATGAAAGATGAGCATCACTGTAGTACCACAGAAGGTCACAGAGAAGCCTCCAAAACCAGTGATGAAGGGGAAACAGATTTAATAACGATTTCACTAAGACCCCATCTACAGTTCTGCTTCGTTCCTTTCAGAAATTTCTTCTGATCGTACACACAAAGACCCAAACAAATAACAAAAAAAAGGGTACCTTTAAGTAAATAAAATATAAACTGAAAATATTCCAAGCAAGTGACATTAGTATATGTCAGCTGGCTTATTATAAATGTTGACACCCATGTAAATTATCTGATCAGTGAAAAATAGAGGAGAGGCGCTCTGGGCCATTAAAATAATTTAACATCTGCATTTGCTCAGTGTTACAGCCCCTCTGTCTGGTGACAACAGGCTTCCCAGTGAGCCAGATAGAGCGATGAATGTGCTTCTCATCTGAAGGTTCTTCAAAGTGGTTGACAACTAATTTTCACTATCAATATATGTAAATGAACGGATGCAGTTCTCCTGTCTATAACAGGAGCTCTCTGGGCCTGCCGAAGAGCTAAGCCCAGTGGGAGCCTCATCTTGTTACAGACTCGTCTTCCAGGCTCCTGAGGAAGCAGCATCCTCCCTCTCTCATTCCTCACCTGTGAACAGTGCATCCAGGGACTGAGCAGAGCCACTGCCTCTCTTTAAACTAAAGTTACTGGGGTGACATTGGGTCGCAAAACCATACAGGCTTCCAGTGTACAACTCAACAAAACACCATCAGCACACTACGGTGTGCCCACAGCCCTGTGCATGCTTTGCAGGGTTAACATGTGACCCCAAAAGGTACTGAGTGGCTTATGGAAAGAGGATCTCATATGAAACCAAGGGATGAGTGGCCACCAACTGACAAAGTCAGTTTTGCCTCTGAAAAATCTGATGGCAGTCACAGGTTAATTTAGGTGAAGCAATAAAATCAAGAGTTTCTTCTTGTTAGTCTTCTTTCATCTCTACTTGCAAACATTTCAATATTCAAAACTACTTAATTTGGGTTAAATCTAGGGCATGTTGATGTGACTATGGAAAAACTAAACATTTTAAACAAGAGCCATTCCACTGCTTCTTGCAGCACTTTGAAGAGGCACTGGAATGAAGTCAGTGCTCAGAAATACTCAGCACACGTCAAAGACTGCCCCCCTTTAAATGATGTGGGGCGAGGTACCCTTGAAGAATCTTTAGGAATATCCTTCTCGTTCCTCCCTCAAAATCAGCCTAGAGACCTTACCTCTTCTGAAAATCCCACAGATACTGTGCCAACTCCTTGCACCAACGCTGGCTGTGGCTTCCCACCCAGCCTAGTCATGTCCTCCCAAACCCACCTTTCTCCACCGGGCCCTCCCCTAAGAAAAAGGTGAGGCTGCCTCACTAATTCCAGGAAAGACCCTCTCTGCTCACCAAACCAGACCCATGCCCGCTCCCACACGAGTGGGTACATGCACACTGCCACCTTCGGCAATGCCTTCTCACTCTCCCACCCTCAATTCTCCATTTCTCTGCCTCAATAAACCTCCCTTTAAACTATCTACCTACGTCCGCTCTGATAACTGCTTTCTGACATGGCCTAATGTACTTTTCAGCTGAAATCACACAACTCAGCACCTAATTACTCTCCAGAACATATGTTCTAGTCTTTCCAACAAAACCAAAAATGCAGATGATTAATTATCTTTCTTGTGTATCATGTACCCAAGCGATTGCAGAACTGAGATAGTCTCAGACACAAGTATGGTTTTACACATGTAAAAGCTGTGCAAATGGCGGAGGCTTACACTGTACCACAGGGGTCGGGAACCTTTTTGGCTGAGAGAGCCATGAACACCACATATTTTAAAATGTAATTCCATGAGAGCCATTCAATATGTTTAACACTAAATACAAGTAAATGTATGCATTTTATGTAAGACCAACACTTTTAAAGTACAGTAAGTCTCTGAATTCTTTTTAATAACATTGTTATGCTGGTGCTAACCAATGATGAATAAAGTACTTCTTACCATTAATGCAACTTATGGTGCTGCATGGTTTTGTAGTTTTCTTGATATGTTGTGAGGTTAAGCTTCATGCAGGCGTTGAGACTTCCATCTGTTAAACATGATCATAGGTTGGTCTTAACGTTCTTTAGATGTGAGAAAGACTGCTCACATGCATTTGTAGAGCCAAACATTGTCAGTACAGCAATACTCACACACTGCAGTGTGCAGTATGTGACAGGAAGCACGTTCCAAGTTTTGACAATCAGCTGGTCCGCAGGTTGAAGTGTTTTCATTTCTCCCCACTTGTGTTTGCTTGCCAACTCTGCTTGCTGTCATGCAAGTCTTTCCAAATCTTCATTCAGTGACTTGAACTTATTCACCCACATGTCTAAGGCCTTCAGGTCAGCAACTTGTAGCTCAAAATCTCTGATGGAGACACTGGGGATGTAACTCAGGTCGGCGCTGTCCACTGTACACTCGTGTGGATGAGTAATGAACTTAAAAAGACGAGTGCGCTCACGAAATTCTCCAAAGCATGCTTTGAATGACTGCAGGAGATTAGATGTGAAGCCCGCTAGCTGCTGGAGATCAAGATGTTAAGCAGGGTCACTAGCTGTGCAGGCATCTTTAAACTCTCCCAGTTTTTCAAACTGTAGTAAATGACCTGTTTCAATGTCTGCGATGAAGAGTTCCAGCTTGTTTTCAAATGCAAACACTGCTTGTTGAAGGGATAAGACTGCATTTTCACATTGAGCTGGTTCAGATGTTCAGTCATGTCCACGAGATAGTAGAACTTCAGGAGCCACTCGGTGTTAGCTAACTCAGGATGCTCGACATTTTTCATTTCAAGAAAAGTCCAGATTTCGCTCAGACAAGCCACGAAACGGCTGAGCACCTTCCCTCTTGACAACCAACGCACATTGCTGTGCAGAAGCAGACCAGGATAATTATTCCCAACTTCATCCAGCAGTGTTTTAAACTGGCAATCATTTAAAGCTCGGGCAACAATAAAGTTGACCACCCAAATGACTAGCGACATCATCTCACCAAGCTGCTCACCACATATCTGAGCACAAAGTGCCTCCTGATGTAGGATGCAGTGAAAACTTAGGTTGGGTCTCTTTTCATGTTCATGAAGAAGCTCTATGAATCCTCTGTTTTCCCCCACCTTGTACAAAGCACCATCAGTACACACCAAAGTAAGTTTATCCATTGGTATATTTTTTTTCTTTAGCAAACTCAGTGAAAGACATGAATAAATCCTCCCCTCTTGTTGTCTCTTTCATAGGCAAAACAGCAAGACTTTCCTCACGTAGTGTGTCACCGACAGCATACCTTGCAATCACGCTGAACTGGGATAAATGGCTTACGTCTGTTGACTCATCCAGAGCAAGAGAAAAGAATGGTGCTGTATTTATGTCCTTCACTTTTGTTGCCTCAATTTGATTTGCCATCATGGTACAATCGTGAACAGTTCTTGCCAACAGAGGCATGTCTTTTATTTGTTTGATTATCTTGTCTTTATCCAAAAAGTCGTCAAAAAGTTCATTGGCAACATCAAGCATGAATATTTTGGCATACTCCCCATCCGTGAATGGCTTTGCATTTCTCACAATTGCTAAAGCACCAGCAAAGCTAGCCAAATTCCAGTCACCTGTTGAGTCCAAACACGGAGTTGCTGCTGACTAGCTTGCACTCTGCACAGTAGCTCTTGACATGCTTTATTCCTGCTGTCCCCACTGGATATTTTGATGCAAATGTAATATGGCGTGTGTCGAAGTGCCGCTTTATATTTGACCGTTTCAATGATGCAATTTTTTCACTGCATATTAGACACACTGCAGAACGTGCTCTTTCCTCAAAGGCAAATTCCTCTGTCCATTCCTGCTGAAAAGAAGGATGCTCCTCATCTTTTTTTCTTTTAGCCATCTTCTTTGTCAAAAAGGTTTCTGCAATTAGCTAGCTATTTGATTAAAAGGAGGGAAGTTTACTTCCTGACCTCACAATGACCTGTGTACATTATGGATTATCCAATAAAAATTTGGTGTTGTCCCAGAGGACAGCTGTGACTTGCTCCAGGAACCCGCAACCATGAACATGAGCAGTAGGAAATGAATGAATTGTAATACAGGAGAATGTTTTATATTTTTAACGTTATTATTTTTTATTAAAGATTTGTCTGTGAGCCATAGGTTCCCGACCCCTGCTGTACCAGAAACAACACTCCAGATATGGTGACAGAAAGTTTTATGTAACATAAACACAAAGTATCCACTCAGAAAGGCTTACACTGACAGGGAGCATGGGCTGCTTGTATTCTCACTGAGCTGGGATGCTGAGAATAAAGGAAGCTGAAGTTTGGAGGCCCCTCCGTCTAGTGTATCAGACTTTCAGGCATGAGAAACAGTTAGGATCCAGAGTCTGTAAACAGAAAAACCCTTTACCTCAGGCCACGACCCCAGTAGCATAAAGCAAAGGCCAAAGGAACATTTTTGAAATATTTCTTTTATTTTTAAGTTTGTATTGATATAGAGAAAAAGTACACAAATCACATGCACATGGCTCAAGTAGAACCGTGTAACCCATGTAATTCACACCCAGATCAAAAAGCAGAATATTATCAATACCCTAAAGCCTCACATCTTGGGTCTCCTTCCATTCACTACCTACCTTCTCGCCAAAGAAAATCACTATCTTGACTTCTAACATAAAACAGCATATAACAGAATCATTATTTGTTCTGACTCTTTTTGCTCACCAACATGTTTGTGAGCTATTCGAAAAGAATTTGACAAGCACCATATGATTTCACTTTTAAGTGGAATCTAATGAACAGAATAAACTAACACAATAGAAACAGACTCATAGAACAGACTGACAGCTGTCAGAGGGGAAAGGGATTGGTGGGTAGGTGGAAAAGGTGAAGGGATTAAGCAACAAAAAAAAAAGCTCACAGACACAGACAACAGTGTGGTGACTACAGGAGGAAAAGGGGGTGGGGTCTAGAAGAGAGTGAAGGGGGGATAAATGGTGATGGGAAGAGACTGGACTTGGGGAGCAGAAAGCACACTACAGTGTACAGGTGATGTGTTGTGAAATGGTACACCGGAAACCCAAGTAATTTTGTTAACCAATGTCACCCCAACAAATTCAACATAAAAAAAGAGAATGTGAGTACAACTCATCACCAAATTAAAGGGCTATATGTTCTACTAATAGATTCCATTAGCCTATGGAGTTTATCCATCTATCGTCCAACCATCAAACTTTATTATAGTTGAATGACTACCTGTGATTCTGTGACAACCTTCAGCATCTAGTAAATGTTTGAATTGGTCATTCTACCTGTTTTTCTTTGACCTAATCCCTCCCTTCTAAGAGCCAGCACAACTACGAGCCTTTACATCTTCCTTTCATTTGATCCTTAAAATAGACCAGGTATCTGGTTACTATACACAAAATTGATTGGTTTCTATTGGCTATACTCATCTGTAGCCAAACTATTAGACTGTCGTATATCTGCAGACTTGAAGAGCCACTAAGTAACTCATTAAACATCCATCTTCATTTCTGTAGGGTCAAGGCTAATACTCCCAGGCCTAGATTAATATACTCTGCCTTCAATAAGGTAATATTTTCCATGAGCAAAGAAGATGAGTTTGTATTTCTATACATCTGCATTTCATAGCAGGAAAACAAGTCAGTCAACACCTTACTGCTGACACCACCAATTAAGACACAAACTCTTAGACAAAAAAAGGAAGTTTCTGTAGAATGAAGTTTTCACCAATGACTGAACTAATACTGATTCGTGCAGCATACTCTTTACTTTTTCAAAAGTTTAAAAATCTCTAATTAGGGAGGTAATTCATGACTATTAAGCACAACTTAGAAAATAGAGCAAAGTACAATAAATTAGCATTCCATTTACACAATATCCAAATTGCCACTGTTAACAGTTTGATATACTTCCTTTGAACATAGTTACTATGTATAAATTCTATCTAATAATTTACATAGCTTACTATAATTGACATCTAATATAATTTTCAACCCAGAGTTTCAGATAACTATATAATAAACATTTTCCAATATATTTAAAATTACTAAAAACTTAATTTAATGGCTTTGTAAACCTATTATATCGGTAAAGTAAAATTTATTTTATTATTTTATTTTAACCTAAAACATACAAATGCACATACTCTTGTCTCATGTTTGGCTAAAGAACACAAAGTTTTTTCTCTGAGTAAATTTATTTTATCCTTACTGTGAAAAATCATACCCAAAATGTGTACTGCAATTTTTCAGTTTCAATGTATTTATAGTAGAATGAGAATGCAAAGCCAAATGAGAAACAATCCAAGTGCAAATTTTTCTGGATATTTAAATATATTGACCCTTACACTTGCCCACTTCTTCAGCTAGCATATTTTTAAGTGACTTATCTTTATAAAGGATATCCAAAGTATTCAACTTAGTTCTATTAGAAACCACCACTAATTCACTGGTTTGCATACTATTTAAAAACAACAACTGGAATAAACAGGTTTGAGAGCAAATAAAACATGTCATATTAGGAACATACTTCTCATTTTGGTGAAGGCAAAAGCCATACCAGTTAGGGCTACTTAGCATGAAGTGAGCAGTTACCAGTTTTCAACACAGAAATAGTCTCATATACTGAAGTCAGTTAAATAGATTTCAATCCAGATAGTTTTTACAAGCATTCCCACAGCCCATTTGCACTTCTTTATTCTTGGAATTTCTAGATTTTGCCATCATGCTGACAAAAATGTTTGTTTAACCATAAATTTTGAAGCAGTATCATGTCCCCTTGTCTTTATGAACACAGCTGTCATTCTTTGTCTGCAGGATTCACATACATTCCTACCCACCCTTCAGTATGGCTGCTCAAAGGGTGTTTGACCCAATCTCAGTATTTGACTTACTTGTTTTCTTTTTTATGGGTTTGCCAAAGTAGAAAACCCACACATCTCTCACTTTAGCCAAAAGAGTATTTTCCTTTGTGACCTTCGCCACACAAATGTCAAACAAATAAGCAATGATCAGGTCCAATTACTGGCATCCTCCGTAGACTGTCCGGGTCTTCACTATGCCCCTCTTCTTAGGACCACTGGCTAGTCACAGGTGGGTACTTTGTCAAGGTGACAAGAGGAACTCAGATGTTCTGCAGGAGACGCTGCAGGGAGTGCCACACCCAACCCTGATTTAGCAGAATTGGTATTTGACTCTAGAGAATTAACAAAGCTATCACTCTTCATGTTCTGACACATTTCATTGGCCAATCTTAGCTTAATTTGCAGTAACTGCTATACTCGAAGCAAATTTGGACTGGGCAAAAAAGACAATTTTGGCTAGACTTTCAGGAAGCAGAGAGTCTGTAACTTTTCTGTCATTGTTCTATTGAATCATGCACAAGCAGCCACAGGAGAAAGCAGAGCTATCGAGGGATAAAGCATAGAGGAATACATTCTTTATCTTTAGTTGAAACATCCCCTAAATTTCTCTGTTGATTGAAAACCAGGGTAATTTCTCTGGTTATAATGGCTCCCTTTTACCAGCACAAAAAAGAAGTACAGAGCAGGTGTGCCATTTATGGAGTTTAAAATGGTCTGTGCCATAGTCGATGAACTATGGGTTTGAAAGAGGCAGTGTGTGCTGATATGGCCACACTGTATCAATGGGCCAGAACTGGAGGCAGGAGAGATTACCTGGAAAATGATATTCTGACCTTCCTGATCCTTCAAACTATGCATCATGGGCATATCCTGGGCAAATTATAAAAGCACTAAACCCAGCTCAATTCCACACATGACTGGGATAATCAGACCTACACTGCAGTCTGCCTCATTGATTGAGTCTCTGTTTCAATAAATGCGACTAAGTATGTAAAGGGCTGGTCCTCCTGGCACACAGCAAAACTCCACAAATGACAGATCTTGTTTCCATCAGGGCCTGAATTCTCAGTCCCCTTTCTAGACTGGGATTCTGCAAAGAATCCTTCCACACTTTTAAAAGGAAAATTCAAGACACAGAAATTGAAAGAATCAGACTCCAAAATGATGAGAAGGGTGTGTTTTGTTTTTGTTTGTTTGTTTTTTTCCTCTTGGTGAACTTTAAACTCTCTGGCAATCCATAAGGATACTGTGCCAAGGGTCACACATGGTCATGGGAGGGGTCTCCAGGGAGGCAGGCTGATATGTTTAAGGAACTCAACAAATGCTCTGCATAAAAATCCTATTCTCATAACCCTGCCTGTGAAGTATTAATATAAAATAGCTGCACAAATTCAGATGGTCTTTTATCTTTATATATGTTCCTGCAGCCTATATTATATCCATGATACACACTGTCACTTCTAGGAAAGGTCTCAAAGACTAAATTTTATCATTAGAAGCCGTTAAACTTCTATTATTAAACTTACTTCTGAATTTCCTCGCAGGCTTGTTTCTGACCAGTCTTTTTAATAATGCCTGGGCATCACAATCTATGATTTGTATACAATCACCAACCTGTCTTGAAAAATAAAGGCTTATAACAAAAAAGTAACACTTTGAGATATAAGTTAGAATAGACTTTCCAACCAATACAGACTTGAAGCAAGATGTTTTCAAAATGTTAACATTAAAGTTCCCCAAAGTGCAAAAGCATACATCTAAGAGAGCTCTTTGATGAATGTAAGCAATGAATCCTTGAAAGCTGAACAGGAGTAACTCCCAAACTGAGAGGGGAGCAGAATGCACTGCGGACCTGCCTGTTTCTACTGCAGGTCTCCAAACTCCGAAGGCACAATGACAGAAGACAGTGTGGGGAAGGAAAAAAAAGGAGCCATGAGGCATTCTTTCTTGTATCAAGAATTTTCAGATTTCTATACATTTCAGATTTCCAGGTAATCCAACAATATCACTCATTTTCCCCAAAACTTCAGTTCCTCTCTTTGAAAAATATAGGTCCAAACAGACTCTGAAAAACATCTACCAGGCAAAGGATGAGAAAGGGTGGCTGTCTTTTGTGACTAAACTTCCAAAGTGGTTTGGGTAGACTTCCGTACCATATTCGACTGTGTGTGCCAGGAAGCAGAAAGGAACCCAGGGGAGGGTCAAGGGCACACGGGAACAATAATCTGTCATTGTGATGAATGAGCCCTCAAGCCTGGTAGCAAACTAACTCCAATATTCAAACCGAATTCAATGACCTGATGGGTTCTTGGGTAAAAATACACATCCAACTGGCCTGGACCAGAGATACCCAGAGGAGGAAACAGGGCTTGGCCAGAAAGATGGCAACCGTATCTTTCAATCGTATCATAGTCTGTCCATTTTTCATTTCTCTTGACATTACAATGGTAGAGGGTTTTGCAGTTTGCAAGCTATCTTACAAGTGGTACAAAAGGCACATTACCAAGGTCTCCCTCAATTATCCCAGGGGAGGAAGAAGTCAAAGTTTGAAGACATTCACTTGGCTCTTTGATGATGCATAGCTACCGCAGAATTCAGGCTACAGGTTTTTTGTTTGTTTGCTTGTTTTTAATGCATATATGCAACTCTGTCTTCCTCCCACAAAAGTCCCTAAGAAATAGGTCATGTGTGACTCACATTTTCTATACAAAACCCACTAAAGGAGTCACTTTCTCAAACAACCTCCTTTTATCTGGCTTGTCATTCAGCACTCCTCCGGGGTGATGAACATGGGGAACCAGTCACACCCCTGAGGTCAAGCTCACTACTCTACACATGCATGCACAGCTCTACAACCACCTGTTGGGCTGTGTGCTTACCAATACCCATCGGGGTAACAAACCTGTTTATGCCAGCTGTTCTCATTGTATTTATGTAATCTAGTTCAATTCAATGTAAGCCAATGATATATGATTGTGGAAATGTAAGGTCACTGTAGTTTCTATTAAAATATAGTTGAATGCTTTGAAGAAATTCTCCAAATGGTGAGTTGTTTAAAAAATATATAAAATTTTTTTGAGTTATAAGCACAAGGAAACTAACTGTAAAAGATTTCAAGGCAGGGATATATTGTAGTATCTATGCAGAATTGGAGTTCAGATTCCCTCACAAGTATCTTTAAAGAAGAAATGGGTAATTAGAGGTATGGTTAAAGAAAAAAGAAAAAACAAAAAAGATGTTATGATCAAATAGATACATCTCAAGGAAAAGCCCTGGCCCTGCAACATAATACGGGAGAATGAACACATACATGCTGCTAGAGGAACCACTTTCCCGCATGCAGAATAGTAAAAGTTCTAGGATTTCAAAATGTCTCAGTGTACTCATCAATGCAGTACCAGCTCTGTGCCTCGCCAAACACAAAAGTCTGAAGATAAAAAGATTTAAATTAAGAAGAATGAATTTCAGCTCTATTCATAAGCAATTCAAATGCATTTTGCAGACGTAGATTTATGGCTCTTCCCTTGCTCTTGTGTATTTCAGGGCCAACTTTCATGTTCCATTTTCAACATCCCAGATACAAAATTGAGATATGTTTGGCACTGGATCTGAGAGGTTATAAGAAAGAATTTACACACACACACACACACACACACAACAACCAAAACCAACCTTCTTTTCACTGCAGTAGGGAAGCAGGACAGGTTGAGAGAGAGACTAGACGTCCCAGGACAACACTGGATCTGAGAGGTTATAAGAAAGAATTTACACACACACACACAAACAACCAAAACCAACCTTCTTTTCACTGCAGTAGGGAAGCAGGACAGGTTGGGAGAGAGACTAGACGTCCCAGGACAACACTGGTTCCACACTCTGCACCAGCACTCTTGCTTACGGCCCAACCTGGATTTAGAAAAGCTGTTTCCTTTAGTAACAGAGAGGTTGCCACAAACCAGCTTTGTTTGCTTGCCTGTTTTTCTTTCTCTCTGACAAGCTTGTGGCTCAACATTTTTCGTTAAAAAAGGCTAGCAGGGAAATACCGCAAATATACAGGTGGCTGGAGTCATACTTCAGACCTGCAAAAAAAAGGACTCTCAATTAGCCACAGCACTGCTAACCCCTTATCTCAGCCACAAGGAACTGGAAAGGAAGGCTCTAAACACAGTCACAATGCACTGAGACCACACCAAACACGGCCCTAAAAAAAGCCTTATCAATTCCATGCCCAACCCCAGGCCCTTTTTCTCAGTTTGGACCATGAAGTACAATCTAAGTGTCTAAAGAGTGAAAGAGTAAGATTCAGTAAAGCAGAGAAGTCTCATACTCCTGTATTAAGGCCGAAGGAAATCCCAACACACTCAGGGTGCAGTATGTGATCACAAAAAAAGCTCTCAACTGGATTTCACAAGAAATATTGATCTGGAGCTCTGCAACCTCTCACTTTGGCACCAACACATGATTGGGGTCAGCACCTTCTCTGCTGAAATCCCTCTGAGGGCCTGATTCGCCTAGACAGAAGACAATGTATAGGAGTAAGTTTATTTAAACAAATTATATTGAAGGCTGCTTATAAGAGCAACCGAGAGTACTCTTATTGAAAGACTAAAGATCTTTAAAAGAATAGGTAGGAAAAGAGTCCAAGTTATCAATGGCGCTCTTCAAAATGACAAAAAGTATGTGTATGCTGAGGTGAAGTTTAATTGAAATAGATTTGGTTATATAAAAATTACTCTAATGCTATGTTTAAACATCAATGGTATATTTTACATGTTTCTTCACTAAATATGCTGTTTAAGATTTGTGATCTTACTCCATGGAATTAACTATGTACCTTCCACAAGAATCACCAATTAAAACTGGTTTTTGGTCTTTAATATTTGAATTTAATCAATGGTTCTGATCTTTTACCTGTTAGAGTATTTTTGCTAAGTAAAACAACAATTCAAATTTGCATTGACAACATTCTATATATATATTTCAACTCTGAAAACACTATTCAATGTGATGTAAAAGACTGAACACTGCTCAAAATCACTGTTCTGGCCCTAGTGGGGTAGTTCAGTTGGTGTCACCCCTACATGCCAAGGTCGAGGATTCAATCAGGGCACACAAAACAATCAACCAATAATGGCATGAATAAATGGAACAACGGATCAGTATTTCTGTCTCTCTCTCTGAAAATCAACTTTAAAAAACAAAAACAAAAAAACACTGTTTCTCTGTTCTCTGTAACTGATCTACACATTCAGATGCAAAATACTTGAGATGTTTTTGGTAAAATAACCTACTAGTGGCAATATGTTTAAAATACCTGTTTCTAAAGCATCTGAAGGAGAGGCATATATATTCTGGGTAACTAACTGGGGACCCAGGAGGTCCCAGTAACAGAGAACAGTTTTGGTTCAGCTCAAGGTCTGAAGGTTGGAAGATGAGAAGAATGCACTTCCAAACCCTTCTTTACCCTCTGCCTTTCAAGTTCGACATTTCTTTCTCTTTGATCCTACAGAATATTAGAAACAGACTTCTGCACTGGCCCTTCCACAAAGCAAAAGAGCTTTCAGTGGCAAAAAAAAATCCTATTGTCCATGAGCAAGTGTTTATTCTAGAGTGAACTGGCCTCTTCTACTCTTCAGCTGCCTTTATACACAGACTCCTTCTGACAGATGTAGGGTAAACACAAAGACAGTGATTCTATAAGTCATCAGCTGCTCAAGTCAAAAGCAAAGACTCTGGTCATTAAAGATTTGGTTAGTCCAAAAAAACAGACCATCATCCTTATGTATTGTCCATAGTGCTATACAGTAAAATCCATGACTTTCATTAAGAAAAGAAAAGGGGCCTGACCTGTGGTGGCGCAGTGGATAAAGCCTCGACCTGGAAATGCTGAGGTCGCCGGTTCAAAACCCTGGGCTTGCCTGGTCAAGGCACATATGGGAGTTGATGCTTCCAGCTCCTCCCCCCCTTCTCTCTCTCTCTGTCTCTCCTCTCTCTCTCTCTCTCTCTTTCTCTCTCTCTCTCTCTCCCTCTCCTCTCTAAAAAAAAATGAATAAATAAAAAAAATGTCTGTTAAAAAAAAAAAAAGAAACTCCCTTTAAAAAAAAAAAAAAGAAAAGAAAAGAAAAGGGAGAAAACCTGCTGAACTCTGGATGTAGGAGGTGGGCCAAAGAGGAATTTCTCTCCTGGGAAGTAACTTTAGTGACATAATCAAAACAAATGAAAAATATAAATACCAGATAGGCAGGCCATTCTTCAGCCCACAGTAGCAGTGTGGAAAAGTCCCTTAAAAGAAATCTTTATATTTCAGTTTGTTAATCATCCTGAAATCTTAGACCAAAAAATAATTAAACCATACTGTTTCTCTAAATACCATACAGCCTATGTATTTAAACTCACCTTTTATGGAAACTACATAATCTTTTTTTTTTCATTAATATTTCCCTTGTTGATATATGCAAACCAGACCAGTTTCTGCTGGATTTGTATATTTGCATTTTATCCCTTAATTCAACTTATTAAAGGTTTACAACAGAGCAAGACCTGGACTTCAGATACACAGAGAATAAATACTGTTTATATGTCTACGTGAACACTGGCACCGTTAACAGATCCCTCCCCGTTTTCCTTGGGGCTGAGAGCCCGTCAATAATCATTACTTATTAAACAGCCTGCCATTCCTCCTACAGAATGTAGGAAAGGAGCATGGAGGAGCAGAAATAATTACCTTGGGCTTTTCTTTAAAGACCATGGAATGGAACGCAAGGAAACCAATTGAAAGAGAACATGAAATACCTCCCTACCCCATTCCCCTGCCCCCAGCCCTGTGTGCAGGACCCCCTCCCCCCCCACACAAACACAAATACAAGGTTGAGAAGTATACCCACGCTCTATTAACAGTATCAACTGTATCAAAAGATTAAAAATCCGGGCTCTTTGGGACAGATGTCTATTTTCAATCCACTGAATACGTTCACATATATACTTGCACATCCTCTATCCCTTCACAGAACTCAAACTGGATTTGTTGAGAGAAGACTCTAAACACCTCTTTAGAAGATATGTTCTCAAAAATGACTGCTCTAGGCAAAGGAGAGAGAAGCAGCAAGTTACTGGTTCTACTGCCACTCTAGTTTGTGGCTGATTCTCTCCTTTCCCTCTTCTCACCGTCTCCCAATTTATCTTCTAGCCTATTTTTTTCCCCAAGCAGAGTAAGAAAACCCATAAGGAATTTCTTTCTGGGACCTTATCCACAAATACAGCAACTCCTAAATTTAAAAATAAATAAGTTTTCAAGGGTTAACTAATACCCAGGGTAAAATCACAGAACAGGGAAATGAAAAATTACCAGACGACTGAAAGCAATCCAGGTATTATTCCTACTGAAGAGTTAATGGTGAGCACTATTCTTCCTGCTTAGATGTTAAGACTGAGAACAGAAATACACTACTAAAACAGCATAACCAGGCAGTTTTTGGAGGATAGCCTTGCACAGAACTTGAACTGGCAGACAGAAGGTTTGTCCTAAATAACCTTCACAGGTTGTACAAACTGTCCCCATATCCTGATCCATAGTCAGATTAAGAAGCTTCTTAAGATTTCCTTAGTATAAGAACTAAGTGGGGAGTGGGGATGAGAGCTCAATCAGTTTCTAAAGATACAGAGAAGAGAAACATCTACTTCCTATACAAGTAACTAGAAAGCTATCATGCTTGTGGTAAACTGGCCAATACTGGCAGCAATTGAGCAGAGGTTAAAGATGCTACATTAAAAGTGTGACCCGTTTCAAAGGGGTTGGATGTGCTCATCCTTGAGTACACAGAGCTTTGCCCCATTCCACCTATATTTTTAGGCATAAAGGGAGGAGAAATAAGGTTCACACCCCACCCTTGGGAAGGAACAAAAGCAAATGCTGGGCAGAGCTGAAAAAAATTCCTCCTCCGTCAGGACCCTAGAGGCAGCAGCTATGCAGGGCTCCCTTCATATTTCCCCCCAGTTCACTCACTTTTCATGACCACAAAATCAATTTCTACACCTCCGAATGGCCACAGGAAAGCTGGGGGTGGGGGGTGAGGATGGTGATCAGTTTAGCCCTTTGCTATGGATCGCCCCCTTTCCCTATCTCTCCCAATAGCTTCAAATTAACCCTTCCCGATTCTCGCCTGGGTCAGGACTGATCTAAGTGCCTACAGCTTTTTTCTAACATCTCCATCACAGATTCAGCCCACCACCCTCCACCGCCCCACAGGGACAAAACTTCCCTCTGTGGTTTACCGTAGGTCAATTTGCATTCGCTTTTCTTTCTTTCCATCCTACAGGCAATGAAAGGGCTCAGTGCGTTTGGGAAGGCCCTCCCTCCCTTCCTCCCCCTCCCTTCCTCCCCCCACCTTCTTCCCCAGCTCTGGAAAGAAGTCCGATCTTGGAGCTGGCCAGCAGGTCTGCAGTGAAGAGGCATCGCTCTCGCGTTAACCCTTTGAAGGGAGTTAAGGAGTGTTCTCATTTGGGACCTACAGAAGCAGGACCCGTGGAGCTTGACAACCGCCCTACACTTCCGACTCCCCCCACCCCACACATGGACCCAGAACAGACAAGCACCCCTTTCCTCCCTTGTGGCCAGTTTTAACAATTCACTATATGCTCCAAAACTGGAATGGGGTGGGGGGTCGAAGACGCTAAAAGACGGGAGGAGAAAAGACAGCAGAAGGAAAAAACGGAAACTCAGTAGTAAATCAGAGTTCAGACACAGTGTTTACTTACGAAATTTGGGGCTGGTGCTAGTTTCTGGCGTGGTTGTGGTAGAGGAAGAAGACGAGGTGGAGGTGGTTGTGGTGGGGGGGGAGGAGGAGGAGGAGGCGGCGACAGCATCCTGAAAGGGAGACAAGGTCCAGGAGGGAGTAGAATCATGAAGGTAGGAGGAGGTAGCGAATGCCGCAGTGGGCCAGGAGGGCATTGCCTGGGTACTGGGGGTTCCCGGCACTGGCGGTCGGGAGCCTGGCGTGCTGCTACTGAAGAATGGGGCCGTGGTGGACAAGACCGTCGGGGGGGCCGCACTGTTCCGTGCCGTGGTGGAGCGAGGGCTGGCCCGTATGGGCACCCGGTGCCCAGGGAAGCGAGTGGGCGCCCGCGTGATGGTAGTCAGGCGGGTGCTAATCCGGTTGGGCGTCCTGGAAGAGGCGACACCGCTGGAGGAAGGGGTGGCGGGGGACGTGGTGGAAGTGGTGGTGGTGGTGGTGGTGGTGGTCTCCATGGCCTTGGGGAAAGAGCTGGGCTTGGAGAGGAAGAAGGGGTCCTGGCCCATCCCCTTGGAGTCCACCAGGTCGGTAGGCACGTATTCCTTGACGGAGCCCACCACGATCCATTTGAGGAGCATCAGGCTGAGCCCCAGGCCGATAAAGCCGATGAACAGAGGCACCACGCACAACCACGTCTGCTGCCGGTTCCACACGATGCAGTCGCTACAGCGTAACTCCCGGGGGGGCTCGGCCGCCCCTTCGCCGCCGCCGTCCGGGCCCCCGCCCGCCGCCGCTGCCGCCGCCGCAGCCGCCGCGGTGCCCTCCTCGGCCGAGGCGGCGGCTGCCGAAGCGGCTCCAGGTGGCGAGGCAGCGGCCGCCCCTTCACTCATCCTAGGAGCCGGTCTTCACCTTCGCCCCCCCGAGGGCCGCGCCAGAGGCATGGGGCCGCGCCGGCCGGGCGCGGGCACGGGCTCCGGCGGCGGCGGCAGCGGGCTTGGGCGCAGGCGGCGGCCGCGGCGGCCGCATGCAAATCGGCTCCCTGCCCCCACGCCCCTCCCCCCGAGAGGCGGGCGGCGGGCGGGGAGGAGAGGAGCGGGGGAGGGGACGCGGGCCGGGAGGGGGCGGCGAGGAGCGCGGCAGAGGGGCGAGACGGGCCCGGCGCCACGGGCCGGTCAGGGAGCGGCCGGGCGCGTCTGCAGCCCGCCCAGCGGCCTCCCGCGCACCGCGACCCCGCGTCTGCTGCTGCTGCCGCCGCTGATGCTGATGCTGTTGATGCTGCTGCCGCTGCCGCCCGCCGCCTGCATGCGTTCCAGCCGCGTCGGCATCCTCGGGGCGCCGCGCCTGCCCGCTCCCCGGCGGCCGCCCGCGCCGCTGCTGGGCCTTTGCCGCCTTCAGGGGTTGCGCTGCCCGGCCGCGGACTGCCGGGCGTCGGAGAACCGCATTCCGACACAGGGGCCGGCCTGACCGCCGCCGCCCGCCGCACCTGGCGCGCCGAGCCCGGCGGCGAGTGCACCTGTTCTTCAGCCGGCCCGCAGCCAACCCTCGGCCAGCTCTTCCCGGGAGAGACCAATCCGAGCGCAGCGCGGAGGGCGAGCGCCGGGCTCGCCTCGCCCGCTCCTGCCGCCGGCGGCTCCGCGCTGCCGCCCGACTCTAACTCCAGCGAGCCCGGGACCGGGCGCACGAGGCGAGTGCGGTACCACTCGCTGCAGAGGGAACCCAACTAGCCGCAGTGGATTCGAAACCGCTCCCTGGCGCCACTACCGGGTCGCGCTTGGGGAAACGAAGCGGGTAGCTGCGTCGGGAATCCCGGGCGACGCGAACCAGGACGAGGCGGCTCCAGGCGGGTTCTGGCCGCAGGGCGGGTGCGGGGTGAGCCGAGCCGCCTTGCACGGGCTGGGCTTCAGGCAAGGTGGCACCTCCCACCAACACCTAATGATGGTTTCTCACTACGCACAAGATAAATGATCCAAGCAAATCCCCGCCTGGAAGTGTGGTGGCAAAAGTAGCTCCCCACCGACTGTGAGCCCGTCTCTGGAGCGGCTGCAATGGGGTCAAGAGACTGACGCTGCGGGGCCAGCGAGCGGGGACGTGTGCGCGTGGGAGGGTGTCTGCACTCCGCGGCCTGATGGCGGATGCTGCTGGGTCTGGAGAGCCACCTTGCCCTCCGAGCTCCGGGGAGAGATGCTGGTAAAGCAGACGACCTTTGTGCTGTCGGACCTAGCAGCTGTCCTCAAGCCAATTTATGAAAACTTACCTTTTTAACAAGTACTATCTTTAAATGTAGATGTACGCACAGGCACACACATCACAAGGCAAATGATTGTGAGAGGTAAATTTTAAAACCATTTGGATTGGTGTCCGAAATTATGTTGCTAGTTTCTTTCCTTGCGTAGAGAGGCAGCTGTGTACCTCCATCTCAGGTGCAGTATGGGAGCTGCCTGGGGGGACAGGGAGAGGAAGGCAGGAGGGTGTAAGGAGCTAGCTAGCATCAGCATGGTTTATGCTGATGGTGCAAAAATCTTGCTTCTCAACTTTACCCAGATTGCCTGGTCGAAAGTGGAAACCCGAAAAATGTTTTTATTTACAAGCTCCAAAAAAAGGAGAAATTGAGGATGACAGCTGCCCGATACTCCTCCCCTGCACTGTATAATTAGTACAGATGATGGAACCAACATTTTCTCATCCTGTAGCAATCTCCACAAAGATAAGTTTTTAAGGTATCCATTTTTTTCATAGGGTGAGAGCAGAACAGTACACTGAAAAGACTGCAGAGAGCAGAGGATTCACTGAAACAGGAAACCTCTGGGACTGGGTGCCTACCAAAGTATTTTGCACAGATACGCTTAATAAATTATTGTTGATGGCAGTAATGCGGCTGTCACCTCTTTCAGTTGTAGCATTGAGACTTTCCCCAAAAGAAAGCTTTTGCTTTTCAGTTTGATAGAACATACCCTAATCCAGTAGTGCTGAATTGTGATTCCAACAATTTCAAGTGAACAAAATACCACAAACCCTTGAATCTATATTCCTCCAGCTTTTTCCAGTGCTAGGCACAGTCCTCTTAAGTAAAAATTGACCCAATCTCTGCCTTTCGTGATTTCTGGGCAGTTATTGGCCAGCCTTTTCTGAATAGCAAATAAAAGTCAGCTTTCACATAAAACGTGAAATTATATAGTAGATGCTACCCCCTATATGAGACAGAAAATTACTTCTCCAAAACCCTTCTAGGGCATTGCCCCCCACCCCTATTATTCCTGTGGCCTTTCCCTCCTTTGTTCCAGGCTGATATAAATTCACTTTAAACGCCGGCCAGATGACTCAGTTAGAGCATCATCCTGAAGCACAGAGGTTGCTGGTTCAATCCCTGGTCAGGGAACATACAGGAACAGATTGATATTCCTGTCTCTCTCTCTAACTCACTTTCTGAAATTAATAAAATAAACACTAAAATAAGGTTTTAAATGAAAAAAGAGGTGCTATGATGCTGCAGCTGGGCAAACGCTCCCCTGAGACTGCATTCACACTGCTTTCACCTCCTGTCTTCTCCGTGCTCCACAACGCCTTCCGCTTCTACATATCCAAATTCCCTCCGCTTATTTCCACTTGGCTCCAGCAACTTATTCATGGTTCCCTGTTGAGCTCATTTTCTCCCAGATCCCATGCCACTGCACTTGACTACCAATTAGTGAACATCACTATAGGGAAAGAAAAAAAATGATATTCCATTGCATTTGGGGAGCAGGTTGCACCAGCTCATCCAAGAAAGTTTGGCTGGTGCAACTATCATTAATTTGCGGTTTTATTGCGAAGCTCCCTGGTAGCGGATGATAAGCAACAGAACTAGAAATGGGGGTGGAGTGGGTGTGTCCACAGCTGAGGTCAAGGACAAATGGTGGACTCTTGCTGAGCAGCCAGCTAGTTAGTCCCTTGGGAAGGAGGAGTCACAGTCTAGTTACAGCTCTGAAGCAGAGAGCTGGAAAAAGCTTTATTCTCAAACTTTGAAGACAGGGATTCAAGTGAGAGCTCTGCCCTTTATAACAATGAAGCTACTCTGGGCCTCTGGTTTCTCATCTGTGAAGTGATACTAAAATACCTACATTCTACATAATTATATGAAATTATACCACTAAATGGACTGTTTATCTATGATACCTTTTATGCATCATTATCAGAAACCTTCCTTAGCCTCTCCAGAGCTCCATATTTGCCTGATTATAATCACCTTCTGAATGTCTCCTTTGTGATCCACTGACATATTAAACTCAAAATTTCTAATTATTGCTTATAGTTTGCCCACAAACAAGCATTTCAATTGAACTTCAGTTCTTCCTTTCGATGCTACCAGTTGCCCCAGGCCATGAGCCTCAGTGCTATCTCTGACTCCTGACCCCAAGGTCCTTAGTAGTCATTATTAACAATACAATATGACTGTCCTGAGTTCACTATAAATTCTTTGGCAAAGTTCCCTCTTTAGAACCAGAAGATGGAAGTCAACCTGGTTGCCAAATACCTCTAATGTGTGCTCCGCAGATAGTTCCAGCCCAACTGTCATCTGGATTCCTCTGGAGCTCTGGAGAAGACAACATTTCCTGGAGAAGCTTAGCCTGTAGATAGTGTACATAATTGGAGAGATCTTTGTGTTGAGCCCAAAATCTACCTTATCATACTTTTACCCTTTTATCTCAGGCTATTAGTGATGGAAACCTTTCATGAACCAGCTGCTGGGCATGGAGGATACCACAGAAAACAAAACAAAGCTCCTTACCTTTCTGAAACTTATATTTTAGTAGGAGGAGAGATGGACAAACTAAAAAATAAATAAATTATACAGTCTGTCAGAAAATGAGAATTGCTGTTTGGGACCGCAAAGAACATGCCTTTGTGGTGTAATTAATTACACGAGACCTCTCTTCTTCAATCCCAGTATCCCTCATCAACTTACCATTCCCAGAGGCCACAAGGATTTGACGCTCCTGGGAGAACCAGGGTGCTCTTTTATTCGCTGTGGTGCCTTGGACAAAGGTAGTTGCTGCAGAAGCCATTCTGGACTGCAGAATCGTAGTATTCTTCATAATATCCTCTGGAGTCAAGTGTGTAGGTAATATATACTGCTCACAAAAGTTGGGGGATATTTCAAAATGAATACGAAGCAACAAAAAAAGCTTTTGATTCTTTTTTATTAAGCAAGAACATCAGAAAAGCAAACAAGTCAAAGAAAGTTGTTTGATTATGCATATGAGATGCAAAACCAAACTTTTATTTCATCAGTAAAAATGCACTATTCAAAAGGCTAAAAGTACTGGACTATCTGCACATTCCCCAATCCTCTAATTTTTGTGAGCAGTGTAGTATCTCAAAACATTTTACAAAGTAAACACTATCCAAAGTGCTGGTGAGGGTAACCTCCTTAGGATTGAATATTTCTGATTCTCTCGTGGTTTAGTCCACTATAGTTATTATAATGATACATACAGGTTTAGTAGTAAATTCACTGTGGCCTTTTTAGAAAAGAGAAGTAGATTATTTTCTTCATACGTCTCAACAAGTAACCTTATGTATTTCTCATGGACACTTGATTTCTTTTACATAGAACCCACCCTAAATGTACTGAACAAAGCCCTGGTTAGATTCGTCTGTCCACATCTTTACTTTAAGGATTTGCACATTATATGCCAATGATATACATAAAACAAACACTAGAGTTCAAAAATGCTACAGAGCAAAAAGCTCAAAGTGGACAGGAAGAATTCCTGTAACTCTATCCTAGTCAGAAAGATGACTGTAACAATGCTCAGACTTCAAGTGTTTGGGATGTCCCCTGATTGCACTCTCAGTGTATAGCATGATGCAATTAGAAGTTCTGAATGAGGCACAAGATGAAACGGGAAGCTGCCAGAATACCAGAGTTTCAAAACAGGTGAACTGAGAACTGGGTGAATAGCACCCTGGAGACCAAGGGAGGGTTTTTGTGGAGAGGATTTCTTTGGCATCAGCTGTGCTAGGTTCACAGGGGAGGAGTCCTCAGAAGAATGTCCAGGGGCATGCAATACAGGACTCCCACCCCGGGTTTGGCAGGACCAAACCAGTCATGGCTAATGTGGATTGTGGCAACAGAGGAGGCCATGCCGAGGTGGCACGAAGCTATCCTATAGCAGTAAGAGTGCAATTAGAATGTAGGGTGAGTGCAGAGGAAAAGTGGAAACTTGGTTTTGAAGAGTGTCATAGTGCTATTGGCGTAACTTTTTTATATAAATGGAATTCAAACTGCCTGTACTTTCAGGTACCAACATGAGTACTTTATTTCAGGCTCTCACAGTTTCTCTTAGTGTTTGTCTTACCTAGGCTTTTTTGTTCGTTTCTTTGTCAGTAATTTTGCCTTTTTATCCCTGGAATATTTCCCAACTATTGATAGATGTAAGTTTCTCAGAACACTTCACTGTAAACTCTATTCTTTTGAGAAAAAAAAATCGTTGGGTCTGAAATTGGATGACTGACTGATGCAAGTCTGCCTTGAAAATTTTTGGATCAAGCAACAGCAGAAAACCCGGTGCCTTAGCAGGAGCCAAGGAAATGTCTTCTCTGTGTGGTCAGAAACCAAGCACATGGGCTCATGCCCCCCTTTCATCTCTCCAGACTACAGGATTCCATTTGGTGATTCGCAAACCTCTCACTGTTCCCAGATGGGGTTTCACAGACATGAAACGGCAATGTGGAAGAGATGTAATGCAGAAAGCCAAGTCCTTGAAATGTTTTCTCATAAACTGAGCAACAAACATCTTTGTCTCAAACTTCATCATTCCTAAGGAAGGCAACTTAATACAGGTGCATTCAGAAGGAGTTGATGTGAGTACATGTTTGTATAAAGAACACTTTGGCTTCATCTCACCTGCCTTTTCTAGAATTGTACCTTATACTTCTTTAGATATGAGGATAAGGTTTTCATAACACTATAGGAAAAGAGCAATCAGATAATTTCCCACAATTTCTCCATTGTTTTACTTGATGACTGCACCCTGGGCACTCTCTGTTGAGCTGTTCTGAGAAACCCAAGGACAGACACCCTTTCACTGACACCAACCCCTGAGACCTTGGGTCACAGTAGCTGATGTGCCCAATATGAGTCCAACTTCTTGTTTTAACTAACAGAATATTAAAACACAAGTATGAATTTACAGTTAACCCATGTACACACACACACACACACACACACACACACACACACACACACATATTCTCTTGGGAGGATTGTTAGTAGTCTATGAAGGTTTTCGGGTACTTCACAATATATCTCTTTTTTCTGTGACAGATGCAGAAATTTATTCTTAACATAGATCAATCATCAGTACAGGAAAGAGCAAGAATTTTGGAGTCAGGCTGACCTGAATCTGACTTTTGGCACATAATTGTGCAGTTGAAAAACGTCATGTGTGAGAGGCTAGTGCTTTGGATGGCATGTGGTAGGCAGCTCAGAAATAGCATCAAGTATTCTTATTTAATGAAACTCCACATCACCTCTGTGGAGTGATATCTTAAGAGCTTGGCTTTTCCAACAAGTTTTGCAGAAGATACAGGAGTTTGGCACAGCCACATTGCCATTAACAAACTAGATCCTAGTAAGGTGTGTATGTTTCAAAACCAGCAAAGAGGCACCAGAGAGAAGCACCGATCTCATAGCAGCAGGTGACTAGTGTGCATTTACTCCTTCTGTGTGCCCTCCAACTCATCCACTGCATGAGCCCCTCAGCGGAAATCCAGTAATAAATACTGGGAGCTGCAGGTTTGGCCCATAGTTTTGTCTCCAAAAAGGCTATGTCAAGAGGACAGAACTTACTTGGTGCCTAGAAATTAAAGAAGAAAGAAGGAAAACACCACCTAGTTTATTTATAAAAAGTGTCAACTAAAACTAAAACAGCTAACAATGCTCACCCTTTGTGAGAGGGGTTCTGAAGACTTAGAAAACCTATTTTCTATTCTGCCTTTTGAGACTCACCACTTGGTAGAGGACAAATCGCCTATTTTAAACATAGAGCTCAACAAAGGTACAGATGTGTGTTTATATTAGTGTGTGAGCAGGCTTGTATGCAGAACTGGGGCCAAATGCAGATAGTGAAGGAACAAAAAGATTATTCAAGGACTGCTTGGTGATGAACTTAAAAACTAGCTCCAGAGTTTTGTTTAGAATTACCCAAACAGAACTTAGTTTTGTTCAGCATCACTGATTAAAAAGAGAGAGAGAGAGAGAAGCAAGGAAACTGATTTTATTCAAGCAATTGTAGTAATGAGAACACCTGAAGATCAGACTATCAGCGTGGTGCTTTGCCTTTGATTCTCATATGGAGGAACAAAGAGTGATGAGAACTCTCAGTGAGCGGAATGGGACATGATGATCTCTGTGTCAATAGTTTTAGGGGGAAAGACCTAATGTTGGGTAATCCCTCATGAGATGAACAAGAATCAGAGGGTCTGTATCTGCCCTTTACAGCAGCAGGCTCAGGAGAAGGGAAAGGGTCTTTGTTTGGCCTCAGCATAGGTAAACACGGGTCATCTGGTAGCCATGAGAAGTTGACAAGAAATCTTATCTTAGTCATAGAGGGAAGGGAGTTGTGGTGGGTAGCCACTCCTTGGAACATAAAAGGATGAAGGAATCTTTTTTTCTTCCATTGATTGTGAGAGAGGACGAGAAAGAAGGAGAGGTGAAAGGACAGAGAAGCATCACCTTGCTGTTTCCCTTAGTTGTGCAGTCATTGATTGCTTCTCATCTGTGCCCTTACTGGTATCAAACTCACGACCTCTGGCATGCTGAGTCGATACTTTATCTACTGAGCCACTTGGCCAGGACTAAGGGTAAAGGGATTTTTGGAAACCAAAATTCTAGGAACAGTTCTCTTACACATTGCTGCTTTTCGGGAGCACAGGGCTCAGGTAAAGTTCAACGTTGATACTAACATAAATTTATAGCTCTCTTGTCAGCATTTTTAAATGTGTATATGCTAATAGTTAAAACAAGAATGGTAACATGTCACATAGAATTATGCTTTCTTTTGACATGGTAAACATGAAGTAAAATCATCTCCCAATCTTTAGTACCTTTGAAAAACAGTGAAAAAGCATAGACATTCCATAGGGACAGGACAAAATGTGTATCTGAATTGGACAGAACATTCTTTATATTCCAGTTAGCTTAACAGGCAATATTTTAGAATATGAAGAATTTATAAATCATAAAACTATATCAGTTAATTGTTTAACACCATAGATATGAGCCTATAAAATTTATAAAAGACACAAAGAATATCAAGGTTGTTGCTGTCTTTCTTGGGAGTTTGACTAACATACTTCTATTTTAATTCAAGAGCTTAAAAATCATTGTCTTTAATTAATGTTGGAATGTAAATGTGTGAGAAAATCTTTTATTGATTATAAACTTTTTGGGATATTTGACTAACATATTTGACCAATAATTTTGCACATGTTTATGCTCAGGGTGTGTGTGTGTGTGTGTGTGTATACTGTGTATATGTGTTCATTAAATTGTTTTTTGAGCTTCCATATATATATGTAAGGGAGGGCATAGGAGCATATTTTTTATTAAGTATATAGGGAATAAAGTGAATAGTAATGAGATTGTATACTGGACAGTTATGATAAGATTCCAAACACTAGTAAGAGACAGAAAGTGAAAATATAACTCTTTGGGTTTATTTTATCCAAAGTAATTTCTCAGTATTGGTAAATGCAAACGTAACTCCCTGAGAGACTAACCAGGCCAGCTGGCTTCCACTGCACTATCGGAGGAGAGCCAACTTTGCTTCGGAAGCAGATAAGAAGAATTTGGAATGGCAGCCAACTGTAGCACTGATCATTGTTTATGTGAAAAACTCTCCACCTGTGACTGGGATAAGAAAATCCACCCAAATCCGACCTCTCTGAATCACAGTAAACAGAAACAATTTATAATCTCTGCTATATTGGACAATTTTAAAGAGCAAAATAGTACTTTCTGGTTAATGGTTTAAATATTAAAGAAAACATTAGGCAAAAATATCAGAAGCATGACTTTGGGAAATATTTAATTGACAAGGAAGTATTCCCCCGGCACACAGACTTAATAGAAAATGTTGGTGCCCTCTTATATTAAGGCAGATTTGCAAATAATTACACACTATTTGTCACTCCACACACAGCTCTACCTGTTGTCCTTTCGCTCTCTGGAAGTTCTAAAGAAGTAAACTTACAGTTTGCATTCCTAGTGATTCTCCATGGCACAAATCTGACTTCTTTGGACAACTGACTGAACAGCAAGATAACTTTTAGGCAAAGGAATATTAGCACCCTGAATTTGAATTTAAATGTACCCTGACCTTCTCTGTTCACTGAGGCATCACAGAGAACCCTTGTAAAAACTCTAGTAATCCCATCTGGTCCTGAAAAAAGACAAAACATACCTCACATCTTATATGAACATTTATAAAAGGGACCCAGAAAGATTTAGAAGTTACATCAAAAAGTTTGTGAATACTAAAATTTGTAGCAATTGCCTGACCAGGCGGTGGCATGGTGGATAGAACATAGCACTAGAACGCAAAGGGCCCAGGTTTGAAACCCCAAAGTCGCCAGCTTGAGCGCAGGCTCATCTGGTTTGAGCACAGGTTCACCAGCTTGAGCCCAAGGTCACTGGCTTAAGCAAGGGGTCACTTGCTCTGCTGTAGCCCCCAGTCAAGGCACATATGAGAAAGCAATCAATGAACAACTAAGGAGCAGCAATGAAGAATCGATGCTTCTCATCTCTCTCCCTTCCTCTCTGTCTGTCCCTATCTGTCCCTCTCTCTGTCTCTCTCTTTCTCTGTCACAAAACAAAAAAAAATGTAGCAATTTACAAGTCTGTTGAAGGAAGGCTGTGGAGAGACCTACACCTCCTTCACAAAATATTTTCAAGTAGTCTTTTCTGGAAGCTGTTTTATAGTGACTCTTTGAAGTAGAAGGCACACTCAGGGTCAGAGAAATGGCACTGTGAGGGATGCTCCTGATATCTCCCCCTGAAATTTCAACAAATTCAACAACCAGAGACAGAGAAACAATCTCAGGAGTATCTGAAATACATATACACCAAACAAAGGTACGATTGGGTGAAAAGCTGGCTAAACATATAACCCACTCTGAAGGAAATAAGATGGAGAATGGAGTATCCCGCTTTCCTCAGTGATCTGAGAAAGGGCCGCTTTCACTGGGAACTGAGAGAAATGGAGGATTAGAGGTGAGGGAAGAAGCTGGGCTAAGGTTGATGATCAAGCCGAGGACAGAGCGTACCTGCGGCTCAGCCTGAGATCACGGATGTGGCACTAGCACAAGTGCAGACTCTGGCAGGGGGGTGAGAGCAGGTTGCCTGCAGAGGCTGGCACCAGAGTGGCCTTTGGGCTTTATTCACTCCTGGTTTGCGATCATGGGCGGTGTGCGAGTGGTTCCACCTGGCACCTATGGCTTGGGCATGTGCATTTGCGGGTGGAGGGGCTAGGCCAGAGATTGTCAGCAGTGGAATTCTGTGTGGGCTATAGCCAGAGTTTCTGTGTGGTCCCGGCTCCCCGACCAACAGCACGGAAAGTGTGCAAGAGCTGGGATCCCTAGGCCTGCACCTGTCTGGGCAGGGTGCCTTCGCCAGCAGATACAGATTACAAAGCACATTCCCAAGGAACAGACCTCTGAGAGCACTGTGGAAGTTGTGGGGGCTGGACTGCAGGCTTACAAACAGGGCATAAGGGAGAAAAGCCTGTGGAGATTAGACCTGTGGAGTGCTGAGGCATACTAGACATGCCCGGGAGCCCTAAGAAAGGTGCCTGTTCAGCAATCAGCTCCGTGCTCTGCCTACTTACACTGGCAGCTCTGGTTGGCAAAGCCTTACCCAGAACTGTGCTTTGAGTGGTGTTGGAGGAAGATGTGGCAGCTCTTAGAGCCTCTTGTTCTACAAGTAGAGGATGGGGCAACTTCAAAGCTGAGTCCCCAGGCTACTGGCTCATGAAGGAGAGATGAGGGGAGAGGCATATGGAAAACTGACTCTTCCATTGCTGGATCCTGAAACCCTAACAAGCCCTGCCTACCAACGGGACTGAGGCCTAGCTTACATCATCGCCATAATGACAGATGAATTGCAAATTTCAAGAGTGCCACAGGGGGCAAAATCTGTAGTACAGTGCCACCTGCTGAAAAGAAAAAGAAAAAAAAACCTACCTCTCAAAACCAGGGAAAAAATTACATTTTTTATAACTTTTTTTTCCATTTTTTTCTGCTTTTTTATCTTTTTTACCCCACTTTGGTGATTTTATCTTCTTTCCATCTTATTCTTTCTCTTTTATTTTGAACTTCATTACCCATAGGTGTTACATTTTCCATTCTTGTTTTGTTTTTTTTTTTGAGGGTTACTTTCAAAAACCTTAACCTTTATTTTTCTTCTCCTTTTCACTTTCTCTCTTTTTTTCTCTTTTATGTTTTCTCTCATTTGATTGTCATTTATAAACAAATTATTTTATTGTAGATTCATATTTATTCTTTGTGGCATTTTGTGTGTTTTTTTATTTTGCTTTTTATCTCTTTGTCATTTTCCCCCAGCTCTGATTCTCTGTTTTATGTAACTTTAGTTCCACTAGCATAATAGAATTTTAATTTTCTCACTGTATTTTTTAAATTTATTTATTAAATTTAATGCAGTGACATTGATAAATCAGGGTACATATGTTGAGAGAAAATATCTCTAGATTATTTTGACATTTGATTGTGCTGTATACCCCTCCCGCAAAGTTAAATTGTCTTCTGTCACCTTCTATCTGGTTTTCTTTGTGCCCCTCCCCTCCCCTAACCCCTCTCTCCTTCTTCACCCCCTCCCCCCTCCCCCAATCCCCCCCAACCTGTTGCCATCACATTCTTGTTCATGTCTCTGAGTCTCATTTTTATGTCCCTTCTATGTATGTATTCATCTCAGTTTTTTTTCTGATTTACTTATTTCACTCCGTATAATGTTATCAAGGTCCATCCATGTTATTGTAAATGATCCGATGTCATCATTTCTTATGGCTGAGTAGTATTCCATAGTATATATGTACCAAAGTTTTTTAATCCACTCGTCCTCTGACGGACACTTGGGCTGTTTCCAGATCTTCGCTATTGTGAACAATGCTGCCACAAACATGCGGGTGCATTTCTCCTTTTAGAGCCGTTCTATGGTGTCCTTGGGGTATATTCCTAAAAGTGGGATAGCTGGGTCAAAAGGCGGTTCGATTTTCAGTTTTTTGAGGAATCTCCATACTGTTTTCCACAGTGGCTGCACCAGTCTGCATTCCCACCAGCAGTGCAGGAGGGTCCCCTTTTCTCCACATCCTCGCCAGCACTTATTCTGTGTTGTTTTGTTGATAAGCGCCATTCTGACTGGTGTAAGGTGATATCTCATTGTGGTTTTAATTTGCATTTCTCTAATGATTAGTGATGTTGAGCATTTTTTCATATGCCTATTGGCCATCTGTATGTCCTCTTTGGAGAAGTGTCTATTCATCTCTTTTGCCCATTTTTGGATTGGGTTGTTTGTCTTCCTGGTGTTGAGTTTTACAAGTTCTTTATAAATTTTGGTTATTAACCCCTTATCAGACGTATTGTCAAATATGTTCTCCCATTGTGTAGTTTGTCTTTTTATTCTGTTCTTGTTGTCTTTAGCTGTGCAAAAGCTTTTTAGTTTGATATAGTCCCATTTGTTTATCCTGTCTTTTATTTCACTTCCCCGTGGATATAAATCAGCAAATATATTGCTCCGAGAGATGTCGGAGAGCTTACTGCCTATGTTTTCTTCTAAGATGCTTATGGTTTCACGGCCTACATTCAAGTCTTTTATCCATTTTGAGTTTATTTTTGTGAGTGGTGTAAGCTGGTGATCTAGTTTCATTTTTTTGCAAGTAGCTGTCCAATTTTCCCAACACCATTTGTTAAAGAGGCTGTCTTTACTCCATTGTATTTCCTTACTTCCTTTGTCAAATATCAGTTGTCCATAGAACTGTGGGTTTATTTCTGGGTTCTCTGTTCTATTCCATTGATCTATATGCCTGTTCTTATGCCAGTACCAGGCTGTTTTGAGTACAATGGCCTTGTAGTATAACTTGATATCAGGAAGTGTGATACCTCCCACTTTATTCTTCTTTTTTAAGATTGCTGAGGCTATTCGTGTCCTTTTTTGGTTCCATATAAATTTTTGGAATATGTGTTCTATATCTTTGAAGTATGTCATTGGTATTTTAATTGGTATTGCATTGAATTTATAAATTGCTTTGGGTAATATAGACATTTTAATGATGTTTATTCTTCCTAACCATGAGCACGGTATATGCTTCCACTTGTTAGTATCTTCCTTGATTTCTTTTATCAATGTTTTGTAATTTTCCGAGTACAAGTCTTTAGTCTCCTTGGTTAAGTTTACTCCTAGGTACTTTATTTTTTTGGTTGTAATTGTGAAGGGGATTGTTTCCTTAATTTCTCTTTCTGACTGTTCATTGTTGGTGTATAAAAATGCTTCTGATTTCTGAGTATTGATTTTATATCCTGCCACTTTGCTGAATTTATTTATCAGGTCCAGTAGTTTTTTGACTGAGACTTTAGGGTTTTCTAGATACAATATCATATCATCTGCTAATAATGATAGTTTTACTTCTTCTTCTCCAACTTGAATGCCTTTTATTTCTTCTTCTTGTCTGATTGCTGTGGCTAGGACTTCCAGGACTATGTTAAATAAGAGTGGTGAAAGGGGGCACCCCTGCCTTGTTCCTGATCTTAAGGGTATTGCTTTTAATTTTTGCCCATTCAGTATGATGTTGGCTGTGGGTTTCTCATAGATGGCTTTTATCATGTTGAGGTATGTTCCCTGTATTCCCACTTTGCTGAGAGTTTTGATCATGAATGGGTGCTGGATTTTATCAAATGCTTTTTCTGCATCTATTGAAATTATCATATGGTTTTTCTATTTTTTGTTTATGTGATGAATCACATTGATTGATTTACGAATATTGTACCAGCCTTGCCTCCCCAGAATAAATCCCACTTGATCATGGTGTATGATTTTTTCCATATATTGTTGGTTCCGGTTTGCTAATATTTTGTTGAGGATTTTAGCATCTATATTCATCAGAGATATTGGCCTATAATTTTCTTTCTTTGTGTGGTCTTTGCCTGGTTTTGGAATCAGAATTATGCTCGCCTCATAAAAGGAGTTTGGAAGTCTTCCTTCCTCTTGAATTTTTTGAAATAGTTTGAGAAGGATAGGAGTTAGTTCTTCTTTGAATATTTGGTAGAATTCTGTTGTGAAGCCATCGGGCCCCGGACTTTTCTTTGTTGGGAGTTTTTTGATAACTGTTTCGATCTCCTTTGGTGTAATTGGCCTGTTTAAGTTTTCTGATTCTTCCAGATTGATTTTTGGAAGATTGTATGTTTCAAGGAATTTGTCCATTTCATCTAGGTTGTCTAGTTTTTTGGCATACAGTTCTTCATTGTATTTTCTTAAAATATTTTGTATTTCTGTTGTGTCAGTTGTTATTTCTCCTCTCTCATTTCTAATTTTATTTATTTGAGTCCTCTCTCTCCTTTTCTTGGTGAGTCTACCTAAAGGTTCATCAATCCTGTTTACCTTTTCAAAGAACCAGCTCCTAGTTTCATTGATCCTCTGTATTGTTTCTTTAGCCTCTATGTCATTTATTTCTGCTCTGATCTTTATTATTTCCTTCCTTCTACTACATTTGGGCTTTACTTGCTGTTCTTTTTCTAATTCTTTTAGATGCAGGGTTAAGTTGTTTATTTGAGCTTTTTCTAGCTTCTGAAAGTGTGCCTGTAGTGCTATGAACTTCCCTCTCAGCACTGCTTTTGCTTTGTCCCATAAATTTTGAGTTGTTGTATGCTCATTGTCATTCGTTTCTAGGAATTTCTTTATTTCTTCTTTGATCTCATTCTTAATTCATTCATTATTTAACTCCCTGCTATTTAGTTTCCATGTGTTTGAGAATTTTTGAGCTTTTCTGCTGTGATTCATTTCTAGTTTCATGCCATTGTGATCGGAGAAAGTGCTTGATATGATTTCAGTCTTCTTAAATTTGTTGAGAGCACTTTTGTGCCCTAACATGTGGTCTATCCTAGAGAATGTACCATGAGTACTTGAAAAGAATGTATATTCTGCTGCTTTAGGGTGAAAGGTTCTGAAGATATCTATTAAATCGAGTTGATCTAGTGTTTCCAATAAGTCTGCTGTTTCTTTGTTAATTTTCTTTCTTGAGGATCTATCTAGTGATGTTAGTGGGGTATTGAAATCCCCTACTATTATAGTTTTGCTGTTGATCTCACCCTTTAAATCCATCAAAATCTGTTTTATATATTTGGGTGCTCCTATATTAGGTGCATAGATATTTATAATAGTTATATCTTCCTGTTGGATTACTCCCTTTATCATTATGTAGTGGCCTTCTTTATCTCTTACTATATCCTTTGTTTTAAAGTCCAATTTGTCTGATATAAGTATTGCTACCCCAGCTTTTTTTTCATTTCCGTTTGCATGAAACATTTTTTTCCATTCTTTTACCTTCAATCTGTGTGTGTCTTTTGTTCTAAGGTGTGTCTCTTGTAGACAACATATGTATGGGTCCTGTTTTCTTATCCACGCAGCTCCCCTATGTCTTTTGATTGGATCATTTAATCCATTTACATTTAAGGTTATTATTGATATGTAGTTGTTTATTGCCATTTTCTTCTTTAAAGGTGTATTCCTTTTTCTTCTTTTTTTTTCTGTATTCTTTTCCTACTTTATCTGTTTACACCAGGCCCCTTAATATTTCCTGCAGCATTGGTTTGGTTGTACTGAATTCCTTGAGTTGTTTTTTGTCTGGGAAGCTTTTTATTTCTCCTTCAATTTTAAACGATAGCCTTGCTGGATAAAGTAGTCTTGGTTGTAGGTTCTTGTTCTGCATTACTTTGAATATTTCTTGCCATTCCCTTCTGGCCTCAAGTGTTTCTGTTGAGAAGTCAGATGTCATCCTTATGGGGGCTCCTTTGTAGGTGATAACTTTTTTTTCTCTTGCAGCTTTTAATATTTTCTCTTTATCGCTTAGCTTTGGTATTTTAATTATGATGTGTCTTGGTGTAGGTTTCTTTGGGTTTCTCTTTAATGGAGTCCTCTGTGCTTCTTGGATTTGTGAGAGTTCCTCTTGCATTAATTTAGGGAAGTTTTCAGCTATGATATGATTGAACAAAGTCTCTATCCCTTGTTCTTTTTCTTCTTCTTCAGGAACCCCTATGATGCGGATGTTATTTCTCTTCATGTTGTCACAGAGCTCTCTAAGAGTTTCCTCTGACTTTTTGAGTCTTTTTTCTCTTTTCTTCTCTGCTTTTATCCCTTCATTCCAGTTGTCTTCTAACTCGCTGATTCGATCCTCTGCTCTATCTATCCTGTTTTTAATTTTTTCCATTGTGGTCTTTATTTCTGATATTGTATTTGTTGTCTCCAACTGATTCTTTTTTATACTTGCTATTTCTTTATTTAGGTTTTCAAACTCCCCCTCCATTGTTGTTCTAAGATCCCTAAGCATCCTTACAATCATTATTTTGAACTCCGCATCTGGAAGTTTGATTATTTCCATATCACTCAGTTCATTTCTCGAAAGTGTCTCTTGTGGTTTCATTTGGATTGCACTCCTTTGTTTTCTCATCTTCTTCTTCTTTTTTTTTTATTTGTAGAGTTGATTGAGTCTAGGCTTGGTGTTGTCTGCCTCCAGTTTTCAGTTGTGTTATTTTTAGGTCTTCGTGGGTTGGTATCAGCTATTATTTGTAATCCACTTTCGGATTTGGGCAGCTTTGAAGTCTTGATTTGTTTGTTTTCTTAACAGGTGATAGTCTTGTTAACTGATCTCAGCAGGGGGCTTCCTTGAAACTGTATCCAGGAATGCTGTGGGTGTAACCTGAGATGCTGAAGGTCTCTTCCTCCAACTAATCTCACTGGGGGCAGGGTTTTTTCTCTCAGCTTCAGTAGGGGGAGGTGTATCTCAGATCTCCATGGAGACCTGAGTTACTGCCCCTCCTCCTCACTTCTTGTTTTCAGCTGTGTCTTGTTGTGCTGATTGGAGCTGGATAGATGTCCAGAGATCTCTGATCCGGAAGCACTTCAGCTCTGTTTTGTGAAAGGTTCAGTCCCTCCCCCAGCTATGGCCGCCTCCAGCATGAATGAGTCAGCTTTTTTATTTTGTTTCTTGCATACCTTAGCCCCTCACAGTCTGTCCCTCTCCCTGTCTTTTCCACTTGGGAGATAAGCTGGTCTTTTCAACCCACCTTGCTCCCTGATCGCCAGGTAAGTGGCTGTGAGCAGTAGTTTCTGCTCTTTTTCCTCTGTGAAATCCTCTCTGGGCTCTCAGCCTCACTCCCCTCCTTCCCTTCCTGTAAGCAGAGGAGATTCAGGCACTTCTTACAAGGATTATTGTGGCTTCCTCTTTGCTCCTTGGTTTTTGAGAGCTGTTCTTGCAGTTCAGTGTTGGTTTTTCATGCTGATTTTTTCTAAATTGATTTGTGTTCCAGTTTGGTGTTGAGAGCTGGGTGTCTGTGCATCCGCCTACTCCGCTGCCATCTTTTGTTCCCTTTCTCACTGTATTTTTAAATTTTTTGAATCTTTTAAAATCATCTCATTTGTGTTGTTAACAATACCACTCTCAAATGCTACTAAGGAAAAAGAAATCAAATATCACGGATACAAAAGGCAGAGAAGTAGCTCAAATAGATTAGGAAAAATCTATAGAAGAAAATTTTAATTGCTTTGAAATCTTGGAGTTAAGTGACAGAGAATTAAAAATTGAAGTCCTAAAACAACTCAGTGAAATACAGGAAAGTACAGAAAAGCAATTTAGAAAGCTCAAGAAACAATTCAATGAATAAAAAGAATACATCACCAAGGAAATTGAAACTATGAAAATGAATCAAACAGAGATGAAAAATTCACAACATGAACTGAAAAATGAGGTAACAAGCTTAGCTAATAGAACAGGCCAGATAGAGGAGAGAATTAGTGACATAGAAGACATGCAACAAGAGACACTACAGAGAGAAGAGGAGTGAGACTCACAAATTAAGAAAAATGAGAAAGCCCTACAGGAATTGTCTGATTCTATCAGAAAGAGCAACATAAAAATAACAGGTATATCAGAAGGAAAAGAAAGAGAAATGAGTGAAGAACATATTCAAACAAATAATCAATAAGAACTTCCCAAGACTGTGGAAAGAATTAGAGCCTTAAATTCAAGAAGCAAGTAAAACACCAAGTTATCTTAACCCAAACAGACCAAGGCACATCATAATGAAATTATCACAAATCAATGACAAAGAAAAAAATTTTAAGGCAGCCAGGGCAAAGAAGAATAGAACATATAAAGGAAGGCCCATTAGGTTATCATCAGATTTCTAAGCAGAAACTCTACAAGGTAGAAGAGAGTGGACCCCAATATTTAAAATACTGAAAGAGTGGAACTTCCAGCTGAGAATACTATATCCATCAAAGCTATCCTTCAAATACAAAGGAGAAATAAAAACATTTACAGATATAGAAAAGATGAGGGAATTCATCACCAGAAAAAACCCACTTCAGGAAATACTAAAGAGGGTTTTCTGACCAGATACAAAAAACAAAACAAAACACAATTACAAGTAAAAGCTCCACCAAGATGACAAGAAAAATAAGATTAATCTGTGACAACAAAAACAAAAAATGGCAGAAGACAAAGATTAACAGTAGCAAAGGAGGATGGAATGCAGAAGCACTCATGAGATAAAGTACTACAATGAATATGATATGTATCCTTTCTATTACTCAATGGTAACCACCCCTGAAAAAACCACTACAGAAACACATTGCTTAAAAAAAAGAAGAAAGAGAGGAAAGAAATATGGAATACAACCAAACAAAAACAAATGACAGAAAAATAAAAGAGAAGAACCAAACAAGATACAGAGATATCAGAAAGGAATATATAAAATGGCAATAGAAAACCCACAAGTGTCAATAATTACACTAAATGTAAATGGATTGAACTCATCAATAAAAATCCAGAGTAGCAGAATGTATCAGAAAAGAAAATCCAACTGTATGCTGTTTACAAGAAACATATCTAAGCTACAAGGATTAAAACAAATTCAATGTGGAAGGCTGGAAAATGATTTTCCAAGCAAATAACATCCAAAGAAAAGCAGGTGTAGCCATATTCATGTCTAACAATGCTGACTACAAGACAGCAAAGGTAATCAGAGACAAAGATGGTCATTTCATAATGATAAAGGGGACATTGAATCAAGAAGACATAACACTTCTTAATATATATGCACCAAACCTAGGAGCACCAAAGTATATAAGACATCTACTAACTGACATAAAAATAAAAAAATAAAAAATACAATCATACTTGGAGACTTCAATACACTGCTGATGGCTCTAGATTGTTCATCCAAACAGGAAATCAATAAAGAAATATGACCCTTAAACAACACACTAGAACAATTGAATATGATAGACATCTACAGGACATTAAATCCCAAAACACCAAAGTATACATTTTTCTCAAGTGTACATGAAACATTCTCAATAATTGACCATATGTTGGGCCACAAAACTAACATCAACAAATTCAGAAAGATTGAAATTATATCAAGCATATTCTCTGACCATAGCTTTGCAACTAGAATTCAACTGCAAAAAAGAAGTAAAAAAACCACAAAAATGTGGAAATTAAACAACACACTTCCAAAAAAATAATTGAGTCAAAGAAATAAAAGATCAAAAGATACATACAAACAAACAAAAATGACAATATGACATATCAGAATTCCTGGGATGCAGCAAAAGCAGTAATAAGAGGGAAGTTCATATCACTGTAGGCCTATATGCACAAACAAGAGAGAGCACAAGTAAACAACTTAACTTCACATCTTAAGGAACTAGAAAAAGAACAAAGGCAACCCAAAACCAGCAGAAGAAATGAAATAATGAAAATCAGAGCAGAAATAAATGAAATAGAGAACAGGAAACCTATAAAAAAATAGATAAAACAAGGAGCTAGTACTTTGAAAAGATCAACAAAATTGATCTTTTTGGCCAGACAAACTCTTGGCCAGACTCACTAAGGAAAAAAGAGAAAGGACTTATATAAACAAAATCCAAAATAAAAGAAGAAAAATCATCACAGATTATCACACCTATACAAAGAATTATCATAGAATACTATGAAAAACTATATGCCAACAAATTTAACAATCTAGAAAAAAATGTATAAATTCCTAGAACACAATCTTCCTAGACTGAGTCATAAAGAATCAGAAAGCCTAAACAGACCCATAAGCAGGGAGGAAATAGAAAACACTATTAAAAACCTCCCCAAAAATAAAAGTCCAGGGCCAGATGGCTATACCAGTGAATTCTAATAAACATTCAAAGAAGACTTGGTTCCTATTCTACTCAAAGTCATCCAAAAAATTGAAGAAGCAATACTTCCAAACACATTTTATGAGGCCAACATAACCTTCATACCAAAACCTGGCAAGGACAACACAAAAAAAGAAAACTACAGACCAATATCTCTAATAAATACAGATGAAAAATACTAAACAAAATACTAACAATTGAATACCACAACACATTAAAAAAATAATTCATCATGATCCAGTGGGATTCATCCCAGAATCACAAGGATGGTTCAGCATACGTAAAACACTTAACGTAATACACCATATCAACAAAACAAAGAACAAAAATTATATGATCCTATCAATAGATGCAGAAAAGTCATTCGATAAAATACAACATCATTTTATGTTTAAAACACTCAACAAAATGGGTGTACAAAGAAAATATCTCAACATAATAAAGGTCATTTATGACAAACCATCAGCTAACATATTAAATGGCTTAAAACTGAAGATTTTTCATCTAAAACCAGAAACAAGACAAGATTGCCCACTCTCTCCACGCCTATTCAATGCAGTGTTGCAAGTTCTAGCCAGAGCAATCAGACAAGAAAAAGAAATAAAAGGCATTTATATTGGGAAAAAAGAAGTTAATGTTTCACTTTTTGTATATGATATGATCCTATACATCAAAAACCCCAAAGACTCCACAAAAAGACTATTAGAAACAATAAACCAATACAGTAAGGTTGCAGGATACAACATTAATATACAGAAGTCTATTGCCTTTCTATATGCCAACAATGAAACATCAGAAAACGAACTCAAAAAAATAATTCTTTTTACAGTTGCAATAAAAAGAAAAAAATAACTAGGAATAAACATAACAAAGAATATAAAGGATCTATATAATGAAAACTACAAAACATTGTTATGGGAAATCAAAAAAGATACAATGAAATGGGAAAACATTCCTTGTTCTTGGATAGGAAGAATAAATATAGTCAAAATGAGCATATTACCCAAAGTGATATACAAATTTAATGCAATTCCCATCAAAATTCTAATGTCATTTCTTAAAGAAATGGAACAAAAAAATGGAACTATAAAAAAAACCCAAATAGCCAAAGCAATCCTAAGGGAAAAGAATGAAGCTGGGGTTATTACAATGCATGACTTCAAATTATATTATAGAACCACGACAATCAAAACAGCATGGTATTGGCAGAAAAATAGACACTCAGACCAATGGAACAGAATAGAAAGCCCAGAAACAAAACCACATATATATGGTCAAATAATCTTTGATAAAGAAGCCAACAACACCCAATGGAGAAAAGGAAGCCTCTTCAATAAATGGTGCTGGGAAAACTGGAGAGCCTCATGCAAAAGAATGGAACTTGAATACAGTTTGTCCCCTTGTACTGAAATTAATTCAAAATGGATCAAAGACCTAAGTATTAGACCTGTAACAATAAATTACATAGAAGATAGCATAGATACTAAACTCATGGATTTTGGCCATAAAGAGCTTTTTATGAATTTGACTCCAAAGGCAAGGGAAGTGAAGGCAAAGATAAATGAATGGGATCACATCAGACTAAGAACCTTTTGCTCAGCAAAAGAAACTGACAACAAAACAAACAGACAGCCAACTAAATGGGAGATGATATTTTCAAACAATAGCACAGGTAAGGGCCTAATATCCAAAATATACTAAGAACTAACAAAACTCAACGACAAACAAGCAAACAATCCAATAAAAAAATGGGAAGGGGACATGAACAGACACTTCTCCCAGGAAGAAATACAAATGGCCAACAGATATATGAAAAGATGGTCATCTTCACTAGCTGTTAGAGAAATGCAAATCAAAACTACAATGAGATACTACGCACACCTGTTAGATTAGCTATTATCAACAAGACAGGTAATAACAAGTGTTGGAGAGGCTGTGGAGAAAAAGGAATTCTCATTCACTCTTCTTGGGAATGTAAAGTAGTACAACCATTATGGAAGAAAGTATGATGGTTCCTCAAAAAGTTAAGAATAGAACTACCATATGACCCAGCAATCCCTCTACTGGGTATATACCCCCAAAACTCAAAAACATTGGTACATAAAGACACATGCAGCCCCATGTTTATTGCAGCATTGTTCACAGTGGCCAAGACATGGAAACAACCAAAAATTCCTTCATATATGACTGGATAAAGAAGATGTGGTACATATATACTATGGAATACTATTCAGCCATAAGTAATGATAACATCAGATCATTTACAACAACATGGATGGACCTTGATAACATTATACGGAGTGAAATAAGTAAAACAGAAAAAACTAAGAACTGTATGATTCCATACATTAGGTGGGACACAAAATTGAGACTCATGGACATGGACTAGAGTGTGGTGGTTACCAGGGGAAGGGAAAGGAAAGACAGAGAGAGGGGGTGGGAGAAGGGGAGCGGCACAAAGAAAACCAAATAGAAGGTGACAGAAGACAATTTAACTTTGGGTGATGGTTATACAACATAATCAAATGTCAAAATGACCTGAAGATATTTTCTCTGAATCTATATTCTCTAATTGATGAATGTCGTTAAAATTATTTGTCTAAATAAAAAAAAAAAAAAAAGAAAGGCACACTCAGGATCCCATCATTCTACCAGGGTAATGGATAAAAAGTGACAACCTTTATCTTGAAAACTTTCAGACAAACGTGCATCATTCAGATTTTCCAAGTAACTCCATTTCCCTATGGAAAAATGACCATTTTGTTTTTATTTCTTTCTTCTTTTTAAATTAAAGTAATGTCTGTTTATATGTGTGATAGAAGATAGAACATAATGGCATTGTTTCCTCTTTTGTCTCTAGGCACAGTATCAGAAATATCCTCTTGGAGAACGAGAACTCAACACATCAAAGTAGTTCAAGCATGCTATACTTTCAAAGACACCTTAAACTGCAAACATTTTGGTTATGCTAAAACATGTTTCTGAAAACACTGGGATTAAATATTTGGTGGATTTAGGAAGTATGTATCAATAAAGCGATAGGTAGAGTTCATACTATGATCAGTAAATTCTTGATTCTTTATTATAGTTAAGGTTATGGGCAATGAAAAAGGCACTGAAAAACGGAAACCTAAGCTTGAATCCTTACTATTTCAGCAAGTGTATGGGACTCTCGGTCTCAGTTATATATATTCATTTCAGGTATATATATATCCATAAAATGTAGAAGCACTGCCAAATTCCAGGATTATTATGATGTAAACAGTGGAAAATAGATGTGATTATATTTGGCAAAGTTAAAATACTGTGCATATATTAAAAAGCACTAATTAAAGCATATATTAAAAAGTACTAATAATATGATTAATGAAAAGTTACTATTTCTTTTTCTTTTTAATTTTAGTGAGAGGAGGGGAGGCAGAGACAGATTCCCACATGTGCCCTGATCAGGATCCACCCGGCAAGCCCACTAGGGGCTCTCCCCATCTAGGGTCCTTGTTCTGTTGCAACGGGGGCCATTTTTTAGTGCCTGAGGCTGTATTGAGGGCCAACTTGCTGTAATCAAGCCATAGCTGCAGGAGGGGAGGCAAGAAAGAGAGAGAAAAGTGAGAGGAGGAGGGGTCGAGAAGCAGATGGGCACTTCTCCTGTGTGCCCTGACCAGGAATCAAACCTGGGACTTCCACACACTGGGCAGATGCTCTACCACTCAACCAACTCAGCCAAAAGTTACTATTTCTAATTATAACTTTATATTGGATGATACAGAGGCTATATGAATCTCACTAGTTAAAATTTTTTTCAAACAAAAATGAAGGTGAGGCAAAAGGATTCAAGATTGTGGCAGAATGGGTAAAAGCTACACTCATCTACTCCTAGGACTAAACTGGAATTGCAACTAAAATATAGAATAATCACCCTGAATAATCAACTGAAGACTAGCTGAAGAGAAGTCTTATAACCAAAGATTTACAGAAGAAGCACACTGAGACTGGTGGGAAGGACAGAGATGAGAGAAGGGCTGCCCACTTCTGGTGACAGCTGAGATTCCAGAGGTATTTTTCAGCAGTTCAGTGTCACTTGAGGAGCTGTACGCTCAACCCAAGCTGGGCTCCCCAGCCCAGAGCACCAGAGCTGGAAAGAGGAACACACATAACATATGGCTATAAAAAATCATTGGGGTTCCTGTCTGTCAGGGAGAGACAATAGTCTGCAAGAGACACAGGTAGCCTGTTAAAGGGCCTACACACAGATTTTGATAATAGCCACTCACGCTGGACTCTAGCAGAGAGAGGGGAGAACAGACTAGAGTCCCATGAAGAATGTCTGGGGTTTGTGGCTCTGGGAAGAGAGCTAAAGAGAGAGCTGCCTGGATCCTTGTGGTGAGTTATTCTCCCATCCACAGATGCCATCATTTTGGGTGTAGCACTCCCTTTTGTGTGACATCAACCTGGGGGAAAGCAATAGTCTTACCCTCTGGACTCCTTCTCAACCTACCTTGCAGAGCTTATACCCTGCTGAGGAGTCAGCTGCCTTGGCTAGGGTATACAGGTTTGGAAATACTCAGGGAATGTCAGTGACTAAATTGTGTGGCTTTAGGGTGGGGGCCATTCCCCCACTTTCCCATGAACATGACTGGTGCTTTCCCCACACTAGAGATCCACTGGACCCACTTTCCAGGCTCGGGCACCAGCCTAACCAGATGTTTAATGCCTCTGCCATGCTGAGATCAAGGGTAAATCTAGGATAGACAGAGTTTTATAGTTCTGGGGTGGAGTCCACATCCCCCACCTTTCCCAAAGGCTGACCGGCACCTCCTCATCATGGGAGATCCACTAGTCTCATCCTCCTGACTCTTCTGACTCCCAGTAGCCCCACCTGCTGAATGCTCTCTCATCTGGGCAGAATCTGTCATAGACTGAGATCTGAGGCTCTAGGACAGGGACAATTTTTCCCTCTTATGACCAACTATAGCAAAGCCCTCTCTTCACACAGTCAAATCTCAGTCTGTTTAGGCCTTATAAACTTTGCTGATCTCACCTGATAACTCCCTGAAACATGCTCTTTCAGTAAATGAACCTAACAAGCAGCTAGCAGGCAGAAACAGGGTGAGGTGGACCTTGGGGTTCCTGGGCACTTTTGCCAAACTTCCCCTAGACCCAGCACTAGTTATGTAGCTTGGTCTTTCCTAAGCACCCTGAAGCCCAGCAGAAGCAGCCAAAAACTGTGGATCGCTTGTAGCTCCAAACAGTTTGCTCAAAGCCAGTCACAGACAGCGTCTGACATTGGCGTGCACCAGAGTCCCTCCCAAGAAGTTCAGAATCAACACACTCATTGGTCACATTTAGCTAACATCAAAGCAAGATTCAATTAGCTTCACAAGTGGGATAGTCAAAGGGAGATCTCAGCAGACAGCAGCCCTTGATGAGGCAAACTCTGCTTTCTGTGGTCAGCACCTGCACAGCAGTTTATACACTGTTGTCAGGGTTGAGCCTCACAGTCAGCCAGCCTGAGGATTTGATCCCATGCACAAAAGGGCCAATAGCAATCAAACCTCAAGTACAACAGGAGGGAACACACAACCCACACAAGGGACATTCCTGAGCAGCAGCTCAAGTGATCAAGGAGATTGGACCTCACAGGATACCTACTACATAAGGCTACCCCACCAAGACTGGGAGTTATAGCTGACCTATCTAATATGTAGCAACAAACACACAAAAAAACAGGCAAAATAAACAAAGAAAGATACCCCCAAATGAAAGATCAGGAGAAATCTCCATAAAAAAGCTAAAGGAAATAAAGAAAAGAAACTTATCAGATAATGTTCAAAGCAGTTGTTATAAGGATGATCAACAGCATGAAGAAAGACATAGAAATCATAAAAAAGAACCAGTCAGAAATACAGAATACAATATCTGAAATGAAGAATAAACTGAAATGAATAAACAGTAGCATAACGACATCTGCATCTCAAGAATACCAGAGGAGAAAAGACAGAGTAAGAAGTTGATAACCTATTTGAAGAAATAATGACTGAAAACTTCCCTAAGCTGTCGAAAGAAAAAAATATATACAAGTTCAGGAAGCACAGTTTATAAAACTATCTATCAGAAGATTTCTCAACAGAAACATTTCAGGCCAAAAGGAACTGACATAAAATATACAAGTGATGAAAATCAAGGACATACAAGCAAGACTACATTACCCAGCAAAGCTATCATTTAAACTGAAAGAGAAATAATCTGCTTCCCAGACAAGAAAAAACTAAAGTAGTTTGTTAGCATCAAACCAGTATTACAAAAAAATGTTAAAGGACCTTCTTAGAAGAAGAAGAGAAGGAGGAAGGAGAGTAAGGATTGGGAGAAGAAGAAAGAGGATAGGGGGAAGGAGGAGGAGGAGGGGAAGAAGAAAAAGATGGTGATGATGATAAAAAGGAAGAATATAGTTAAAAGCATAAAATGACAATAAAAATGTACCTGTTAATAATCACTTTAAGGGGACATCAGGGAAATGGCGCCGTGAGGAGGGCTCCCAATACCTCTCCTTGAAATTTCAACAAATTCAACAACTAGATACAGAAAAACAATTCCAGGAGCATCTGAAATACACATACACCAAGCAAAGGTACAATTGGGTGAAACGGTAGCAGAATATATAACCCACTCTGAAGGAAATAAGATGGAGAACAGAGTATTCTGCTTTCCTCACTGACCTGAGCAAGGGCTGCTTTCACTTGGAACTGAGAGAAAGTGAGGACTGGGAGCATGGAAAAAGCTGGGCTAGGGCAGGGATGGTTAAGCCTAGGAGAGAGTGTGCCCGTGGCTCAACCCACACGGAGTGAAGAGCTAACACCAACAACAAACCCTGGCAGAGGTAGGTGAGCAGTTGCCTTGTTTACTCCCAATATTCTGGTCGGTGAGTGGAGACAGTGTACGAGTGGTTCCTCCTAGCGCCTCTGGCATGGGTGCCCGCATTCCAGGACAGAGGGGCTGGGTCAGAGACTGTCAGCAGTAGCCTTCTGCATGGGCTCTGACCAGAGTCTCAGTGTAATCCCTGCTCTCCAAACAACAGCACGAGGGGAGTGCGCAAAAGCCAGCTTCCCTATGCTTGGACCTCTCTGGGTAGGGCACCTCCACCAGCCATACAGGCTAACAAAGCACATTACCCGGGAAGAAAAAATACGGAAGTGCTAGGGCAGAGGTCCCCAAACTATGGCCTGCGGGCCACATGTGGCCCCCTGAGGCCATTTATCCGGCCCCTGCCACACTTCCGGAAGGGGCACCTCTTTCATTGGTGGTCAGTGAGAGGAGCACATTAATCATCTCATTAGCCAAAAGCAGGCCCATAGTTCCCATTGAAATACTGGTCAGTTTATTGATTTAAATTTACTTGTTCTTTATTTTAAATATTGTATTTGTTCCCATTTTGTTTTTTTACTTTAAAATAAGATAGGTGCAGTGTGCATAGGGATTTGTTCATAGTTTTTTAATAGTCCGGCCCTCCAACGGTCTGAAAACAGTGAACTAGCCCCTTGTGTAAAAAGTTTGGGGACCCCTGTGCTATGGGGAGGGGCATGTAGGCAGCTTGCAGACAGCCTTTGGAGAGCAGACCCGCAGATTGGATTGCTGAAAGTAGTCGAACCCGTAGTCTGCTCACTGCCCAGCTGGCTAATGCTGGCAGTGGCTCTGGCTGACAGGTCTTTTTTCTAAAGTCAGCGATCTAAGAGAACCCAAAGGGTAGATGTGCTATTTTTTAGGGCTTCTTGTCTGCATGCAGTGGCTGGGGCAAATTCCTGCCAGCCAATACAGGGTAAAAAAACACATTCCTGTAGAACAGACCTCAGAGAACACTGCAGAAGTTTGGTAGGCTAGGCTGTAGGCTTCTTACAGAGAAGCCTGCAGAGAGCAGTCCCAAGGAATGCTAAGGCAAATTTAACTAGACATACCCGGGAACCTTAGAAAGAAGAGCCTGAACAGAAGTCAACTCGCCCCCCACTACCTGCTTAAGCTGGTGGCTCTGGTCAGCAGAGCTTTCATACTTAGGGCTGTGCTCTAAAGGGACCTGGAAGATGGACTTGGCAGCTTTTAAGACCTCCTGTATTGCAGGCACTAGGCATCTTCCTGCCAGCCAATATAGGTTACAAAGTGCAAAAGGCCTGGGAGAATGGTCTCACAGAGTGCTGAGGCATACTGGACATGCCTGGCAGCTCAAAGAAAGACACCTTGAGAGCAATTGGCTCTCAGCCCTGCCTGATTATGCTGGAAGCTCTGGCTGGCAAAGCCTTACCCAAAGCCCTGTGTTGAGTGAGAATAGAGGGGGTATTTGGCAACACTTAGGGCCTTCTGCTCTCCAGGCAGTGGCAGGGGCAACTTCATAGCTGGGTCACAAGGCTGATAGTTCAGGAAGGAGAGACTTGGAGAGAGGCTCCAGGAAAATGGACTCTCCCATTGTTGGAGCCTGCAAATGCTAACAAGCCCCGACTACCAACGATACTGAGGCCCAGAATATGTCATCGCCATAGCGACACATCAACTGCAAATCTCTACATAAGTGTGACACAGGGGCAGAGCATGGGGTACAGTGTCACTGACCAAAAAGAGAGAGAAGAAGGAAAAAGAAAGAAGATAACTTCTCAAAATCAAGAATAATCCACAGTCTTTATAACTTTTTCCACTTTTTTTTCTTTCATTTTATATCTTTATTTTTTTTCTTCCACCTTGGTCCTTTTATCCTCTTTTCATCTTATTCTTTTCTTTTCATCTTGAACTTCATTACCCACAGGTGTTATATTTCCCATTCCTTTTGTTTTTCTCTCTAATAGGGTTACATTCCAAAAACCTTAACTCTCTCCTTTTTTTCCCTCTCCATCTCTTTTGGTTTCTTCTTTTCTCTTTCATTTTTCCTCTCATTTGATCCTCACTCACAATCAAATTATTTTACTTTGGATTCAAATTTTTTCTTTGTGGCATTTTATGTGCTTTTTACTTTGCTTTTTATCTCATTAGTATTCCCCCCCAACCCCGGCTCTTCATTCTATGTAATTTTGTTCCACTTAATACAATAGAATTTTTTCCTTTTTTTCTTTTCTTTTTTACTATATCTCTCATTCAACCATCATTTAAAAGCAAATTAATTTATTCTTGATCCAAATTTTTTCCTTGTAGCATTTTGTGGGTCCTTACCTCATTTTTTGCCATTTTGTTACTTCTCCCAACTCAGGCCCTCCATTTTAGGTGTTTTTTGTTCCATTTAGCACAATATAATTCCCAGTTTTTCATGGTATTTTCTCAAAAACAAATTAAAAAAACATTTTTTTTATTCTTTATCAATTCTTATTAGTGTTATTAACAAAACCACCCTCCAATGCCATTAAGGAAAAGGATATTGAATATCATGGGTACAAAAGACAAAGATGTAGCACAGATAAATGAGGGAAAATCTATAAAACAAATTTTAATAGATTGGAAATCTTGAACTAAATGACAGAGAATTTAAAATAGAAATCCTAAAAATACTCAGAAATATACAAGAAAGGAGAGAAAGGCAATATAGGGAGCTCAAAAAAAAAGAAAAAAACCCTCAACAAACAGAAAGAATATATTACCAAGGAAATTAAAACTATGAAAATGATTGAAACAGAGATGAAAAACTCAATTCATGGACTGAAAAACAAGGTAACAAGCTTAGCTAATAGAACAGGCAAGAGAGAAGAGAAAATTAGTGGCATTAAAGACAAGCAACTAGAGGCACAACAGAGAGAAGAGGATAGAGACTCATGAATTTAAAAAAAAATGAGAAAGCCCTAAAGGAATTTTCTGACTCCATCAAAAAGACCAACATAAGAATAATAGGTATATCAGAAGGAGAAGAGAGAGAAAATGGAATGGAGAACATATACAAACAAAAAATAGCCCTGGCCGGTTGGCTCAGTGGTAGAGCATTGGCCTAGTGTGCGGAGGACTCGGGTTTGATTCCCGGCCAGGGCACACAGGAGAAGCGCCCATTTGATTCTCCACCCCTCCACCGCACTTTCCTCTCTGTCTCTCTCTTACCCTCCCGCAGCCAAGGCTCCATTGGAGCAAAGATGGCCCGGGTGCTGGGGATGGTTCTGTGGCCTCTGCCTCAGGCACTAGAGTGGCTCTGGTCGCAACATGGCGACGCCCAGGATGGGCAGAGCATCGCCCCCTGGTGGGCAGAGCATCGCCCCCTGGTGGGCGTGCTGGGTGGATCCTAGTCGGGCGCATGTGGGAGTCTGTCTGACTGTCTTTCCCTGTTTCCAGCTTCAGAAAAATGAAAAAAAAAATAGATGAGAACTTCCCAAGCCTATGGAAGAACTAAAGCCTAGAATTCAAGAAGCAAATAGAACATCGAGTATCTTAACCCCAACAAACCTACTCCAAGGCACATCATAATGAAATTGGCACAAACCAATGACAAAAAAAAAACAACATTCTTAAGGAAGTAGGGAAAAGAAGAATACAACATGTAAAGGAAGGCTTGTTAGATTATCATCATCAAATTTCTCAGCAGAAACTCTATAAGCTGGAAGAGACCAGACCCCAATATTTTAATTTCTGAAAGAAAGGAACTTCCAGCCAAGAATACTATACCCATCAAAGCAATCTTCAAATACAAAGGAGAAATAAAAACATTCACAGATACAGAAAAGATGAGGGAATTTATCACCAGAAAGCCCCCACTTCAGGAAATATTAAAGGGGGTTTTCTGACCAGATACAAAGAACAAAACAAAACAAAACAACAGGTAAAAGCTCCACCAAGAATACAATAAAATCAAATTTAAACTGTGACAACAAAAACAAAAAAGGGGAGTAGCAAAGGAGGATGGAGTGCAGAAGCACTCATGAGATAGTGTACTACAATGAACAAGGTACGTACCCTTTCCATTACTCAATGGTAACCACCCCTGAAAAACCCACCACAGAAGCACATGACTTGAAAAAGGAAGTAACAGAGGAAAGAAGTATGGATTACAACCAAACAAAATCAAATGATAGAAAAACAAAAGAGAAGAATCAGACAAGATACAAAACTAACAGAAAAGAATACATAAAATAACAATAGGAAACCCTCAAGTGTCAATAATTACACTGAATATAAATGGATTGAACCCACCAATAAAAAGACACAGAATAGCAGAATGAATTAAAAAAGAAAATCCAACTGTATGCTGTTTACAAGAAACACATCTAAGCTACAAGGATAAAAACAAATTCAAAGTGAAAAGCTAGAAAACAATACTCCAAGCAAATATCCCCCCCCCAAAAAAAGGAAGTGTTAACAATACTTATATCTAACAATGCTGACTATAAGACAGCAAAGGTAATCAGAGACAAAAATGGTCATTTCATAATGATTAAGGGGACATTGAATCAAGAAGATATATCACTTCTTAATATATATGCACCAAACCAAGGAGCACCAAAATATATAAGACAGCTACTAACTGACCAAAAAACAAAAACTGACAAAAATACAATCATACTTGAAGACCTCAATATACCACTGACAGCACTAGATCATTCATCCAAACAGAAAATCAATAAAAAAAATATTGGCCTTAAACAAAACACTATAACAATTGAATATGATAGACATCTACAGGATATTTCATCCCAAAGTGCCAGAGTATACATTTTTCTCTAGTGTACATGGAACATTCTCAAGAATTGACCATATGTTGGGCCACAAAAATAACATCAGCAAATTCAGAAAAATTGAAATTATACCAAACATATTTTCTGATCATAAAACCTTGAAACTAGAATTCAACTGTAAAAAAGAGGTAAAGAAACCACAAAAATGTGGAAACTAAACAACATACTTTAAAAAAATGAGTGGGTCAAAGAAGAAATAAGCACAGAGATCAAAAGATACATACAGACAAATGAAAAAAAAATACGACATATCAGAATCTCTGGGATGCAGCAGTAGCAGTAACAAGAGGGAAGTTCATATCACTACAGGCTTATATGCACAAACAGGAGAGAGCCCAAGTAAACCACTTAACTTCACATCTTAAGGAACTAGAAAAAGAAGAACAAAGACAACCCAAAACCAGCTGAAGAAAGGATGTAATAAAAAATCAGAGCAGAAATAAATGAAATAGAGAACTGAAAAATTATTTAAAAAATTAATAAAACAAAGATCTGGTCTTTGAAAAGATCAACAAAATTGACAAACCCTTGGCAAGACTCACCAAGGAAAAAAGACACAGGACTCAAATAAATAAAATCCAAAGTGAAGAGGAGAAATCACCACAGATATCATAGATATACAAAGAATTATTGTAGAATATTATGAAAAACTATATGCCAACAAATTTAACAATCTAGAAGAAATGGATAAATTCCTAGAACAATACAGTCTTCCTAGACTGAGTCATGAAGAAGCAGAAAGCCTAAATAGAAACATAAGCAGGGAGGAAATAGAAAACACTATTAAAAACCTCCCCAAAAATAAAAGTCCAGGCCCAGACAGTTATACTAGTGAATTCTACCAAACATTCAAAGAAGACATGGTTCCTATTCTACTCAAAGTCTTCCAAAACATTGAAGAAGAAGCAATACTTCCAAACACATTTTATGAGGCCAACATAACTCTCATACCAAAACCTGGCAAGGACAACACAAAAAAGAAAACTACTGACCAATATCTCTAATGAATCCAGATGCTAAAATCCTAAACAAAATACTAACAAATCAAATACAACAACACATTAAAAAAATAATACATCATCATCAAGTGGGATTCATCCCAGAATCACAAGGATGGTTCCACATACATAAAACGGTTAACGTAATACACCATATCAAAAAAACAAGGAACAAAAACCACATGATCTTTTCAATAGATGCAGAAAAGGCATTTGATAAAACACAACACAATTTTATATTTAAAACACTCAACAAAATGGGTATAGAAGGAAAATATCTCAACATAATAAAGGTCATATATGATAAACCATCAGCTAATATCATATTAAATGGCATAAAAGTGAGGACTTTTTTTTTGTTAATCAGGAATAAGACAGGGTTGTCCACTCTCTCCACTCCTATTTAACGTGGTGCTGGAAGTTCTAGCCAGAACAATAGACAAGAAAAAGAAATAAAAGGCATTCATATTGGAAAAGAAGAAGTAAAGGTTTCACTCCTTGCAGATGATACGAATCTATACATCGAAAAGACCAAAGACTCCACAAAAAAATTACTAGAAACAATAAAACAATACAGTAAGGTTGCAGGATACAAAATTAATATATAAAGTCCATTGCCTTCCTATATGTCAACAATGAAACATCAGAAAACGAACTCAAAAAAATAATCCCCTTAATGATTGCAACAACAACAACAACAAAAAATAGCTAGGAATAAACATAACAAAGATTGTAAAGAACCTATGTAATGAAATCTACAAAGCATTGTTAAGGGAAATTGAAAAAGATACAATGAAATGGAAAAATATTCCTTGTTCTTGGATAGGAAGAATAAATATAGTCAAAATGACCATATTACTCAAATTCAATGCAATTCCCATCAAAATTCCAATGGTATTTTTTTTAAATAAATGGAACAAAAAATCATCAGGTTTATATGGAACTATAAAAAACCCCCAATAGCCAAAGCAATCCTAAGGAAAAAGAATGAAGCTGGGGGCGTTAAAATACCTGACTTCAAATTATATTATAGATCCATGACAATCAAAACAGCATGGTAGGCCCTGGCCGGTTGGCTCAGTGGTAGAGCGTCAGCCTGGCGTGCAGAAGTCCCGGGTTCAATTCCCGGCCAGGGCACACAGGAGAAGAGCCCGTCTGCTTCTCCACCCCTCCCCCTCTCCTTCCTCTCTGTCTCTCTCTTCCCCTCCCGCAGTGAGGCTCCATTGGAGCAAAGATGGCCCGGGCGCTGGGGATGGCTCCTTGGCCTCTGCCCCAGGCACTGGAGTGGCTCTGGTTGCAACAGAGTGATGCCCTGGAGGGGGAGAGCATCGCCCCCTGGTGGGCAGCGCATCACCCCCTGGTGGGCGTGCCGGGTGGATCCCGGTCAGGCGCACACGGGAGTCTGACTGTCTCTCCCCGTTTCCATCTTCAGAAAAATACAAAAAAAAAAAAAAAGAAAAAAAAGAAAAAAAAATCAGCATGGTATTGGCAGAAAAATAGAAAAATAGACAGACCAATGGAACAGAAGAGAAAGCCCAGAAATAAAACCACATATATATGGTCTAATAAATTTCGATAAAGGAGCCAACAACACACATTGGAGAAAAGAAAGCCTCTTCAACAAATGGTGCTGGGAAAACTGGAAAGCCACGTGCAAAAGAATGAAACTTGACTACAGTTTGTCCTCTTGTACTAAAGTTAATTCAAAATGGATCAAAGACCTAAAATAAGACCTGAAACAATAAAGTACATAGAAGAAAATATAGATACTGAACTCATGGACCTTGGTTATAAAGAGCACTTTATAAATTTGACTCCTAAGGCAAGGGAAGTGAAGGCAAAGATAAATGAATGGGATCACATCAGACTAAGAAGTTTTTGCACAGCAAGAGAAATTGACAACAAAACAAGCAGCTAACTAAATGGGAGATGATATTTTCAAACAACAGCACAGATAAGGGCCTAATATCCAAAATATACAAAGAACTCATAAAACTCAACAACAAACAAACGAACAAACAATCCAATAAATTAATGGGAAGAGGATATGAACAGACACTTCTCCCAGGAAGAAATGCTAATGGCCAAGAGATATATGAAAAGATGCTCATCTTCATTAGCTATTAGAGAAATGCAAATCAAAACTATAATGAGATACCACCTTACACCTAGATTAGCTATTATCAGCAAGACAGGTAATAGCAATTATTGGAGAAGCTGTGGAGAAAAAGGAACCCTCATCCACTGTTCTGGGAATGTAAAGTAGTATAACCATTATGGAAGAAAGTATGGTGGTTCCTCAAAAAATTAAAAATAGAACTACCATATGACCCAGCAATTCCTCTACTGGGTATATACTCCCAAAACTCAAAAACATCGGTACATAAATACACATGCAGCCCACATGTTTACTGCAGCATTGTTCACAGTTGCCAATACATGAAAACAACCAAAATATCTTTCAATAGATGACTGGATAAAGAAGATGTGGTACATATATACCATGGAATACTACTCAGCCATAAGAAATGATGACACGGATCATTTACAACAACATGGATGGACCTTGATAACATTATATTTAGCGAAATAAGTAAATCAGAAAAAACTAAGAACTATATGATTCCATACATAGGTGGGATATAAAAATGAGACACAGGGACATGGACAAGAGTGTGGTGGTTATGGGGGGGAGGAGGAGTGTGAGGGGGTGGGGGGCATGGAGGGGACAAAGAAAACCAGATAGAAGGTGATGGTAGACAATTTGACTTTGGGTGATGGGTATGCAACATAATTAAATGTCAAAATAACCTGGAGATGTTTTCTCTGAACATATATACCCTGATTTATTAATGTCACCCCATTAAAATTAATAAAAAAAATCACTTTAAATGTAAATGGCTTAATAACTCCAATCAAAAGACAGAGGGTAGCTGAATGGGAAGAAAACAAGGCCCACATATATACTGTCTACAGTTGACCTACCTCAGAATGAAAGATTTGTACAGATTAAAAGCAAAGAAATGAAAAAAAGATATTTCATGCAATGGAGAGGAAAAAAAGCTGGGATAACAATGCTTCATCTGAAAAAATAGACTTTAAATCAAAGGCTATATTAAAAGACAGAGAAGGACACTACATGATGGTTCATTTTCACTATTCTTATTGAGCGTAGTCTGGAAGTCTTAGCCATAGCAATTAGACAAGAGCAAGAACTAAAAGACATCCAAATTGAAAAGCAATTAGTAAAACAGTCATTATTTGCAGATAAATAATACTGAAGATAGAGAACCCTAAATATCACTCCAAAGAAAAAAGTATTAAAAATAATAAATGAATTCAGTAAAGTAGCAGGACACAGTACCTGGAAATCAATTGCATTTTAATACACCGATAATGAACTGTCAGAAAGGGAAACTAAGAAAACACTCCCATTTACAAAGGCATTAAAAAATACCTAGGAATAAATTTAACTGAGGAGTAAAAGATCTGTACTCAGAAAATTATAAGACACTGAAGAAAGAAACTGAAGAAGATACAAATAAATGGAAGCATATACCATGTTTGTGGATAAGAAGAATTAATATCATTAAAATGTCCATATTGGCCCTGGCTGGTTAGCTCAGTTAGTTAGAGCATTATCCTAAAATGACAAGGTTGCTGGTTCGATCCCTGGTCAGGGCACATAAAAGTACAGCTTGATGTTCCTGTTTCTCTGTTTCTCCCTGCCTCTCTCTAAAAAAGAAAAAGAAAAAAAAAAAGTCTATACTACCCAAAAACAATCTGTAGATTCAACATAATTCTTATCAAGATACCAATGTCGTATTTCACTTATCTAAAACAAACATTCCCAAAATTTATATGGAACCACAAAAGATTCCAATAGCCACAAGCAATCTTAAGATAAAAGGACAAAGTTGGAGGAATCATATTACCTCATATCAAATATATACTACAAGGACGTAGTAATCAAAAAAGCACAATACTGGCATAAAAGCAGACATATGTATCAATGGAACGGAACAGAGAGCCAAAAAGTCACCCCACTCCTATATGGTCAATTAATACTTGACAAAGGAGCCAAAAACGATAAAAGCGGTAAAGATAGTCTATTCAAGAAATGGTGTTGGGAAAATTGGACAGATAAGTGCAAAAAAGAATGAAAGTAGACAACCTTTTTACAACACACACAAGAATACACTAAAATGGGTTAAAGACTTAAATGTTAGACATGAAACCATAAAAATCTTAGAATAAAACATAGGAAGTAAAATCTTAGACATTTCTCTTCCCAATATATATTTTTTTAAATTTATTTATTTATTTTTAACAGAGACAGAGAGAGAGTCAGAGAGAGGGATAGACAGGGACAGACAGACAGGGATGGAGAGATGAGAAGCATCAATCATTAGTTTTTTGTTGCCATTGAGACACCTTAGTTGTTCATTGATTGCTTTCTCATAAGTGCCTTGACCGTGGGCCTTCAGCAGACCGAGTAACCTCTTGCTCGAGCCAGCAACCTTGGGTTCAAGTTGGTGAGCTTTTGCTCAAACCAGATGAGCCCATGTTCAAGCTGGCAACCTCGGGGTCTCGAACCTGGGTCCTCGGCATCCCAGTCTGATGCTCTATCCACTGCGCCACAGCCTGGTCAGGCTCTTCCCAATATTTTTTATGATATATAGTCTCAGGCAAGGAAAACAATAAAAATAAACTAAAAAGTTTTTGCACAGCAAAGGAAAGCATCAACTAAAGAAAAAATAACCTACTGAATAAAACACATTCTCCAATAATACATCTGATAAAGTCTTAATATCTGAACTTTATAAAGAACTTATAAAACTCACCACCAAAAAACAAATAATTCAATCAAGAAATGGGCAATGTACTTGAACAGAGATTTCCCTGGCAAAGATATAAGATGGCCCACAGACATAGGAAAAAGATGAGCATCTTTTCATATATCTGTTGGCCATTTGTATTTCTTCCTGGGAGAAGTGTCTGTTCATGTCCTCTTCCCATTTTTTTATTGGATTGTTTGTTTGTTTGTTGTTGAGTTTTATGAGTTCTTTGTATATTTTGGATATTAGGCCCTTATCTGTGCTGTTGTTTGAAAATATCATTTCCCATTTAGTTGGCTTTCTGTTTATTTTGTTATCAGTTTCTCTTGCTCAGCAAAAACTTCTTAGTCTGATGTAGTCTCATTCATTAAATTTTGCCTTCACTTCTCTTGCCTTTGGAGTCAAATTCATAAAATGCTCTTTAAAACCCAGGTCCATGAGTTGAGTACCTATGTCTTCTTCTATGTACTTAATTGTTTCAGGTCTTATGTTTAGATCTTTGATCCATTTTGAGTTAATTTTAGTACAGGGGGACAGACTGTAGTCCAGTTTCATTCTTTTGCATGTGGCTTTCCAGTTTTCCCAGCACCATTTATTGAAGAGGTTTTCTTTTCTCCATTGTGTGTTGTTGGCCCCTTTATCAAAAATTATTTGACTATATATATGTGGTTTTATTTCTGGATTTTCTATTCTGTTTCATTGGTCTGAGTGTCTATTTTTCTGCCAATACCATGCTGTTTTGATGTCCATCAATAGATGAGAAGATAAAAAACGTGGTGGTACATTTACACCATGAACTACTTACCTTTTATGACAACAAGAATGGACCTGGAGAACAGTATGCTAAGTGGAATAAACCAATGAGAGAAAGTCAAATACCATATAATTTTACTTATATATAGAAATAATGAACAAAATAAACTAACAAACAATATAGAAACAGACTTATAGATAGAGAACAGACTGATAGCTCTCAGAGGGGAAGGGATTGCAAGGCTGGGTAAAAAAGGTGAAGGGATTATGAAAAAAACTCATTGACACAGAGAACAGCTGGTGATTACCAGAGGGAAAGGCAGTGGGGGATGCAGAAGAGGGGACAGAGGGATAAATGGTAATGAAAGGAGACTTGACTTGGCATGATGAAAACAATCCAATATATAGAATTATACACCTGAAAACTATATAATTTAATTGACCAATGTCACCCCAATAACTTAAATTAAAATATCTCAAACTGAAATGTAAAATAATACTGTTTTCACAATTTTAATTATATGTGTCAGGTTTTATGCCTTTGTTCTATCTGAGTACCTCTCTCCCACCAGAAGACCATTGCTGTCTACGGTACAAATACCCAGGACAAGAGGTGGGCCATTCCTTTAAAACTTCTGCCTTGGACAGTTTATAGCCAGGAAGACAAAGCACTGTGCGCACTGTCATTCTCTGCCCTGAGGAGCTGTGGTGGAAGTACAAAGACTGACTGGGACCCTGTCTTGGTCTTAGGTTGCCTTCACTTAGCCCAAACTCTTTGTTTTGGATCTTTTATATATATTACCCTTTCCAGTCCTCTCAGTGCTGCTGGGGCCAGGAATTTAGGCTCGTATTTTTAAAAATTTATTATTTTTATTATTTTATTTGTTGACTTTTGGAGAGAGAGAGAGAGAGAGAGAGAGAGAAAGAGAAACAACGTTTTGTTATTCCACCTATTTATGTATTCATTCTGATTCTTGTATCTTCCCTGACCAGGGACCAAGCCTGCAACCTTGGCGTCGTGTCTTTTGTAGTTATGTTTTCAGTTCTTTCAATTAGTGTTGGTGGCTTAATCAACTGGGTTGAAATAATGAAATCTAAAGTAATAAATTGGTGCTATGCAAACGGCATATTGTTTATAAGGTGAGGAACACTAAGGTAATCTAGTAAATCATCTAAGTCATGCTTATCACTACTTAATTGAAGAATTAATGCTTTAATATATTAGAGAACACTTATGATAAGAACCTACCAGATAATATATTCTGTAACTAGTCAAGAATCTCTCCTGTATATCAATATAACTATTTTTTAAGTAAAGAAAAATACTAAGAGTGATGTCCACAAAATGATGGAGTAAGGATCATTATATTATTTTTCCTTTATAAAACCAGTGAAGAAATTTGCAAAAATGACCCAAATCATCATTTTAGAACTTTAGCAATTAATCAGAGCAGCAATCTGGGGTGCATTTATTTATTCAAGATAAAGATGGCTGAATCTCAGTAAGAACTGCAAGGTTGCCCGAATTCCATCCTTCTCTCTCTAGCTCTGCAGTAGTCTTGAAAACCAATAGCCTGCAGTCACAATGAAAACCAGAATACTGGAGGGGGGGAAATGGTGTGAGAGCCATTTGAAAGCTTCATTGTTAGAGAATTGTCATTATTTGACCTATTTGGAGATTTCCTGTTAGACTCAATTATAGGCTGATTTATTTCACGTAACTCAGAGCTCATGATTTATGAAAAGTCTTTCCCAAGAGGAATTTCTTTTTAAAAAATTAGAGAATTGTTTAACTTTGTAGCTGTGTGAAGCAGTAGATAACAGTTGGGGAAAACAATAATCTAAGCAAAAATCTTAAAAAGAATAAACTGGAGAATGAGATGTCCATAGGGACTTTGGAGAATTACAATATATTTTTCAGAATATGGAAGACCATCCACAGGCATAGAGCTGTGTACATGCCTGGGGAAAACCTGACAAGACTCTTAAATTTTCTTCTCTGACAGACTTTGAGGCTCTGTATGAGCAGGAAGTTCAGGTGAAGGCAGAGTTACACGTTGCCTCAGCACTAAAGACATGCCCCAACAGATCATAAACCACTTGGCAAAAATTGGGAGACTTACTGGTCTCAGATGTTTTTAAAACATCTGTCAAATCATTAACTAGCCACTAAGTAACTGTATAATAACTTTAATGACAATATTAAATTTTAAAGAATTAGGCCAAAAAATTTAGCAAGCAAACAAACGATTCCTACTACTACAAACAAAAATAGCATCAAGCTTTAGGGTGGGAAGAAAAACTGATTTTCAGGGCTTTATATCATATTATATCATATCATATCATAATGAAGGAATTATGGCCAAAAATGGAACTCAAATATCCACCAACTGATGAATATACAAACAAAATATGAATCACCGAACAACGATATCATATATCATATCATATCATATATCATATTATATATAATACCAATTTTCAACTAAAAATTATGAGACATGCATGGAGACAAAGTATGATCCATACACAGGAAAAAAAACAATCTAAAGAAACTGCTTTAGGAAGCCCATGTTTGGATTTACTAGACAAACACTTTAAGTGAGCTATTTTAAATATGATCAAATACATAAAGGAAACCATGTCTAAACAACTAAAATAAAGTATGAGAACTATGTTTCACTAAAAGATCAGTAAAAAATATAAATTAGAAAAAGAAGAAAATAAAAATTCTTGAGTTGAAAAGTACAAAGATTGAAATGAAAATTTTAGTGGAGAAGCTCAACAGTATATTTGAGCAGGTGGAAGAAAGATATCAGAAAAAGTAAAGCTAGATATATTGAAATGATCACATTTGAGTAACTGAAAATAAAGGAAGAAAAATTAACAGAGCCTCAGAAACCTGTGGGATATCATCAAGTATACCAAATAAGGATAATGAGATTCTCAGAAGAAGAAAGAAAGGAAGAAGCAGAAAGAATATTTGATTTAAAAAAAATTAATCTACAAATCTAAGATACTCAACAAGTTACAAATAGGATATATTCAAACAGAGCCACAACTAGATATAGAAAATACTTTTCAAACAGAAACCAATATTCCACTTATAAAAGGGGTAGACATTTGGAATAAATACTTTTAAAGAAAAAAAAAAGAAGAAATAGATATGTGTGGCCAAGGAGCATATAAAAATATACTTAGTGGTCATTAGGGAAATGCAATTCATAATCACAATACAATAACATTTTACACCTCTGATGATGGCTATTAAAATTTTTAAAAGGACAATAAGCTTTGCAAGAATTTGGAGAAATTGGAACCCTCATAATAAGAAGGTTCATTTGTGCAGCTGCCATGGAAAACTGACATTATTCCAAAGTTAAACATGAAATTATCTTATGACTTAGCAGTTCTTCTCATTTGAATATATCCAAGAGAAATGAAAACAAATGTCTATACAAAAAGGTTTACATTGATGCTTGTCATTGCATTAATAATAATGGCCAAAAAGTGGAACTCAAATATCCACCAACTGATGAATATACAAACAAAATATGGATCACCATAAAACAAAACATTATTCAGCCATAGAAAGTAATAAAATACCAATATGTGTTACACTGCGGATGAATATTAAAAATATTGTTCTAAGTAAAAGAGCTGGACTTAAAAGACTACATAGTATTTTATTCCATTTACATGAAATGTCTGCAATAGGCAAATCCATAAAGATAGAATGCAAAATAGTGGTTGTTAAGGATTGGTGGGAGGAAGGAATGGGAGTGAATGCTAATAGGTATAGGGTTTCCATTTGGGGTAATTAAATATTCTAAAATTACACAGTAGTGATGGTTGCACAATCTTACAAATATACAAAATAAATCACTGAATTATAATAGAGTGTAAATTAGATCTCCCTCAAAAAAAGGGATATTATAAAGCCAAATATTCTTAACTGAATTTACATTGTTTTAAAAAATAGGAAAATATTTAATGTTTGTTAAATGCCTATAACATATAGGCACTTTAAATATATTACCTCATTTATATCTCAAAACATCCCCTAGGATCTTATTTGAAACAGGAAATCCTGGGTTCTGCTCTAAATCTATTAAATCGGAATCTGCGTTCTAAGGACTCTTCCCACTTCTCATGATTCTTATGCCTTTTCCATTTGAGAAACAGTGATGAGGCTACCATGAAAGATTCCTACAAATGTAATGAACACAAGTCACCAAATATCAGTTTTCCTGAGCACAGGTGGTACCAGCGACATATAAAACCAGGACTAAATTATGCATTCTTTCTATAACTTGACTTTTCCCTCCTCCTGCATCTCAAAAAATCATTCCTTTCTAGTAAATGTGTGTGTGTGTGGGGGAAGACAAGTTTGTATCAAGTTGACTCAACAGTAAGCTGCACCTTGGACCTTGTATTGATGCTGCTTTCTCCTCCACACTGAGCCTCTGTCACTTTTTTGGACATGTCCACTTCCTTTATTCCAAAACATGGCTACCTCGAGGGTGTAGGTGTAGATCCCTTTACTGAAAATGTGAAGGTAATGCGAGGGAAATTCATCATAACACTTCAGAGCAGATAACTTACAATTGACCTATCAGGTTTGTCTGCTTTCTAAAATTTGTAAGTTACCTCCTCTACAGATTGTTTCCCACTTTGTCTAACTAAGGAGTTCTCTTCTCTTTTCACTGGGTTGCTCCTTGAAAATCTATACTTCTTATTTTGTTACTTAAGGAAGATCTATTTTTCTTCTCTTATCCACTTTCTGAGGACTCAACCACCATGCACACACAAGGGGCTCATCAATGTATTTTCATATACAAAAATGCACTACATCAGGTTTTATGAGTTAGATGTGACTGTATTTTGTTGTGGTTTTCAATAAACTCTTTCCCACCTTACCTTTCATGGATTTATCTTGTCAAACCATAAATGCTCTATATTTGTGAACTTAAAACATGAAAACAGAGTGTGACTGAAGAGTTTGAAAAGGCAAGATTTTAAACAGAAGTTGACATCACTTAACACTGAGCCCACCAAAGGCCATAACTTTGGACACAGGTTGTGAGCCAAGCAATGTTGCTAAACTACTGCTTTCTGGCGGAGACATAGGCTAATCATAGTTTTGTGAATTATAAAACATGTTAGGTTGGGCTGGTTGGTCCAGGCATATACAGACTTTTCATTTTGCCTTGCTTCCTCCTTGAATCCTTTTTATAAGCATTTTTCTAATTTATTTCTTAAGAAAGTAATCTAACAAAAAGAGCTAAGTCACCCAATCATAAATCACAGCCCCTAAGGTCTACTAAAATTGGAATGAGTCTCAATTTATTCATAGCATAATTCTTATGTAAAACTTTTTTTTTTAATTTTTAATTTTTATTTTTTTTATTTTTATTTTTTCCATTTTTCTGAAGCTGGAAACAGGGAGAGACAGTCAGACAGACTCCCGCATGCGCCCGCCCGGGATCCACCCGGCACGCCCACCAGGGGCGACGCTCTGCCCACCAGGGGGCGATGCTCTGCCCATCCTGGGCGTAGCCATGTTGCCACCAGAGCCACTCTAGCGCCTGGGGCAGAGGCCACAGAGCCATCCCCAGCGCCCGGGCCATCTTTGCTCCAATGGAGCCTTGGCTGCTGTGGGAGGGGACGAGAGAGACAGAGAGGAAAGCGCGGCGGAGGGGTGGAGAAGCAAATGGGCGCTTCTCCTGTGTGCCCTGGCCTTATGTAAAACTTTTAAAACAGTTTTCTTATGCTACACTCTTAAGAATGAAGTCACACTGTTACAAACTGTGACTGTTTCTTCCCACCTCCTCTCCCTCCCTCTCTTCCTCCCTTTTTCTTTATCTCTCTCTTTTTTAACAAATGCAATATGTGAAAAAATTGGAACCTTTTTAAATTTATGTTCCTTTGATAATCTTGACCTAGTTATCTTTCTATTTATATATGTACCATTTTAATTTCTTTTCTTGGTCAATTGATTCTATCTACCTTATTTGTATTTCTTTCTGTTTTCCATATTAATGATGCCAAAGCATTATAAATGGTATTCTAACCCAAAATCTCTGTATTCAGAATTTTTTCTTTAGTAAGTATTGAGATTTCCCCCCTTGAATACAAATTAGGTATTGTAGCAGACACTGCTGGTGCTCTGACCACATTCTTGCCCGTGCCTTTTCCCACTCTGTGTGACCCTTCTCCGGCTTCCAAGTGCTTCAGCTTTCAGTGAATTGCATTGTCACTCTCACTGGTGGGACAGCTTTCAGGCTAGTGGACCCTCCTCGAATGAACATGCAAAGAACCTGTATTATCTGGAAGTTATTTCAGGAGTGCCCTTAACCTTGCTTGACTAACCAGAATGACAGTATGAAAGTTCAGCTCTCCTTGTTTCAGGATGGGAGAAACTCTGGACTCCCATTTCCCCTATATAATTTGGCAGAAGTCTTTTTCTGTGAGACATTTTGCGTCGATCACACCCTAGCTAGAGTGTTCCTTTTCTGTTCCTATTTCCCCCACTCCCAAACTAATCCTCCCTGAGAGTGTACACAAGTCTTCTGGGCTATCTGACCAATGATAGTAGTGCTTTACTGTGAAGAATGGAGAGAAAGAATGCTTTGAAAAGAGGTAAATTGTAGAAAATCAAAAGAACTAAAGCTACAAAGAATCTCTATAGCACAAGCACAATTCATCTTTCATTTTCCAGATAGGAAAGCTAGTATGCACCAAGGGAGAATGTATGGTTTTGCCTGAGATCACAGTGTTGAGCTAATAGAAATATCTTCTCTGGCCACTTACCAGGGATTAACATATTCTCTAGCTGCACTTCACCGATGCGGCCCTGGCTCTGCTGCTTGTACTTTCATGATCTATGGCTTCAACCCCCTTGACTATACAATTACTTTATATAGTTAATGTCCTTATTAAGTGAAAGAACACATACTAAGGGATTAGAAATGTTATTAACATGTAATTATTACTGGAAAAGAAAGCTACTCAAATCAATATTTTTTATATTCTATAAATTTAAGCTGATTAGTTAAACATGTTATTACAACTTATTTTATAAAGTACTTAACCATAACTCTCTTTTCTTCTTACAAAATCTTTATATGTCAGAAGAGGAAGTTGACACTTCACATAGAATGGTGGGTGTTTCACAACCTGTCTCTTCCCCCATGTCTCAGCTATATGATAACAAATCACGGAGAATGTAAAGGATCAAGAAACAGAAGGCAGTTTCACCTCCTGTGACAGATTCTGAGACAGACTTATTGTTGCAACTTGGAACATCAATAATGCTAAGTATAGGTCAGATGGGTCCCTGCAGCCCAGTCCATGGGGAACGAGATGGTTAGGCTCAGAGAATTTATTGCAAGGTCCATAAGTTTATTTTGGAAAATAAAAGCAAAGATGGAATAATCTCACTACCAGATAATTTACCGTAGGAAAGAGAAGGGACGCAATGTGGATGCTTACATTTGTGAAGAGATCTGTGACAGCAAGCCTGATCATTTTTAATGGGATTCAGTGGGTACATCTTACACACAAACTGAGGATATGGCCATATAACATCCATGACACAAAAGGCCCGGTCCTAGGAACAGGAGAGTAGAAATAAGTACATTTTGCTCAGATACTCTGTCAAGCAAAATTAAGGTTGCTTTAACATTCAAAGTTTGATTAAAATGGCCAATAATAACCCTGTTCAGAGTACTTGATTGCAAAATCCCCAGTGTGGAAAACTGCAGCAACTAAATGCTAGAATAAATTTTAACTCACACTAGAAACAATACAAAAATGCCATTTTAAATGCTCAGAAAAGCCTAATTCAAATAAATTCCAAAATGACAAATTTCCATGGAATCACAAGCTGTGTTACATCATAGATTTTCCTCTTCATTTTTTTATTTGCTTTCATGGTAAAGATTTGGCTCATAAATATTACTTACAGATGGAACAAAACTTTACCAGAGACTTTAGTACCAAATAATGAAATACCACTGAGTACATTTATGGTAGCTGATGACAAGATCTTTCTCACGAATGCATGACTAGAGTGGAGCTGCCACATTCTAGAGGAAAAGTGTTTTCCCGAGTTCCTGTTATTCAAAATAGGTATCACTTGAAAATAATTCAGCCCTGGCTCAGTGACTAGACATTCGGCCTGGCATATGGACATCCCGGGTTCAATCCCAAGTCAGGGCACAGAAAAGAAGCAACCATCTGCTTCTCACCACCTCCCTCTTCCCTTTCTCTCCCTCTTCCCCTCCCACAGCCAGTGGCTCAGTTCATTCAAGTGGGGCCCCAGGTATTGAGGATAGCTCAGTTGATCTGAGCACCATCCTCAGGTGCGAAAGTTGCTCAGTTAATTTGAGCATCAGCCCCAGTGGGGGTTGCTGGGTGGATCCAGGTAGGGGCACCTGTAGGAGTCTGTCTCACTATCTTCTCTCCTCTCACTTAAAAAATAATTTACAAAAAAAGAAAATAATTCAAAGAAGTGGTCAGATCTCTTTAGGAGCTGAAATGGCACTGCAACATTGCAGTATGATAAACATGACCTCTAGTTCACTTAGTTTTTCAACATAATTTAAAGTTCATTTAATTCTTCAGTTTTGTAATTATGCACTTCTCAATGAATTTTTAATTTTATTAGATTCACATTACTTCATATTTTATATAAATTCAGACTTTATTATTATTTTATGTAGTATTATTTCAAATGTGCACCAATGTACTCATCTTTTATTAGATAAGTGTAGTCAGCATTAGTTACAGAAAACAACTTTTAGGAAGGACTTAACTTTTCTCTTCAAACCTTGATCCCACTTCTCCTATAACACAGAAGAAGGCGATTTTTATATTTCAAGGATAAATTATGTCTCAAGGACAATAAATTGATATGAATGGTAATGTAGAATGTCAGGGATGATCACTAGATTTCTAGTTGAGTTATCTGGATATATGATGGTGCCATCCCAAAGAAATGAAATATTGGAAGAGAACCACATTTGTGCAGCTTATGAATTTGGTTTGGGGCAGATCAAGTTGGAAAGGCCCATGGGGTAATATAGTAGGTAGTTGGATATAAAAGTCCGAGATTTACAGAAAGTGCAAACATGTATATAAACTTAAAGATTTAAATAAATGTTTTATTTGTGTTTGGTTTTATTCAACACTCCAGAATGTGTCCTTAGAAAAATAAAAAAATGAAAACTCTGATCATACTATAGTCTATTCTACCTTTGCTGATATGCAAGAGCCAGATAAAAATTCCTCTCAATACAAATTAAATATGGCTTGACCTGGAAGGACACATATGGACTTTAGTGGGACAAAATTTGCTTTGAAATTGCAGGGACCCAGAGGTCTCAGAAGATAGACTGTTGCCTGGGTGAAGACTGTGCAATATGTACACTCATGTACAGGCATTGCATCCATGCTGAGTCATGGGGGGAAAGTCAGAGGTGTAAAATAAACCCTTATCAAGTACACACTGAGCCATATGGAAAACAAAAATAAAACCAAAGATTGTTCCTCTGATCAAAAATGTTTTCATAGTTTAAATTAGCTTCTGTTTACAATAATTTTGGGAGATTTAAAGACTGTATTATACTCTGCAGTCATATTTTTTTGAGAACTAAAATGACAAAGTATTTTATTTCTAAGCATTACCTTGCCAAAAAAGAAAAGTACACTGCCTCAACATTCTTCAACTTTTATACGACAGTCCTTACGATATTTGGTGATTTCCTAAAGGATACTTGTTTAAATCAATTGGTCTCATCTCAACCCTTTTCTCTCTGTAGCCGCTTCTATTCACAACCCACATTGATATCAAGCCACTTCGTTTCTCACTGATGTATGGTGCTAACTCAGCCCTTCCAGCTCGTGCTTCTTTTTTCTTATATCAACTCTGTGCTCCGCCAAGTGATTTAGAAGCATAGACTCAGATTATGACAATTTGCAAGGCTAGTAACTTTGATAGTGGGACCCAGTGCACTAAACCAAAGCACAGAAGTGCAAGTATTTGCTTGACTGGACAGGGAGTTTATAAATGTTATATAATCACAGTGCCAAAAGATGAAGATAAATGATTTCGTGTAAGCCAAACGTTATGTTTTGGTCTGTCTTGAATATAAATACATGTCTGGGTGAGTAAGAAAAGTCCATTAGAAATAACTCAAAACTAAGAAGTGAGCTTGAATTCCAGCTCTGTGTTGCATTTAACTGTCAGGCTGTGGACAAAAAGATTGTCTTTTATCTAAGATCCTCCTCCATCAAAGGTGATAATAATGCTTTCTCCATATAATTACTGGGAAGACCAAATATAATAAAGAGTGACTTGTGCACCCTTTGGCATGTTTTATGAAGATAAAGATACCATTAAAACAATGGTTTCAGGGGAAAAAATGTTTGTAACAAATGAATTACAGGTAAGTATTTCTGGGGAGGGAAATAGAGAAATAATAACCATGACAAAGGGGAATACCAACTCACTCCCCTAGAACTGCAGCTCCTTTTACATTCTTCCAAAGTTAATGCACCACATGCACCTTAGGCTGTGTCATCTTAGTTTAAGTAGCTTCAGACCCAGGCACTGAAATGCTACTGCTCCCTTTCGCAGGTGTAGGTGCAAAAGATACCGCAGTGACTGTCTCCCTAGAGCAATCTGTTTCTGTAAGAATTCTGACTCTTCATCCAAAGAGAATTTGTATGAAAATAACCTAGATACTTTATGCCATGAGGTTCCCAGTCTGGCTCCTTCCTTCCATTATCTTGCATAAAATGTATGAATCTTGACCATCTTGTTTCTCCAGTCACAGTAGGGAACTCAGTCCCTTATGTAAATGGACAGTAGGCAGTGTTTTTGCTCCGGTGCCCAAGACCTGCAATGAACAATGCTTAGTTTTCAAGTTCTATCTCCTGGCACTCATACAAGGCATTCAGACCTATGCTGACAATGACTCATTTTACCACTGCTTTAATAACTTAGTTAAAAGACTTTTCTATGAAACCCTCGCTGCCCTGTAACAAGAACGTTTTCTCAGTCATTAACAGCTATTCTTTCTGAGATATAGTTTGTGTCCTTACTTTGCCTTATACAATGAGGAAGAAAGGCTGAATTGTGGCTTATTGGGTTAGGGGTATAGAAATAATTATTTTTTAGTTGTCTCTCCTTTTCCTGATAAATGCATCAAGGACAGATTTTCCAAAAACTTAATTCAATTTTTTGTCTTCTAAGAATTTGGTCTTTTCTGGAATTTATCATATTTTCTTCTTCTTCTTGACCACTAATAAGTCATAGATAAATCTCATCTTCAATTATAGTAGCTTCCTATTGTCTTTACTTCCTGATCAATTTACCCCCTTGTATTATGCATGCTGACTAAAGCCCTTAGGTGAAATGATCCTATAATACACCATGAATCAGTTTAGTACACCATGAATGAGGTTTAGGTGTACTAAACCTCAGCTTCATTCATGATAATGGTCTAAAGACACTTTCTCCCTTCTTTCACCTTTTATTTTTACTTCTATTGACTCATCCCTGCACCCATTGATTATCATATATACTCAATTCTATTTTTGCATTTGTAATTGTTCCCTGTTCTTTTATTTCTTTTCTGACTTGATCTTGCTCTACTATTGGGATAGTTCTTGAAAACCATCCCCATGGATTCTCTCCACTTCTAACTTCTTTAAGCAGCATTGCCTGTCAGAATGTCAGTTTTCTGATATTTAAACCCCCATCTCAAGCAGTAGTCTAGCTGGACTTGTTGGACAGGATTGGACTCTTGCTCTGTTACTTTGTTTTAATAGTCTTATGTGGCCTCTTTTATTGTATGCTGCCCTATTTCATTTTGTAGAAGTGGGCAACAAATAAAACATTTTCTTTATATGTACATCAAATACTTGAGCCAAAACACCCATCTAAATTCTAACGTAACTATCTTAAACTCTATCAATCAACGAGAAAATAAAGAGAGGTCACTCTAGAGAAGAAAAAGTTTGGAGAATAGAATGTTCACAATATCACCATCTTCTCCCTACTGTGTTCAAAGTACTGTTATTCTTTTGACTAAAACAATCTATAGGCAGGTTTCTTCTTCCAGGCCAGAAAAAAGCAATGTTTTGTATAACAAAATCTCATGACAAAGTAAAGAAATAGAAGCCCACAGAATTTATTATCATATGATAATATTATATATTTGTATACACTGTATGCATATAGCTAAAAGTTACTAATTGGGTGTAATTGGAGGGGGAATGCCTTTCCACTTGAATTTCAAAACTTTTAGATAATGGAAGAGTTTCAAAGAATCATAATTTTATCACTATAAATACATTCACTAACACAAACTACTGGTAATTTGCTGCCAAATTGATTCCCTGTCAGACTTGATTTAATAATTAAAGCATTTGTTATATCTAAATGCTTCTTTAAGTGGCCAGGAAGATGAATAAGATAGGATATTTTCTTCAAACAACTTGTAGCCAGAAAGCAAATGGGTAAAAATTCCACACAAGCACGCCAACAGGGACAAAGGCTTGAGAAAGCCAGCGGCCACAAGGGAGGAGAGGAGGGACAGAGTGTGTGAAGAACCCGGAGAAGTGGCCCAGCGTCAGTGTGACACACAGTGTTTGCACAATAACATTTTCATTTCAGTCACGACTTTGTGCTGTGTGTCGAAGGGTTACAAAAAGTTTTGGAAGAGAGTTGAAAAGTGCCTCAAAACCTCTTAAGTTTCAAAGATTCTCATTTTTTGGATGAGAAAAGTTTTGAGATGAGCCCTAAAAATGGAGAAAAGTAAAGAGGAGCAAGAGAAAATTCCAAGTAAATAAAAGAACTCAGGCATAAATAAATAAAGTAGAGGTGGGAGGTGTTAGGTTTTTGAGGGAACACAACACTCATCTCTTTAGTGTCCTTTACAATTCCTCTCACCTAAGCCAAACATTCACTCATCAAGGCTCCAAAGCTCTCCTTTCTCCTTCCTGCTTTCCGTCCCTCCCCTCGCACCCCTCCCCTCCCTGGTCTTCCCCTCCTTCTCTGCATCATCACCAGCCACCATCACTGCCCCTCCCTTCCCCCAGCCCCTCACAGCTCTGTGCCATAGAGATTAACTTAGCTTTCTTCTTTTTTAACCTTTTCATTTCTCAGGTTATGCACTCCTCTGCTCATTTTTGGAATATATCTTAAAGTTCTAAAATCCATTTTGTAGATAGTTACACACCTCGGAGAGTGAGGCGGACGAACTCAAGCTGGGAAAGGTCACTGCCCAGAGAAGGGGAATGGAGGAGCACCATGAATCCCTTTTTGACTCCCTCCCTCCTTCCCTACCTTCATTTCAGTGTTGTCTCACCATGTCATGATGTTCTCGTGTCAACCACTGCAGATTCTCTTTCTCTCTCTTTTACATATACAAACATCAAATGTAATGTGGCTCCTAGAAGTTGCAATTACTTCTATGATAGCGCACCTCCTTAAGAAACTACACCTAAATATCCTTAAATGCCCGGGAAGATACGACCAGGTGTAGTCTGTTTATAGCCATTTAAATATCTTTGGTAAAAGGTTAAATTGGAGAATGAATGGTGTCCTAGAGAGGACTGACACACACTTTCAGCACCCCTCACTTAGAGTCGTTATGCATTTACCTGCCCAAGGGTATCTGATTGCCAATTGTCAACCCTCCTGGTTTCCAGCTGCCACTAGATGTCCCTCCTAGCCAATACTGAAAATGCGGTCACACTTGCATGTGTCCTGGGGTCGCTGAAGTGTAAATGGATAGATGCACCAGTGCACCTGCCCAGCTCCACCACTGCTAGCCAATTAGCAGGGGCTATTTCCAATGTGACATTGATTTTGTTCTGGTTATGTTTGTGGCTCTGCTGGGGGCCGATTCAGCCATGCTGAATCAGACATGGCTTCTGGGTGGTGTTTCTTTAAGAAACAGTTATGGGCGCCTATTTCAGTCTTCTCGCGTCCTTCTAGTGCCTCAGGTCTGAACTTCATTACTCATCCCTGCTTCCCAGTCACAACTTCCTTTGTCTGATACCTGGCTTGATTTCATCAAGAGGGAAATGTTGAGGGTCCTCAGAATAATACTACAGTTCATAGTGTAGCCCAGTACAGGTTATTGAGTGTTGTGGCAGACACACCGTAGGATGACTCCCACACCCTTGTGTCATCCTCCTCTCCTGTGTTGTGGATCTGGGACTTACCGTCAACCAATACAATATGGCAAATGTGACAAGATGTCATTTCCATGGTTGTGTTACATTTTATGGCAAAAATGAAAGATTTTTACAGATGTGATTAAAGTTGCTAGATGTTAACTTTAAGTTAATTAAAAGGGAACTTATTCTGGGTGGGCCTGACCCAATCAGAATAACTCTTTTTTTTTTTTTTTTTTTTTAGAGAGGAGAGGGAGAGACAGAGAGAGAGAAGGGGGGGAGGAGCTGGAAGCATCAACTCCCATATGTGCCTTGACCAGGCAAGCCCAGGGTTTTGAACCGGCGACCTCAGCATTTCCAGGTCGACGCTTTATCCACTGCGCCACCACAGGTCAGGCCCAGAATAACTCTTTTAAAGAGGATTCAGGCCTTCCCTGGAATTAGGGACTTCAAGTAGCATAGACTCTTGTTCTCTCATGCCCTTGCTTGCTTTGACAAGTCAAACTGCCATGGATTCTGTGGTTGTAAAGACAAAATCCTGCCAACAATCCAAAGGAGCTTACAAGTGTTTTCCCCCAGTTAAAACTTCAGTGGAATATGCTCTACCCAACATCTTGACCTGAGCCTTGTGAAATTCTGAGCTCAGGACTTAGCTAACCTGTGCCCAGACTGCTGGTCCAAAGAAACTGTGAGATGAGAAATGAGAATTATTTAAACTTCTAACTTCATGGTGATTTGTACTATGGAAAGTACTATAACTTCCTGTATTAAATGCACTCAAACATATTCAATTAGCTACTTGTGAGTGGAAATTCTTATTCTGTGCTCCATCTAAATGTTATGTGCTCTTGTTTTTTACTTGTTTGTTAAATAACAAAAATAAAGGAAATTTTTTTGTTGCTGTCACAAAACTATTTTTTTGACCTAATAATTTTATCACTGTCATGAATTTATTTCAGTAGTATTTAAAGAAATATAAATATTAGGGTTCCTTAAATGTTTTTTGCATGTAATCAATATTATTTCGTCCTCTCTGAGTCTGAGACTCTTTAGCATTGTTCAATGGATTATACAGTTTTTTCCCCCTCTGGTAGCAACACCTAATTCCAACAATAAATCACTGGTTTTCTTCATAGTTTGAAGTTGACCATCCCAGTCACACTCCAGGTTGTGGATGGGGCTCTGATTTCCTTGTTCTGGGACCACCTATATTGCTGTGTTCTTCTACTCAATGTGACCAATGAAATGGCAAAAGAGCAAGAGGACCCATGGATGTTTCTTTCAATTACTCAGAGGTCACACTAGGTCACTTTTGTCCACATTCCATTTCTCAGAGTGCTGTGGACTGGGTTGCCGCCCCACCCTCCATTTATACGTTGAAGCCCTAAAGCCCAAGATGATGGTATTGGAGATGTGAACTTTTGGAGGTCATTATTTCATGAGCGTAGAGCCCTTACGATGGGATTAGTGTTGTTATAAGACTAGACATGGGATTTCTCTCTCTGCTGTGTGAGGAGACAGCAGAAAGGCTGCCATCTGCAAGCCAGGAAGAAGGCCCTCAACAGTTATCTAACCCTGCTGGCACCCTGATGTCAGACTTCTAGCCTCCAGAGAGTGAGAAATACATTTCTGTTGTTTAAGCCACTCATCTATGGTGTTGTGTTGTGGCAGCCAGAGCTGACTAAGATGCAAAGCAAGCCACATGGCCCATCTCAAAGTAAGCAGACAGACAGATATTCCATCTTGCAGGTGTGAGAAGGCACATACACAGTTTTGAGACATTTATGGGGAATATATTTTCTAAAGGTATATAATGAATGGTATTACACTTGTCAAGATCATGTTTTAGCCCTTGTCCTTCTACCTAATACTAAGTTTTAACTTGACAGTTATCAGTCACTTGTACCATCATCATTCTAGTGGCTGTTTAACTGATAGATTACATAATATTTATCAAGGAAGCAAAACTAAAATCTTAAACAGATAAAGAATGTAATATGTTCTCTCAATAGCCATGTGATATCATTAAGTATCTGAAGAAATTTGGGGAAAAATAAAACAAACCAAACCATAAGTTCCAGATGTGATGAAAACACACTTTTGACTCACATCTGTGATGATGTCTTTCATCTTGACTGAGAATACATAGCTGGGTGTTGAAGCTGAAAACTCATGTCCTTCACAGTGGTCCTCCTTACCATAGAAAGCCAAAAAGATGATGCAGCCTCAGAATGATGTTATTTGAAGAAACACAGTTTACCTTCCAAAAAGATTTAAAGAAACATACATTTATTTTTGTACTTTTGCTTCTCAAAAAACATCAGAGAGATTATAAATATATATTTAAAGTGAGAGTAGGGGAGATAGAGAGACAGACTCCTGCATATGCCCTGACCTGGATCCACCTGGCAGCCCCACTGGGGCCAATGCTCAAACCTACTGAGCTATCCTCAGCACCCAGGGCCAATGCTTGAACCAACCAAGCCACTGGCTGTGGGAGGGAAAGAAGGAGAGAAGGGAGAGAGAAAGAGAATGAGAAGCAGATGGTCACTTCTCCTGTGTGTCCTGACTGGAGATTGAACCTGAGATGTTCATATGCCAGATCAATACTCTATTGACTGAGCCAACTAACCAGAGCCAGAGGGATTCCCTATATTAATTTTGGTCACAAAAACTTTTTTCAGAAAAGAAATACACTGTTGATGGGATTGTCAATTAGTGCACCCAGTGTAGAAAACAGTTTGGAGATTCTTCAAAATATTAAAAATAGAGCTGCCATACAATCCAGAAATCCCACTTATGGGTATATATTGAATATATGAAGAAAAAATAGAATGTATATTGAACTGTTTTCCTGTGTATCATCTGAACAACCTTTAGATGGCCTGTTCAATTCTCTTCAACCTACTGGCCATATATATACCTTATTCCACGACTCACCTCCTTTTCTCTTTGTAGATTGACTTTCTCTATCTTATAGGAAAATAGCATCCTTGTCCTTGACGAGCGGCAGAGCTAGGGTAGATACATGGCTATGGACACATAATACCTTTAGTGACCTGGGGTGAGGGGAGTCTGTGAACATAGTCATGTTCATAGTTTTCAGTCTTCAGACAGAGTTTTAAGATTTAATTGACCATTTCTTAAAATTTTAGAAACCAAATTCTGGAAGAGACATTAAGTCATCTTGTCAGCTCCCCATTGTATATCTAAGTGTGCTCTGCTACATCCTATATAAGAAAATGATGCCTAAACATCACCAGTAATACAGGACTAGATGAGGAGACATCTGGAGTCAGATTGTTACATTATCTGTTTAATTTTTTCTAAAGATACTTTTAGCATATTTTCAGAGCTCATATCATCTCAGTATAACTTCTACCCCAGAATCCTAAAATATCTCTTTAAAAGGTATTCCTCATTTCTCTTCTATCTGACAGCCTTTTACATATTTGAAGATAACTCGTGTATATTATTGTGCTAAATAAATATCACTTCAAATACTCCTTGGTGATATGGACTCAAGTGTTCTCATTGTCCTGCATCAAAGCAATATTTATTTTTAACTTCCACTGTTTGTTCTAGACTAGTGATTTTGACAAGCAAAGAGTAGAAAAGGATCCATTACATTGCTGTTCCCATACACTATATTCCCATTAATTCAGTTTAAACTTCAATAGTATTTTGGAAGGGAGAATAGCATGGTTTTGTAACAGCTCCAAGTTGGAGTGGAACTACTTGGGTTCATAAGCAGACTGAGCCACTTATGTGTCTGGTTTCTTCATCAACAAGTCTATAAGATGCCAATTTTATGAGATTTTGCAAAATTCCAATGAGACAATGTTCACAAAAAACATCCATAATACCTGGCTCACAATAAGAACTTAGCTAATATTATTATCAATGTTATTCTGAAAACTACTAGTTTTAGAAATTATAGTTAACTAAATTTCCCAGCATATGGTATTGTATTCAACTCTTTAAATTACTGTTATTTCTTTTTTATCATGCCACTAATGGTTAATTCTATTTATTCAATGAATCCCATGCCAAAATAAACCAAAGATCTCTCTTCCACGCTGTCCCATGACATCAAAGGAATCTACCCAGACCTGGAGATTATCTCTGAATAGTTAAACCTTGACTTTTTTAAGGGACTAGCATAAAAGCAGTCACAGCAATAATGGCACCATTTATTGAATGTTTTCTACATGCTAAGCATTGAACTTACACACACACATACACACAAATAAGGAATTTGTTCCTTATTTTCCCATCAAAAAATCTCAGAATAATGATTATAGTAGTGATAGTAATAGCAGCAGCTGCTCCACTCTCCAAGTCACAGAGCCATTACAGGAATACAAAGACAATTTCTGGATATGTCTTTCCTAGGGTCTGCCACATTTGCCAGTAGGATTTGCATTGGTGATTGGAACTATTTCACAATTTGCTTCCCATTGAAAACATCCCCCAAAGGCCATTGCAAATACCAGCTCAGCTTCCCTTTGGCAAATATATCACACCTCTCACGTTTCTGTAAAATTTTAATACTAAAAAGTGCTTTTATAAACATTATCTCGTTTAAGCCTCATTAAAATCCTAGAGCAAAGAACCTTTAAAGAGCTTAACAACACTTGTAGCAAAGCCTGCAAGATTACCAGTTAGGTGGGGAATTGATAACTTGAATTAATACCCTTCTGCTCTCTAGTCTTTTTTCTTTTTTCTTCTTCTTCTTTTTTTTTTTTTTTTTGTATTTTTCTGAAGCTGGAAACCGGAAGAGACAGTCAGACAGACTCCCGCATGGGCCTGACCGGGATCCACCCGGCTCGCCCACCAGGGGGCGATGCTCTGCCCACCAGGGGGCGATGCTCTGCCCCTCTGGGGCGTCGCTCTGTTGCGACCAGAGCCACTCTAGCGCCTGGGGCAGAGGCCGAGGAGCCATCCCCAGCTCCCGGGCCATCTTTGCTCCAGTGGAGCCTTGGCTGCGGGAGGGGAAGAGATAGACAGAGAGGAAGGAGAGGGGGAGGGGTGGAGAAGCAGATGGGCGCTTCCCCTGTGTGCCCTGGCCGGGAATCGAACCCGGGACCCCTGCACTCCAGGCCGACACTCTACCACTGAGCCAACCGGCCAGGGCCTGCTCTCTAGTCTTTTCATGTCCCACCACATAGGGCTGCTTTCTGAGAGCTTTGACCTGGGAGCCATGTGGCCGAAAGATTTGTCTTTGCTACGCAGTCTGGATGTGGCCATGAGAAAGTCATGAGACCCCTTTTAGCATCTGCTTCTAGTTCTGATCAACATAATCCCATTTCACAGCGTTGTGTTAAAGTGACTATGTGGATAAAAACATTCTGCAGACCTACAAGTGTTTAACAGAAACACATTGGTGTTTCTAGTGCAGATATGGAATATGAGTGTAATGTTTTCAAGAGACTTAGGGCTGATGATCTTTATACTGTCAGAGTGGTAGTTATTCAATGATTATTGTTTTCCATAGTTTGATTCATCATTTCCAAGTATGTGCCTAATAAAAATATACATCCAATTTGTAGCCACTGATGATATGTATGACTTACCTTTATTGTTTGGTTTGGAAAGTCTTTTTAATACCACTTAAATTGTTCTACTCATTAAAATCTTTTTTCTACGCTCTTGTAGATGAAGAAAAGCCAGTAAGTTAGGAGCATTGATTTTGCCTCCTTAGAAAGAAATCTTTAAAAAATATATAAAGTTGTATAGTTGGGGTAATGGTTAGTGCTGTTCTGTGTCTCCCTCGTGCTCTACCCAAGCTTGATAAGGCACTCTATCATTTTCATTTTGTTAGTCATAACTAAGAAAAAACTACAATCATAGAATTAATGTACATTCGTTTTAAATTATAAAGTGTTATGAGATATTTCATATTATTATTTCTATTGTTCCAAAGATTGCTTCCTAATTTAATAGGCTTTGCTTGGGAACCTCAGACTTAAAGCAGGAGTTAACATATGTTTTTCTCTGTAAGGTTCATTTATGCAAGAGTTTCATATACTGGAGAAAAAAAAATCTAAACATCAACTGACTAGTCTAATAATTTTGGTCAAGGAGTTCATCTACACAATTGGATTTATAGTGAATAAAGTAAAAATATTTTTAAAAAATGTTTTGCAATTCAAAATGCCTTTACCAGCATGCATGTTATCCACACATAAAGCACACAGAGAGACATGAATCTGAAAAAAAAAATATCAGTGTGAGAAATGGCTGGCTGTATTTGGATTATACAGCAGTGACATGGGCAAAGTGCTTAGAATTTGTTCATTGTACATCTTGCTACCTAAATCACAGTAAATGAGGCAAAACCGAAATAACTCTAAGCAATTTCACCAATTTCATTAAAGTTTTTTAGGCAGGATTTCAAGATCTATTGTAATAACAATCCTCAGTAATAGCTAATCAAATATTACTGAGTAAAAATACAGTGTGTCCGTAAAGTCATGGTACATTTTTGACCGGTCACAGGAAAGCAACAAAAGACTATAGAAATGTGAAATCTGCACCAAATAAAAGGAAAACACTCCCAGTTTCTGTACGATGATGTGGCAGCATGTGCGCATGCGCAGATGATGACATAACACCGTGTATACAGCGGAGCAGCCCATGGCCATGCCAGTTGAGATGTGGACGGTACAGAGGAAAGTTCAGTGTGTTCTGTAGCTTGCTAAATTCGAATCTGTGACCAAAGTGCAACGTGAATATCAGCACGTTTATAAGGAAGTGCCACCACATAGAAATAACATTACTCGGTGGGATAAGCAGTTGAAGGAAACTGGCAGTTTGGTGGAGAAACCCCGTTCTGGTAGGCCATCAGTCAGTGATGAGTCTGTAGAGGCTATACGGAATAGCTACTTAAGGAGCCCTAAAAAAATCTGTGCATGAACCCACTTTGAACTGCACTGAATAGATATGAAACTGGGAGAGTTTTCCTTTTATTTGGTGCAGATTTCACATTTCTATCGTCTTTTGTTGCTTTCTTGTGACCTGTCAAAAGTGCATCATGACTTTACGAACACAATGTATTTGTTTTATTCAGTTTTCCAAGTCTTTCTCTTTCTTTAGCTAATCAATTCATTCTTTTCCAGTATAATCCATCTCCTGGAATTAGAGTTAAATCAATTTAACACTTGATGCAGATTACAGCGTCAAGATAAGAATTAGCAGAAAGTGCATTTGCCGATATATGCTTAAAACTAGTTTCTTTAATAACTAATGCTGGAAATACAAGGAGAGATATCGCATAAAAGAGCAGACAACTTCTAGTTTTAAATAATTTCAAGAGTGAAAAAATGTCTCACAAAGGGCTGTCCTGCTGTACTTTCTGTTGATATGTTGAAATCTCTAATTTTACAAATAATGTTTCCTCAACCCTCACACTGTTCGGAGCTGCCATCATTGCTCCCACTTTCTCCTTCCACTCCTAGACTTGAATGAATAGAAAATGTTTCCTACTGGCTGTCTCTGCCACCTCAGAATTTACTCATTCTTTAGATCCTTTACAGCAGGGGTAGTCAACCTTTTTATACCCACCACCCACTTTTGTATATCTGCTAGTAGTAAAATTTTCTAACTGCCCACCGGTTCCACAGTAATGATGATTTATAAAGTAGGGAAGTAAATTTACTTTATAAAATTTATAAAGCAGAATTACAGCATATAATAATAATTACTTACCAAGTACTTTATGTTGGATTTTCGCTAAGTTTGGCAGAATAAATCTTTATAAAACAACTTATTAGAGTTAAATCTATCTTTTTATTTATACTTTGGTTGCTCCATTACTGCCCACCATGAAAGCTGGAACGCCCACTAGTGGGTGGTAGGGACCAGGTTGACTACCACTGCTTTACTTTAGCTTCCAACTATTTTTCTCCTCAAAATCACTAGCTTTTTACATGGCCACAAAAGGCTACTTTAGGCAAAAAGCTATTATCTCTTTTCTCTTTCTCTTGGATCTCTGCAGAGGTCTAATATATTTTTTACTTTTTCTTCATAAGACTTCTCTGCTCTCTTCTTAGCTTAGTACTATCTTTTCATGTATTCCTTCTAGGCTTCTGGGCTGGTCCCTGCCCCCTAATTATACACCCCCAACAGAAGTTAATTTTCAATTTTATGCTTATAAAAGTCTATACAGTTTTCCTTTGAAGTTGTAGTCATCTGTTCCCCCCTGCACACACCTACTGGAAAATCATCTATTGCTCTTCCAACATGATTCAAGCAATATGTTAAAAGCTATGAGATACAAAAATGGAAGTTGGTATTAAAGAACCTACTTATCTGATTACCACCAACATAATTCTATTTTTTCAAATGTAAACACATTACTCTCCTTCTTGCCTGGACACCAAGGTACTTCATCCCTGAAGGTCACTAGTGTAGCTTCACACTCAAAAAATACCTAAAAATGAACTCATTCTCTTTCTTTCAATTTGCCTCATCCTCTGAACTATGTTCTTTGTAAGAGATGTCACTGCAGCTCAACATGTTGAAGTCAATGTTGACTTTTCTTCTCACATTACCAACATAATTATTTAGTAATTCTTATCAGTTGTTTCTGAATCATAAGTGTTGTATTTCTTTCCTTCTTTTTAATTTTACTGCTATCAGTCTATTCAAATTCACTTGTTTCAGCAATTAAATCATCTTGCAGTATCGAGCAGTAATGCCTCAGTCCGGCTTACTCCTTTACCATAATCTATTTTATTCTATGTTGTTAAAATTATCTAGATAATTACCAATTAGAATCAATGTCTCCAAATTCTAATGATTTTCTACTGCTAAAATAATCAAGAAATTTCAAAGGGGGTGTTTCACAAGCTAGCCCCAAATTACTTTCTCAGCCTCAACTGCAATTCTTTTCCTCTTTCTTTCCTTCTTTCTTTCTTTCCTTCCATCTTTCTTTCTTTCTTTCTTTCTTTCTTTCTTTCTTTCTTTCTTTCTTTCTTTCTTTCTTTCTTCTTTCTTTCCTTTTTTTTCTTTCTTGCTTCCTTGCTTTCTTGCTTTTTTACATAAACTTGGAACTCTTATTTGAAGGCATTCTAAATCCTACCATTAAAATTCCAGTCTTAAATTCTTTCCACTTGCTGAGCCCCACATTTGAAATATGGTTTTCTTTTCTCTCCCTTATTGATAAAACTATTCTATCAATATTTATTATCTTGCTTGTCATTAACCAACTTGTACAGGTTTGTGTCATTTATTGCCAAATTGTACATCCTTTATTTTATTACTTTGGCTTTTGATTCTGTTCCATAACTAACATCATGGAGTACTTATTCTCTTCACCATTTATTTGGCTCTGCATTCATAGATTCTCAGACTGTTCCTATATTCTAATCAAGAAATGTGGAATATAGAAAATTAAAGGTATGTGATAAATGAGACAAAAGACACAATAATTATAGCCTAACTTTTCAGAAACAAACATTACCAACATTTTTAGACATTGCTTCCAATTTTTCAGGTCTGTTTAATTCTATTATTCTTTCAAACAATGTAAATATATGGTTCTGTACATCCAATTGAGCCTTAAGACTCCTGGAGGCTATTCAGAATTTTATTATCTTTCTCAGTGCTTGACCTCTAGAATGCACTCAGTAAGAATTTATTAATATTGAATATTGAATGACAATCACACACATAGCCAAAATGAAAATTATATATGCATTAATGTGTTGATTTGTAATAATTAAATGTTTACACCAATAGCCAACATACCATCTCATGATGATAAATGTAGATCAACTTTGGTTAGTACTGCCTACTTAATACCCACGGCAGTATTTGAAACATGCTATAAACTTATTAAATAAATGAGTGTGTAAAAATCACTCTGGTAAGTGTTGCATCCACTGGGTACGAGAACAAACAGAGACTTTCAGGAGTTTCGATGTTACTTTATTGGCCAGTTTAACCTGTGCAGGGGTGAACTCCCAAGATGTCCGGAGATACTGTACTCACAAGGAGCTGCAAACAGGAGTCGCGCCTGGCGCTTACAGCTAGGTCCTTATATATCCTAAGTGAGCAAGCATTATACAGAAGCAGATGTGGCAGTTAGCTATTTGCTAGGGAGGTCGCACGCAGCATAGCAACAGGGGCCGAGTTTAGCTTAGTGGCGGATTTCAAACATAAATTTCTTTGTTCTCAGCCTCACAGGGGCCCTATCAGCACTCCCTGTTCCTGCTCCTTCAATAGTTACACTCTGGCAGCCACAGCAGGGCCTTATCAGCATCTCCCTGTTCCTGCTCCAAAATGTTACATGCTGGCAGCCACAGCACGCCTCCCCGAATCTAACAGTAAGCAGGTATTATAGGGCACTCATACTGAAACCTCTAGTAAATTATCCATTTAGCGTCGGCCTAGCGTGCGGAGGACCCGGGTTCGATTCCCAGCCAGGGCACACAGGAGAAGTGCCTATTTGCTTCTCCACCCCTCCGCCGCACCTTCCTCTCTGTCTCTCTCTTCCCCTCCCACAGCCAAGGCTCCATTGGAGCAAGGATGGCCCAGGCGCTGGGGATGGCTCCTTGGCCTCTGCCCCAGGCGCTAGAGTGGCTCTGGTCGCAACATGGCGACGCCCAGGATGGGCAGAGCATCGCCCCCTGGTGGGCAGAGCGTCGCCCCTGGTGGGCGTGCCGGGTGGATCCCGGTCGGGCGCATGCGCGAGTCTGTCTGACTGTCTCTCCCTGTTTCCAGCTTCAGAAAATGCAAAAAAAAAAAAAATTATCCATTTATATGGAATTCTCTCTTATACAATTTTTATTTCATTTTTTATGTTAAGGTTTGTCTCACCGTCCATCACACACTTACATGCTTTCCTGCTTAACCACGTAATGGCATAATAAGCTCTTTTCTTGGAACTTTACATTCTTATTTTTGCCTCACTCCATTTTAACAAAACCTCAACATCTGCTTACACTGCCTGTACCAAAGGCGCTGGAAAATACTCAGATAACTTTGAAACTCTGTTGACTAAACAGTCTTTAAAGAGATATTACCATCAGCTGGCCATATAGTGTCTTGTTAACTTATTACTTATATAATAGTAAATGTTATAACAGTCAACATTTTGGTTATGAGGGACAGAAAGAGAAGAAAAGGAACAAAATTTCCATTTGGGGATTTTCAAAACTCATCAAAGGGCTGATTTTACTTACTACATATGGGGGAACATGTTGCAAATAATTCACTGATATATATGTATATCTGCATTATATAAATCAGATACACTAATAAAAGAAACATTTATATTCAAGTTCAAAACAGCATAACCATTAATGAAAGGGAAAAAATAATATTTAGCAAAAGCATAACCCAGCTTTTGTCCACAAGCCTCTTGCGGTCCTCATTGTCCCAGACTGCAAAGCCAATGTCATCCAGACTAACTTTCACCCCCATCTCTTCCAAAAGAATGGCCGGAGCCCAGAATGAGAACAGTTACTGAGTTGCACTTGTAAGGGGAACAAAATTGAGGATGAAGGGGGAAAGGTGATGCTCTTCTCACATTGTATTCTCATGGTCAAGGAGTTCATCATTGCATTGTGGTCAGATTCTCTTGGAATTTATGTGTTTAGCTTTTCTTTCTCTTCATTGCTTGTGGAAGCCAACTGCAGAGACTACTTCGCCTTTATTTAAAGCTGTAAACTTTTCCACAGTAGATCAAAGGAGATGTCGACTTGTACAGGTGGGTAACTCAGATTTTTCAGGTAGGTGCTGGAGCTAATGTCCAGCAGTTCCTTCCTGTTGTCTGAATGGCCTGGCACTGCTTTGTGGACCTGTATCTCCTATGTTTCTGTGTCTGTTGATGGCTATGGCTGTTGGCTGGGCTGTTTGAAAATTCAGAATTAATACTTGAGAACTCACCATTTCTTACTCTCTGCTAGAAAAAAAGAAAATCATGAGATACTAAGGGAATGAGAGCAGCATGTGTTGGAAAACAGATGTCTGACTTCACCAGGCTCATTTGTGTGGGTGTCTGGGTGCATGTAATTGCACCTGTCAGAGAGGCTTGAAAACTGCCTATTATTTGATGCACACACCTCACAACAGTGACTATCAGCCAAGAGAATCTGCTTTCCCTGAACATTAGCAGCAGTAATAGAAAACCAACCAAATTATTGTCAAGCAGCCCCTAAATTGATGCATTTCAAACACTGTGATTACATGTTTGTATAAACTAATGTGAATTTTAGCCATTGCCACACTTTTTAAAACAATTATACACCCAGGTTGACTACAAGTGGAATAAGGCAAAGCCTTATCTTAATCCAACCTCTCATTTTGCTGGGGGAAAAAAATCAAGTATTTTTTTTTGAGGATGAGATCAGGCTAGACTTAATATGATTAATTGGTGAAAGAACTAATAATAACCACATTTCTTCCCTTAATCCAGAGATTTATCACTCAAATAAATGGCTTTTTTCTCCCCTCCCAGATTACTATAGTGATCTTTCTCATATAACACAGTGATTTGGAACACAACAAGAATATCATTATCTTTTTAGTGTTAAAGTTGGTGTCATTATGCATATATGTATATAATATATCTGTTACTGTCTTTATGCATTGTTCAATTTTGCACCCTAAATGCAAAGCCTACCTAGCCAGTTTCTCAAAGGTCAGAATAAACAAACAAGCAAATTCCCTTAGAAGCCAGTGCAAAGTTGGCTTTCCACTATTTAAAATCTTTCTCACACGTACACACAAACACACACACCAGGTGTTGGTTGAAATTAATCTTCACTTTAATTTTCTAGGTGACTGAATACTTGTCCATAGCTTCCTGCTACTTCTTGATTAAACACTTCTTTCTCTGCTTGAGTATTGTTTCAGTTTTTAGTATACATATGATTTGGATTTAGTCCAAGTTCAATAGCAGAGAGCTGGCAACTTGAATATTGTATAAATGTAATGTGTTTATGATGTTGGAGGTAAATTCTGTGATAAGTTCTTCTGAGGAGATGAGACTCACCCTTTTGCTCTGGCTTGAGTAACACTAGATTGTCCCTTACACTGTGTTCCAAAGAAGGAGATTTGTAGCTAAAAAGTAGGAAAGGCCAGGCTGCTCTGTGTTGTAGAGAGGACTTACATTCAATGGGAGGGAAAAAAAGGGGAAGAGAAGAGGTGGTTTACTCATTTCACAAACTTTGAGGGTGCAGAATACATATGTCTAATCAGGATTTTATTAAGCTTGTGCTACATGTGCTACACCTTTTCTTCATCATTTTAGGAAATAAATCTTTAGTAAAGTACTGATTTTTAATGTGTTAAGGGGTTAGATCTGTTTTTGAGTTGTGCCAAGTGCTATGTTTTACTTTAAAATGAGTGGGGGTTAAGAAGAAGGACAGCTTATATAGATAATATAGTTATCTATCTATCTATCTATCTATCTATCTATCTATCTATCTATCTATCTATCTACCTATGTATCTATCTATCATCTATCTATCTATCTATCTATCTATCTATCTATCTATCTATCTTTCTATTATCTATCTATCTATCTATCTATCTATCTATCTATCTATCTTTCTATCTATCATCTATCTATCTATCTATCTATCTATCTATCTATCTATCTATCTATCTATCATCTATCGCTCTACCTACCTACCCACCTTATCTGACCTCAATATTTTTGGGAGTGTCAGATCCTTTTGACCACAAGCTTTATGAGGCTGAGATAGAGGGAAAATAGTAGCAATACTCTTGACCATTGTATACCATATTTACATTTCCACTCTAACTTCACTCCCAGGTGCATGAGTCTGACAGATGAGTTTTCAGGGGTCTGAGCCCTACTTTCTGTTGGGTGCCATCTTCTTAGACACCAACAACATAATTTGTTGAATGAATTGCTCACTGCAGTGATGGAAAATGCCAGTTTAACAGAGTTCTGTAGTTCTCATAGAAAAAATGACAAGGTCAACTTTAAGAAGACTGAACAGTTCAGTTTAAACTGGATCGTTCAATGAAAGCCCTAATTAGAAGCGGGAAAAGATTATGCTATAACTGTTTAAAACTGGAGAAAACGGCCAGGCAAATATTTTAAGGTGAAGGATTCAAAAAGTCTGAAGGGCTATGGTATCTGTTGATAATTCCTATTGAAAGGTTAAAGGAAAATTGGAATATTGGAGAAAAGCTTGTAATGAACAATCAAATTATTTGCCTGGCAAGGGTTTCCTGGATAGAATTGTGGTAATATAAACAATGGGATAGCAAAGTCTTGTTAATATCAATTATACTGAAGATATTAAACTATGCATGTGGGTGAGGTGTGGGGCAGTAGGTAGTTTTGGAGCTTTGGTTTTCAGAAATTTATCCTGAGTAATAGAGGCAGCCATAGGGAAAAGTCCCCAACTTTCTCTTTGCATCAGCTCTTCTGATATTACATGCTTCATTTGAAGTATTTATTTTATTTATTTTTATTAGTTTTAATGGGATGACATTGATAAATCAGGGTACGTATGTTCAGAGAAAATATCTCCAGATTATTTTGACATTTGATTATGTTGCATACCCCTCACCCAAAGTCAAATTGTCTTCTGTCATCTTCTATCTGGTTTTCTTTGTGCCCTTACCCTCCCTCCATGCCCTCCCTGTCCTTTCTCCCTCCCACCCGCCCTTAACCATCACACTCTAGTCCATGTCTCTGAGTCTTGTTTTCATGTCCCAACTATGTATGGAATCATATAGTTCTTAGTTATTTCTGATTTACTTCTTTCACTCAGTATAATGTTATCAAGGTCCATCTATGATATTGTAAATGATCCGATGTCATCATTTCTTATGGCTGAGTAGTATTTCATAGTATATATGTACCAAAGCTTTTTAATCCACTCGTCCACTGACGGACACTTGGGCTGTTTCCAGATCTTTGCCATTGTGAACAATGCTGCCATAAACATGGGGGTGCATTTTTCCTTTTAAAACTGTGCTAATGGTACTCTTGGCATATATTCCTAAAAGTGGGATGGCTGGGTCAAAAGGCAGATTGGTTTTAATTTTTTGAGGAATCTTCATACTGTTTTCCACAGTGGCTGCACCAGTCTGCATTCCCACCAGCAGTGCAGGAGGGTTCCCTTTCTCTACATCCTTGCCAGCACTTATTCTGTGTTGTTTTGTTGATGAGCTCCATTCTGACTGGTGTGAGGTGATATCTCATTGTGGTTTAATTTGCATTTCTCTAATGATTAGTGAGGTTGAGCATTTTTTCATATGCCTATTGGCCATCTGTATGTCCTTTTTAGAAAAGTGTCTATTCATTTCTTTTGCCCATTTTTTGATTGGATTGTTTGTCTTCCTAGTGTTGAGTTTTACAAGTTCTTTATATATTTTGGTTATTAACCCCTTATCAGACATATTGTCGAATATGTTCTCCCATTGTGTAGTCTGTCTTTTTATTCTGTTCTTATTGTCTCTGGCTGTGCAAAAGTTTTTAGTTTGATGTAGTCCCATTTTTTTTATCTTGTCTTTTATTTCACTTGCCCGTGGAGATAAATCGGCAAATATATATATTGCTGCGAGAAATGTTGGAGAGCTTACTACCTATGTTTTCTTCTAAGATGCTATTGTTTCACAGTTTACATTTAAGTCTTTTATTCATTTTGAGTTTATTTTTGTGAATGCTGTAAGTTGGTGGTCTAGTTTCATATTTTTGCAGGTAGCTGTCCAGTTTTCTCAACACCATTTATTAAAGAGGCTGTCTTTACTCCATTGTATTTCCTTACCTCCTTTGTCAAATATCAGTTGTCCATAAAGGTGTGGGTTTATTTCTGGGTTCTCTGTTCTGTTCCATTGATCTATAATGCTTGTTCTTATGCCAGTACCAGGCTGTTTTGAGTACAATGGCCTTGTAGTATAACTTGATATCGAGAAGTGTGATACCTCCTGCTTTATTCTTCTTTTTCAAGATTGCTGAGGCTATTCATGTTCTTTTCTGGTTCCATATAAATTTTTACAATCTATGTTTTATATCTTTGAAGTATGTCATTGGTATTTTAATTGGTATTGCATTGAATTTATAAATTGCTTTGGGTAATATAGACATTTTGATGATGTTTATTCTCCCTAACCATGAGCACGGTATATGCTTTCATTTGTTTGTATCTTCCTTGATTTCTTTTATCAATGTTTTATAATTTTCCAAGTACAAGTCTTTAATCTCCTTGGTTAAATTCACTCCTAGGTACTTTATTTTTTTGGTTGCAATAATGAAGGGAATTGTTTCCTTAATTTCTCTTTCTGACAGTTCATTGTTAGTGTATAAAAATGCCTCTGATTTCTGAGTATTAATTTTATATCCTGCCACCTTGCTGAATTCCTTTACTAGGTCCAATAGTTTTTTTGACTGAGACTTAAGGGTTTTCTATATACAATATCATATCATCTGCAAATAATGATGGTTTTACTTCTTCTTTTCTAATTTGGATGCCTTTTGTTTCTTCTTGTTGTCTGATTGCTGTAGCTAGGACTTCCAGAAATATGTTGAATAAGAGTGGTGAAAGGGGGCACCCTTGCCTTGTTCCTGATCATAAGGGGATTGCTTTTCATTTTTGCCCATTGAGTATGATGTTGGCTGTGGGTTTGTCATAGATGGTCTTTATCATGTTGAGGTATGTTTCCTGTATTCCCACTTTGCTGAGAGTTTTGATCATGAATGGGTGCTGGATTTTATCAAATGCTATTTCTGCATCTATTAAAATTTTCAGGTGGTTTTTGTCCTTCCTTTTTAAAAAAAATTTTTTTTTATAGGGACAGAGAGAGAGTCAGATAGAGGGATAGACAGGGACAGACAGACAGGAATGGAGAGAGATTAGAAGCATCAATCATCAGTTTTTCGTTGTGACACCATAGTTGTTCATTGATTGCTTTCTCATATGTGCCATGACCACGGGCCTTCAGCAGACTGAGTAACCCCCCGCTTGAGCCAGTGACCTTGGGTCTAAGCTGGTGAGCTTTTTGCTCAAACCAGATGAGCCCACGCTCAAGCTGGCCACCTCGGGGTCTCAAACCTGGGTCCTTTCGCATCCCAGTCCGACTCTCTATTTACTGCGCCATCGCCTGGTCAGGCCTTCCTTTTGTTTATGTGATGAATCACATTGATTGATTTTTGAATATTGTAACAGCCTTGCCTCCCAAGAATGAATCCCACTTGATCATGATATATAATATTTTTCATATGTTGCTGGATCTGGTTTGCTAATATTTTGTTGAGGATATTAGCATCTAGATTCATCAGGAATATTGGCCTATAATTTTCTTTCTTTGTGTTGTCTTTGTCTGGTTTTGGAATCAGAATTATGCTTGCCTCATAAAAATAACTTGGAAGTCTTCTTTTCTTTTGAATTTTTTGGAATAGCTTGAGAAGAATAGGAGTTATTTCTTTGAATATTTAGTAGAATTCAGTTGTGAAGCCATCAGGCCCAGGACTTTTCTTTGTTGGGAGTTTTTTGATAACTGTTCCAATCTCATTTGTTGTAATCAATCTGTTTAGGTTTTCTGATTCTTCCAGATTGATTTTTGGAAGATTGTATGTTTCAAGGAATTTATCCATTTCATCTAGGTTGTCTAGTTTTTTGGCATACAGTTCTTCATAGTATTTTCTTACAATGTTTTATATTTCTGTTGTGTCAGTTGTTATTTCTCCTCTCTCATTTCTAATTTTATTTATCTGAGTCCTCTCTCTTTTTTTCTTGGTGAGTCTAGTTAAAGGTTCATCGATCTTGTTTACCTTTTCAAAGAACCAGCTACTGGTTTCATTGATCATCTGTATTGTTTCTTTAGCCTCTATGTTATTTATTTCCACTCTGATCTTTATTATTTCCTTCCTTCTACTATGTCTGAGCTTTACTTGCTGTTCTTTTTCTAGGTCTTTTAGATGCAGGGTTTAGTTTTTTTTGAGCTTTTTCTAGCTTCTTAAAGTATTCCTGTAGTGCTATGAACTTCCGTCTCAGGACTGCTTTTGCTGTGTTCCATAAATTTTGAGTTGTTGTATGCTCATATTTTTAGAAATTTTATTATTTCTTCTTTGATCTCACTTTGAATCCATTTGTTATTTAACAACCTGTTCGCTATTTAGTTTCCATGTGTTTGAGTATTTTTCAGTTTTTCTGTTATGGTTGATTTCTACTTTCATGCCATTGTGATCAGAGAAAGTGCTTGATATGATTTCAATCTCCTTAAATTCATTAAGAACACTTTTGTGCCCTAGCATGTGGTCTATCCTAGAGAATGTACCATGAGAACTTGAAAAAAATGTATATTCTGCTGCTTTAGGGTGAAAGGTTTGGAAGATAACTATTAAATCCAGTTTATCTAGTATGTCCTTTAAGTCTGCTGTTTCTTTGTTAATTTTTTTTTGAGGATCTATCTAGTGATATTAGTGGGATATTGAAATCCCCTACTATTATAGTATTGCTGTTGATCTTGTCCTTTATATCCAACAAAGTCTGCTGTATATATTTAGGTACTCCTGTATTAGGTGGGTAGATATTTATAATGATTATATCTTCCTGTTGGATTGATTCCTTTATCATTATGTAGTGACCTTCTTTATCTCTTACTATAGCCTTTGTTTTAAAGTCCATTTTGTCTGATATAAGTATTGCTATTCCAGTTTTTTATTCATTTCCATTTGCATGAAATCTTTTTTTCCATCCTTTTACCTTCAGTCTATGTGCATCTTTTGCTTTAAGGTGTGTCTTTTGTAGACAGCATATGTACGGGTCTTGTTTTCTTATCCATGCAGCTACCCTATGTCTTTTGATTGGATCATTTAATACATTTACATTCAAGGTTATTATTGATATATAGTTGTTTATTGCCATTTTATTCTTTAAAACTGTATTCATCTTTTGCTATATTCTTTTTCTTCTTTGATCTGTTTACAACAGGCCCCTTAACATTTCCTGCAACATTGGTTTGTTTGTAATGAATTCGTTGAGTTTTTTTTTTTTGTCTGGGAAGCTTTTTGTTTCTCCTTCAATTTTAAATTATAGCCTTGCTGGATAAAGTAGTCTTGGTTGTAGGTTCTGGTTCAGCATTACTTTAAATATTTCTTGCCATTCCCTTCTGGCCTCAAGTGTTTCTGTTGAGAAGTTGGATGTCATTTTTTGGGGGCTCCTTTTAGGTGATAGCCTTTTCTTCTCTAGCAGCTTTTAACATTTTCTCTTTATCACTTAGCTTTGGTATTTTAATTATGATGTGTTTCGGTGTCGATTTCTTTGTGTTTCTCTTTAATGGAGTTCTCTGTGCTTCTTGAACTTGTGAGATTTTTCCCTGCATTAATTTAGGGAAGTTTTCAGGTATGATATGATTGAACAAAGTCTCTATCCCTTGTTCTTTCTCTTCATCTTCAGGATCCCGTGTGATGTGGATGTTATTTCTCTTTAGGTTGTCACAGAGCTCTCTAATATTTTCCTCAGATTTTTTGAGTCTCTTTTCTTTTTTCTTCTCTGCTTCCATTCCTTCGTTCAACTTGTCCTCCAACTTGCTGATTCGATCCTCAGCTTCATCCATCCTATTTTTAATTCCTTCCATTGTGGTCTTCATTTCTGATATTGTATTCGTCATCTTCGACCGATTCTTTTTTAATATTTCAATGTCCTTTTTTGTACTTGGTATTTCCTTATTTAGGTGTTCATAATGACTATCCGTTGTTGTTCTAAGATCCCTAAGAATTCTAACAATCATTATTTTAAACTCTGCATCCACAAGTTTGGTTATTGTTATATTACTCTGTTCATTTCCTGGAGGTTTCTTTTGTGGTTTCATTTGGATTGCACTTCTTTGTCTTCTCATTATGTCTGTGTATTTGGGTGTTTTGTTTGTAGAGCTGGTTGAGTCTAGGCTTGGTGTTGTCTGCCTCCAGTTTTCAGTTGTGTTATTTCTTGGTCTTCTTGGGTTGGCATCAGCTATTATTTGTAATCCACTGTGGAATTTGGCTTTTCTAGTAGAGCTGCTTTGAAGTCTTGATTTGTTTGTTTTCTTAACAGGTGGTAGTCTTGTTTACTGATCTCAGCAGGGGGCTTATTTGAAACTTTATCTTGGAATGCGGTGGGTGTAACTTGAGACTCTGAAGGCCTGATCTGCCAGTTACCTTCTCTGGGTGTGAGGTGTTTTCTCAGCTTCAGTAGGGGGAGGTGTATCTCAGATCTCCATGGAGACCTGAGTTACTGCTGGTCCTTCCCACTTCTTGTTTTCAACTGTGTCTTGTTGATCTGATTGGAGCTGGAGAGATGTCTGGAGATGAGTCAATGGGAACTACTTTATTCTTTTATTGTGTGGAAGGATCAACCCCTCCCCCAGCTATGGTCGCCTCCAGCACTGGATAGTCAGCTTCTCAGGTCATCCCATGCATTTCTCTGCTCCTCACCATCTGTCTCTCTCTTTCTGCTTTCCTTTCAGAAGGCAAGCCAGCCCTTTCAATACACCTCATTCCCAGGTCCCCAGGCAAGTGGCTGTAAGCAATATTTTCTGCTCTTTTCCTTGGACTGAGAGCCATTCCTGGGCTCTCAGCCTCACCCTCCCTTTGTTCCTGTAAGCAGGGAAGACCCATTGGTCCTCAGTGCTCCCTACTGGCTCGTTGTGGCTTCTTTGCTCCGTGGTTTTTGAGAGCTATTCTTGTAGTCCAGAGATGGTTTTTCATGCTGATTGTTCCTAAATTAATTTGTAATGCATTTTGTAGTGTGAGCTAGGAGTCTGTGCATCTACCTACTCCACTGCCATCTTTAGGTCTCCTCTGAAGTATTTATTCAGGCCCTGAGACTTTTGTGTATCTTTACACAGAACTTCCATGGGTGGCTCCTGGTTCACTGTTTAGCTACCCAGCCCAGGCTGCTCCTTGGGCAGGCGGCAAAGAACTCTTCTGAAACTAGCCATTGCAGACCCTGCCTGGTCCTCTTAAGGACCTATCTTAGGAGCCTTCTGGGTAGTACATGATGCTTTGTCATCTCTCTCTGGGGAAGGCTCATGGCATGCCCTAGAAACCCACATCCAGCTCGGTTTAAGAAATTGGGCTATGAAACTCTCTGTGGATGAGCTTGTGGGCTTCCAGAGCCAGTTTCTGAACTGCTTTCAGAGGATGTACACTATTGTGTTCAACTAGGAGTACCTCTTTATGGGCCCTGGGCTGGCCTTTGGTTCTAGCAGTAGGTGAGTTGCTGCAGTTCAGCATGAAAACCTGATGATCAATAATAATGTGAAAGAAAATTAGTAAGAAGGAAAGTTTATTAAGTGCCTTGTGAAATTGTATGTTTATGCTTCAATCTGCACAGGTGAAGAACTTTATAATAGGATTCAACTTTATAGTTAAACTTTATAATAGCTTCAACTCTCCTGGGATCTCAATGTCTTTTAATATCTCCTCTCCCTAAGGCCAATGCCTAGTGAAAATACCATGTGTACTGAATAAGAATCTCCATCAAGATTTCTACTTTTTAGAGTCTAGTTGTGGTTTAAAACAAACAAGCAAACAAACAAGCAAACAAACAAATGCATTTATTTCTTGAGACTGAGCATATTTATCCATGTTCTTAAATTTTAAGAATCAATATAACAGGTAGAGTCCTAGCTCAAGAACCTGAAAGTTCCACATTATGTGAAAATTTATTTCTCAAAATCTGTTTTGGGGCTTTATTCTGGAAGATTGAGGAATCTTATTTAAATTTTCTATGTGTAAGAGCCACTATTCAGCCAAAATCCCTTTGGATCTATTGAGCATAATTTGATGTCTTTGGGAATAGAAATTATTTTCTAGAACCTCATCAGACTCAATTTAACATAAATTATCTTCAGGTGGGCGCTATCAGTGGGTGTTTATGAAAGTGATTTTTATGTTATTATTAGAGTAGGCTCAGGAACTGAGAAGTTATTTCAATTAAGATGGAATAAGAAACAAAAAGAAATGAAGGTGTGTATTTTACTCTATTTGAATAAACAAAGTTTATTCAAGTTGCAGGAAAATTAAATGTGGAGGAATTGTTAAGTTTTGGAAAGAAGTCCACGTAAGAAAAAGGGCACACTACTTTTTTAGGGGGGACCCACAATCTCAAGTATTCTTTATTCAACCTTCAATAGCAATGGCTTGGGGGTCTAAAGGAGCTTTTTAATCCTTTTGTGTTAGAGAAATAAAAAGAAGCCAACTTGGGCTTGTGTTTGTGTTTGAAGAAGGCAAGACCATGAAATTGCTTGGAGCTTTCTCTGTTAGTCATTTGGTGTAGGAGACATGGGCTGCTTCCTTGGACATAGACCACTCAAGAAACTCAAGGAACTAGAAATGGTATGTGGGGATCTATACGTCTACTTGGCACAATGGAAAGAGAGATCAAGTGATGTTAGATATATGGATTGGGTGTTAATAAGAATAAGTGAAATTCAGAAATTACCCGGGGATGAGGAGGACCCATCATTGTAAAATTCTGCATTAATATTTAATTTGTTTCTGATTTCCAAAGAGTCAGTCAGTTTACATTAGTTATAAATATTGTTTCTCCAATGTATAGAAATCATATAGCCACAACTAACCTCTTGTAGCTAGTATGCAAAGATAACTGCTATTAATTTCTTCCACACATTTTATACCTGCTCCACACATCAAGAGCTGGAGTCTACTTAATCTCCCCTTAAAATGAACACCTTAACAAATTTCTTGACTTCTATTCAGTGAAAGTGATGTTCTTGTATTTCCAAGGCAGGGTCAGAAAAGGCTTCAGAGTTTTTCCTGGGCCTTTTATGATACTTGATTTGAAGACAGTTTGTCTAAGAATCCAGCCACAATGCTGGGAGTATTCTAAGTCATTCAAAGAGGACACATTTGGGTCCTCTGTTGAACTCTCAGTCTATCCCCAGTGTTTGGCTACCTGTCACTGAGTGAGCCATCTCCTCATCCATCCTAGTCAAGCACCGAGCTGAGACCCTGCCACCATCTGACTACAGTCTTCATTAGGTAACTCAAGTGAGTACTGCCAGCTGAGCTCAGTCAACCCACAGAACCCTGAGAGAAAATAACAAGTTACTGCTCTAAGCCATAATTTTTGATGTGGTTTATTACCCAGCAATAGATAACTGGAGTACTTCTCAATGTACGATTTATACACATATCTGTCAATTCACAGTAGGTGGGTTCTAGACAATTAAAACGAATTGAATAGTTTTTGGAGATAAACACAACAAAAACCACAACATGTTCTGTTATTATTTCTTATGTTTCCTTTGCCTGCCCTGTTTCTCCAGATAATGCCATGCTCTCTGATAGGCAGCCATGAATTCAGACCTGCAATATCATGATTTCCTCTTTAAATATTCCCACTTTGCAATGGAATTTGTACTGCAAATTATAAGCGGCTTCACATTTTATTTAGGGATCCTGATTGCCTTGTCTAAATAATGATAGTGATGTCTCAATATTCTATATTGTCCTGAAAGCTCCTTGGAAGTTTGTAAAGTGATGAAAATGAAGAAAGTTAGGGTGGGAGTTATCCATCTTAACAGGTGTTAAAGGAGGAGCAACATTAGCTTCTGTCAGGTAGGAGGTGGCAGTGATGGGGAAGAGGCTTACCCAGAAATAGGCTTCCAGGTGGCTAGCAGAGGGTGGGAGGATAATACAAGCAGAAAGATGCTTTTCAGAACTTTCAGGATTCAGGTAAGGGTCTGATCACTTTGTGAGAATTTACTTTCTGTGTGTACCAAATGTTCACCTTGATAATGAGAATGTCAACATCTATTTCTTTTTTTCATGGTAACAGAAAATTTAGGTCATTTCATCACTGGCACGATATGTTATTCTGTGTTGTTATTTGATGCACATATTGGTAATCCTAGCTGGACTAAGGGTTAAGTCTGATTAGAAAAGGAAAACTGAGAGACCAGTGACTGCCTGACCTGGTAGGTACCATATAAATGATGATTAATGGGTCTTCAAGAGTCTAATTGCCTATGCCATTTTGCCCAGGTGGCCATTAAGAAACAATTTACAAGGACTGGAATAACACAGGGAAAGGTTTTATTGTCCCTCTGGAATTGTATTTTCCTCTCTATAGGAACAGCCTTCTAACTGCCCAGGGATAAGGATAAGAAGAGGGAAAAAAGATGTCCAGGAAAAGCATCTGCCTGCATTGACCTCTAGGGAGAAATCAAGGCTTCCTCTGCACCAACTTACCTCCCTGCCCACTTCGCCACAACCACTCTCCAATAGCTCTTCTGATTGTCAGCCCAGTGCTCACCATAAAATATCATCCTGTGTGAAAAAAATGTTCATTACTTTCAATGAAAGAAGAGCTAATTCATCATTTTTCATCATGCATTCTTTTTTAAAATTTTTTATTTATTTATTAATTTTAGAGAAGAGAGACAGAGAAAGAGAGAGAAAGAAGGGGAAAGGAGCAGGAAGCATCAACTGCCACACGTGCGTTGACTGGGCAAGCCCAGGGTTTTGAACTGGCAACCTCACTGTTTCAGGTCGACGCTTGATCCACTGCTCCACCACAGGTCAGGCTCATCACACATTCTTACTTTTATCAGAATCCATCTATATATAAACCATATATATATTTATAATTGTGTGTGTCTATATACACATATATGGTTAATAAAGATGGGTTTCTCTTCTATAATTCAGTAGTAATATACAGTTACTGCATATTAGACATAAGTGCAAAAAGAAGCCTAGCTGAAAAGCCATGTACTTTTAACTGAGATAGCCTTGAGACAATTAGAATCGTGCATGGTAGATGCTGAATAATGCAAAGAAAGTTGCAGATAATTCATGCTTGCTCCTTGCAACCACTGCCTGATCTTCAAATCTGAGAAGTGATGTGGTCTGATGGATTTTTTTCTCTTCCTGAGAAATACATAGTATTATGCTTCTGTAATTATCCTGAAATATTTTAGTAATACAAAACAGAATCATGTCATAATGACTGAAATGAGGTTTACAACAAAATATCAAAATAGCAGCAGTCTTTTAAAGCAATTTGACTGACTATATCTAGAAAACAGAAATATTTGAAGGTTCGTATTTCTGTAACTGGACCCAATTCATTTCAGAATTTAAGAAATGGTAGCATATGTCCTATATATGACTGGATAGCTGACTACCTATTCCCTGCTGGGCGTGGACAGCAAACCTCGGTGTTAGAAATGTGATGTAAGCATTTAAAAAATCTGAAGTTTTATTTTGTCCACTATTTGCGTCTGTGATTTGGGAAAATCTCAAACCCAACATATTTTATAAATTTATCTATAAAGCATGTGATATCTTATGATTGTAAAGCTTTATTTTAGGAAAAAAATTATACAAATATTATCTCATTGAAACAACAAAACCCTTGAGTAAGAAAGTAATTATTGTAAACAGACAGAGAAACTGAAACTCAGAAAAGTTAGAAAAATTGACTCAGATCAAACAATAGGGTTTCTGACTCCCCTGGAGAGAAAGCACAGAGTGTCTGGAAAAGTGCTGAAATCACTGGTTAAGGAGTCGCCCAGCTCCACTTTGGTGAAGAGAAGGGCTGGAGAGCAGGGGTAGCTAGCTGGCATTTGGGAGGGACTGAGATAAATAATGTAGAACAGAGAGTTGAGATGCCCTAATGTGGAAACCAGCAGCTTGTCCCTATTGAGGAAAAACTTTGGTTCGGAGGTGTGGGAATTTAGAACTGTGACCCCCAAAATGAAAGTGTTAATCCTAGAAGTGTTCTATCCTAAACTGAGGGGAGAACTATAAAAGAAAAGCAAATCTTAAGGTCTGCTAGGGAAATAATTTTGTTCTTTTCCTTTTTGCTTGGGAAGTGAGTAAAAAAAAAAAACTCCCATGAGCCTAAGCAACAGTTTGCAGCTCATATTTACCCAGCTATGTATCTTGTATTCCAAATATTTAGAAAATTAAACAAACACTAATTCTGGATATATAATATCAGTGGGAATTTTTGCAGAAAGAGACCCAGAATCTTTCTGGCAGAATAGTTAAGAAAACACAAAAAACCTTTAAAGAAAGAAAAGAAAAGAGATAGAGATTAGATCACAAGAAAAATTTAAAAAGTTATAGTTAAACAATGCACCCAAAAAAGGGATTAGTACATTCAACTAATGGTAATATTAAAGCCTTTATCACTTCAGATATAAAATAATCAAAAGGAAAAAACAAACTAATTAAGTTTAATGCCATCTATATATTTAAAAAATAATTAAAACCCAGTGAAAATAAAGAGATTGTAAAAGAATAAGTTAATCTGCCCAAAAAAGCAAATCAAACTTCTAAAAATAAAGTCACTGAAAATAAAGCTTTAAAAAACAATCTATATAGCAAGTTAGATAAGAAACATGAAATTTAGAATAAACAGTGTAAAGATTTATATCATAGGAAATTTTGAAAGAAAGACTAGAGATTTTGGGAGATACTAAAAATGATGGAACTTTCACTTGTAATGGTAGGTTGGCCTATTTGGACAAACACTGTGTTTCTGCTTCACATATTTTAGATGTTCCACTATTGGATGCATAAATATGTAAAATTTTCATATCTTCTTGATATATTGACCACTTTATCATTATATAATGACCTGCTTTTTTCCCTACCATTTCTAGTTTAAAGTCTATTTTGTCTGATATAAGTACAGCTACCCTTGATTTTTTTTTTGTTATTAATTGCTTGAAATGACTTTTTCTATTCTTCACTCTCAGTCCATGTATATCTTTCAGGCTTAAGTGAGTCTTTGTAGGCAGCATGTTGTTGCATATATATATATATATATATATATATTTATTTTATTCAACCATTTTATGCTTTTTGATTAGCAATTTAATTCATTTACACTTAAAGTAATTTTAATAGGTAAAAACTTTCAATTGTTTTCTGGTTGTTTTGCAGATTCATTGTTTCTTGTCTGTTATCTCTGTTTTTTTTTTTTTTTTTTGTATTTCGGTATTTATGTTCTGACTTCTTTTTTGGTCTTCTGTGTAATTTCTATAGAATTTTTTATTGTGGTTACCTTGAGGCTTACATAAAATAAATTAATAGCTCCTTATTTTAAACTGATAACAATTTAAATAGAATTGGTAAACTTGACACAATTACTTTTTGTCAGCTTCATATTTTAGGTAATTGCTAGCATAGTTTACATGTTCTTTATATTATGTAACAAATATATTATTGTAGTTATGGCTATTTTTACTATGTTTGTTTATAAAAATAAACTTTTTATAAGTGAACTCTTATATTGAGCACAACTGAAAATTTTAGATAAAGTATGTAAAAAAATCTTTGTAAAAGTTTGGAAGAGCTACCATGGCAGGGATAAATTATTCGACAAATCCTATCATTATTCTGGGCACATGTGTGTTCACTCCTTAGCTTAGATTCACATACCTAGTAGGTTGTAAACTTAGACAACATCGTAAGGCCTGGCATGGACAAAGTTTGAATCCTTGATAGGTCACTATCTTCTTAGGACTCCAGGGTCATGGAAAGTTGTTTTACTTTTTCTTAGGACTTGTGAGTATAATATTGAACTCCCCAATTTATAATGAGACTGACATTTGAGGGTGCCTAACTTTATGTAAGAAACGTAGTTCTGATTTCCTGCTTCCCTGATCTGAGACATTATGACATATCTAGTAAGGGCAGTCAAAGTAAAGTTCCCAGCCCTCTGGTTCCCATTACCTGGTTTAATGTTTCTTAAGTCAGAAGGCTAACTATTCTGATTTTGAGTACTCTCCATGAAAGGAAAGCAAAACACTAAAGGATTTCTTTAGCCATCAAATAGATAAATCAAGTTAATCATTATGTTATATTGTAGCTGAACTGAGTGTGAAAGTTAATCTAGAACCTAGTTAGTGACTTATAATAGCAGATGCTATAAAGATGAAATCAATTTTAAAAGGTGATAAAAGAAGTATTTATTTTAAAAACATCTTGGTTACAACTAAATTCTAAAATAATGCAAACATTATTTTAAATAATTCTTAAAACTTTTCTAAATATTTTTCTCTATTCCATAAGTGAGAAAATCAAGTTAAAGATAAAAAGTTTTCAAAAGTCATATAACTAATAAGTGTTTAGATTATGAAACCAGTGAGACTAATTATTATACATGAAGATCACAAACATCACAGTATCCATAAAATTACCTATTTGATAAGATGTTATTTTCAGGGACCAACAATAAAGATTTTGATTTTGAGTTTTCATGACAGGGTCTGGAATATGCATTATAAAAAATATGTAATGAACTAGCAAATATATGAAATAAAAAAATGCTATACTACCCTGTAATTAAGCATTACTTAGACATCAAAACTAAACAAAGATAAGGATAATACATTAATTATATTACACATAACTATATATAACAAACTTTATATTAATCTTACAAAAGAAAGGAGTTTCCAATACCTATTAAATCTATTATGATCAAGTAGAGTAGTTTTACAGAAACAATATTATGAAGAATTTGTTATCCATTTCTAGCCTCTGTCCCAGTAACGAGGTTTTTGAGGGACAGGATAACACAATATTGGAAAGCCTGTTGGCCACATGGTGTCATTTTTGCCGTGATAGTAAAACAAACTAGTCAAAGGCGTTCTCAAAAACAAGTCCTTTCTCCTTAATTATTGAATCAAAGAAATGTTCTCAGTTGTTTACCAAAGTTTATTTTTCTTCCATAAGCATGGAATAAAGGATATATATTTTTTACCTGTTTTGTCCAGTGTCCTTGTCTTCTATATTGGTTTTATGCCTTCAAAAAACAAAACAAAACATATACTTCTGTATACAATCTAATTTGTTTCCTAATTCTTTTGATCCATTTATGTTAATGAATTATTTTTTCTTTTATGACACTTAATGCAACATAAATAAGGTTCATATTTTATTTGACGATCGCCTCCCATTCTGACTATAAGGATAATATTGGTATCATTTTCCTTGATATATTTAGGACCTAACAGAGGCCTTTCAAAGCCATAATGTTATAGAAGTTTAGACAGAGATTAACTAAAGGGCAGCACATTTGAGAATTTTAATCTGAGTTCATTTCTAATTTTATTTTAATAATATGAGAATACAATTACACAATATCAATAAAATGAATGTTTAAGTTTCTTTGAAAAAGTATAGTTACTGGTGAAACACCAGAGAAATTTTCTTTGAAATCAAGATCAAGAAAAGTATACCTGCTACTGCCTGTGTTATTTATTTTCCTTGAAATTATACCTACCAAAATAGGAAACAAAAATTAAAGGTTTAGGTACTGAAAAAGAGACATTTGTCACTTTTTCTATTTGCTTAAATTATCCACCTAGAACTTCATCAGGATAAAATAAAAATTTACTTCAAGTCATAAGTATTAAGGGTGGTGGTAGTATGCTGAATAATGCCTCCAAACATGTCCAGTTCTTAATCTCTGGAACTTGTGAAAGTTACCGTAAAGGGCAAAAAGGATTTTGCAGATGAGATGAAAAATATTGCGATGAAATTTCCCTGGATTATCTTCATATACCCTAAATACAGTCACAAATATCCTAATAAGGGGAGCTTTCACTACAGAAGTAGGTGGTGGGATGAGGAGAGCGGAGGGACACAGAGAGAGTTTGAGATGCTATGTTGCTGACTTGGAAGACGAGATTCTACAGGAGACAAAGAACATGGTGGTAGAACTTGGAAAAGGTAAGGAAAAGGATTTATCTTCGAGGCTGGAGAGGGAGCATGGCTGGCCCTTCAGACCAGTGAAATCAATTTTGAACTTCTGACCTCAAAAACTGTAAAAAAATTAATTTGTGTTGTTTTAACTTGCTATGTTTTTTTGAGGGGGGCAGAGAGAGAGAGAGAGAGAGAGAGACAGATAGTGGCAGACAGGAAGGGAGAGAGATGAGTAGCTTCAATTCTTCCTTGTGGCACCTTAGTTGTTCAGTGATTACTTTTTCATATGTGCCTTGACAGGGGGGTGGCAGCAGACCAAGTAACCCCTTGCTCAAGCCAGTGAGCTTGGGCTCAAGTTGGTGAGCTTTGCTCAAACCAGATCAGCCTGCACTGAAACTGGCAACCTTGGGGTTTCAACCTGGGTCCTCGGCATTTCAGTCCAATGCTCTATCCACTGCTCCACCACCTGGTCAGGCTTAAGTTGCTATGTTTACGATAATTTCTTACAACCACAATAGGAAACTAGTTAATAATGTACAGGAGAAAGGAAACTCTTTCCATTAGGTCTATAAAAATTATCCTGTATTTTGGGATGAACTTTCAAAGGTATATGCCTTAAAATGGTTTTAAAAACTTATCTAGAAATTTTGTGAAAAGATGTACTCAGAAGCATTATGATGTATTTTTTAATTCATTGAAAAGCTTTATTTCATTCAAATCAATATTTTCCATAATGTTTTGTGTTAAAACTTCAAAATACTATTATGCTTCATATGGAAGAATAAATCTGAAAGAAGTGGTAAAAAAAAATTCAAAGAGAAGAATAAATGGGGAAGCCTGTGCCGCAGCGGATAAAGCATTGACCTGGAACTCTGAAGCCACTGGTTGGAAATCCCGGGCTTGCTTGGTCAAGGCATATATGGGAGTTGATGTTTCCTGCTCCTCCCCCCTTCTCTCTCTCTGTCTCCTTTTTAAAATGAATAAATAAAGTCTTTTAAAAAAAAAAAAGAATAAATGGGAGAAAAGTGAGAAAGAGAAACCTGACTTACATTGACCAATATGAAAATGTCTTAAGATAAAATCATCTTTTTAAAAAAGCCTAGTTTCCTATAGTGCTATGTTGAGGCCAGAGTATCTTTCTCATGAAACCTCATGTATATATCTAAATGTTTAGTATCTAATAAATGTGACATTTCAAATAAATAAGAAATTATGAATTATTCAATAAATCATGCTGAGACAACTAGTTCTCTGTGGGAAATTATATACTCTATGCCAAAATAAATTCCAGAAAGATTAAAAAATGAAATTTAAAAAGGAAACAATAAGTACATAAAAAAACCTTTCTATAAATAAATTTAAGGGTAAAAATCGTGCTAAAAATATTGATATATTTGACTGTCAGCAGTCAAGAAAGGTTTTCTAGGCAAGAAAACCAAGCAAAATTAAAAGGAATAAAGTAAGCTTGAAAATATATTTGAAGATTTGAAAGAAAAAAGTAGCTTTTTTTATATATAAGAAGAGTATTAATAATGGACAGATTGAATACTGCAATAAAATGAGGTGAAGTACGAAAGCAGATTATTCAGTGAAAACATGCCGATGGCACGACACTTTAGGAAGAAAGGTCCAATCTCATTTATAATGTAAATGTAAATTTAAACAATGAGGTTTGTTTGATTTTGTCTTCCAGATAGGTAAAAATGGGGAGAAAGAATTACACATTGTGTAGTAATTATAAATTTTAATATAATGAACATATATTTGTGTTGTAATGAGAACATAAAGCAAAAACCAACACTGATGAAAAAATTTCAGAAAGTCTTTGTTCCCTTTCTTGACTGGGCTAGTCATGTGTTTATTTGGTTAATGTATATTCAGCAATCACTCCCTTCCAGGCAATGTGCTGGGACTTTTTGGCTAGAACCTCAAGTCATTTTACGAGTCGGTGAGTATATGTGGTTGGAGGGTGGCAGGCGAAGATCATACCTAAACCGGGTTCAGCTGCCTGCCACTTGATAGCCAATAATCAAGAGACAGGGGTTGGTGGAAGGAAAACAGGTTTATTTAAAGGCTTGCAGCTTCATAAGATGGTGGAATCACATGGCAAAGACCATCTTAACAATGAGTCAGGAACAGGGGTTTTTGTAAGGAAGGAGAAAGAAGGAAAATAAAATCAGAACAAAGGAATTGCAAGAAGAGGTTTGAGGGTTCTTTGTTGGAAACTCCTGCAAGCCAGCACACTCTGTTCAGATAACTGGCTGAAGGTCAGTGTAAAGCCAGTAGCCACGGCCACCATCACAGCTACCCCCATGCAGGTTCGCATTTGATTCAGACAGATGGTAATGAAACAATGAAACCAAGAATTGGTGGGCCATTACCTTTAATCCTAGCTTGCACCTGGTGGTGGAGGAGGGGGGGGGTCAGAAATACACACAGTGGGAAAACATTTCCCTTTCCATTCAGGGCTCCCAAAGCCACTGACTCATCCGAGTTTCTTAGAATCAAAGGTTTCTACCTCACCAGCCTTATTCACCTCTGTTCCCCATCTCCTTCTCTCTGCACAAACTCTGCACAAACTGGCTTCTCCTTTAGCACTCCACCTTCTTGGCTGCTTCTCCTCTCCTCCATGTGGCCTTTCTCTGCTCTCCCACAGCATGGGCTCCTCTGCCCCATTTTATAGTGTAGAAATCAAAACCTTTAATCTAATATACAGTACAAATAAGGAAGTCTATGATACAAAGTCACTTATCTGAGGCATAAATGGGATTCCTCATGAGAGTGCACCACCCTACATCTTGCAAAAGTCAAGGGTGTGGGGAAAAGCTTAGTGTTGAGAAGATTTTAGGATTAAAAAGGTGGGAAAGGCTTAGTCTTAAAACTAAGCCTTAGGCCAGGAGCCCCAAACTATGGCCCACGGGCCGCATGTGGCCCCCTGAGGCCATTCATCCGGCCCCGGCTGCACTTCCGGAAGGGGCATCTCTTTCACTGGTGGTCAGTGAGAGGAGCACAGGATATGGATGCTCCTGGAGTACTGTGTGTGGCTGCGCCGCAAAGCATGGCATTGCTCACGTACAGTACTACTTCCAGTGATGTGGGACACATACATCACGGCTCCGGAAGCACGTCATATCACTTGTTACGGCTAGCAGTGACAAATATAGAACCGGACATTGACCATCTTATTAGCCAAAAGCAGGCCCATAGTTCCCATTGAAATACTAGTCAATTTGTTGATTTAAATTTACTTCTTCTTTATTTGAAATATTGTATTTGTTCCCATTTTGTTTTTTTACTTTAAAATAAGATATGTGCAGAGTGCATAGGGATTTGTTCATAGTATTTTTTATAGTCTGGCCCTCCAACGGTCTGAGGGACAGTGAACTGGCCCCCTGTGTAAAATGTTTGGGGACCCCTGCCTTAGGCTATAAGGACCCTGCCTGTTTACAGCCTGTCTTCCACATCCAATGCAAACTATAAGCAAGCAAACATATACATCATATCTGCAAACTTATTTGACCCTCAGTCAGCAAATATTCTAGAGCTGGAATGTCTGAAGGTCAGAGTCTGCTTCTTTTGACGTTAGTTCTCAGAATTCTTCAGCAAAAAGGCTGTTTGTCTATAGTCACATACTAGATAATAGGTCATCATTTACAGAAATAATGTTTAAAGAATTGTGAGGTGGGGTACAAGGGAAGAGAAGCAAGCAAACCAGTGTGATGAGCATGGGGGATGACAGTGGTGGTGACATGGAGAACATAGCTTGTGGAGATAGAGAAGCCCTAAGACAAGGGGACCAAGGAACAATCAGTGAGAGGACATACTGAAACTAAGTAAGGCTCAGAGTCCCTCTGGACAAAAAGGAATTTACCAGGTAAGAAAAAGGGAAGAAATGTGCTTTTGAGGAGGAGGGAACTTAGGGAAGTAGATGGGAAACATAGCCCGAGGAGGAAGCTGTAGTACTACTACTGACACAGAGACTGCAGTGCTCCAGCCGCTGGGAACTACCAGTGTCACTGACACAGGGACTGCAGTGCTCCAGCCCGCTGGGAACTACCAGTGTCACTGACACAGGGACTGCAGTGCTCCAGCCCGCTGGGAACTACCAGTGTCATTGACACAGGGACTGCAGTGCTCCAGCCCGCTGGGAACTCCCAGTGTCACTGACACAGGGACTGCAGTGCTCCAGCCCGCTGGGAACTCCCAGTGTCACTGACACAGGGACTGTAGTGCTCCAGCCCACTGGGAACTCCCAGTGTCATTGACACAGGGACTGCAGTGCTCCAGCCCGCTGGGAACTCCCAGTGTCACTGACACAGGGACTGCAGTGCTCCAGCCCGCTGGGAACTCCCAGTGTCACTGACACAGGGACTGCAGTACTCCAGCCGCTGGGAACTACCAGTGTCCCTGACACAGGGACTGCAGTGCTCCAGCCGCTGGGAACTACCAGTGTCACTGACACAGGGACTGCAGTGCTCCAGCCGCTGGGAACTCCCAGTGTCACTGACACAGGGACTGCAGTGCTCCAGCCCGCTGGGAACTCCCAGTGTCACAGGAAAATACCTGCTCAGGACACAAACTGATGTCAAGAGGAAGAAGGGGAGGCCTGCCAAGGGAAGCAAAGAAGACCTCTTGATTTCCTTCTCCCTTAGCTTTTATTATTCAGAAGCAGAACAGAGGTAACAGGTTATAAGGGAGGAAGACCAGGTGATAAGGGGAAAGAATGACTAGTGGCCTTTTTGCTGACCTTGACAAAGGGCTAATTTGGGTCAGTATATTGTTTTTCTTTTGCTAATTAACAAACACAAAGGAAAGGGCAATCTAGAACTTTAGGGTAATTTTCTAAAGCACATTTACATGCATTCCTTTGTGTCTGCACAAACGTCACTCACACAGCTTCTTGGTATTTGCATCCAAGAGACATTCACTCAGGGTTTTTAACTAAAGCTCCCCAGTTAAGTCATAGAGGGTTCAAGGTTAGATGGCTGATTTCCTATGAAATGACGACCAGGATGAGTGGATAGTAATAATAATAAAAATAATGGATTTGTCTGGGTATGTCTTGGAATTCTTATTTGTTAAGTTTAGGAGATGGGTCTTTATTCTGTAACTCTTGGGGTTTCTCTGAAAGTTTGCAGCAGAAAGTGGCAAGATCTTGCAGTTAAAGAGAGAAACTAACTGGAGGAATTCTGGGTTTGTTCCACCTGCTGTTTGATATCCTTCCTTGTGTTTATTCATGAATTATTTATAAACGTGGATTGCTGAGTTCTCACTGTCCCCACACAGGAGGAGTTCGAGCGGTGGTCAGCACAGTCACTGCCTGTGACCATGTCACTGCTTGGGTGAGCTTAGGTGGAGAGAAGGGAGCAGGTGAGCAACAGGTTGCAGGAAAGATTGACACGCAATTATAATGGATGTACTGTAAGGCCAGCAGTCACAGCCAACACAGCTAGGCACATGCAGGTTCTCACTGAATTCAGTCAGACAGTGAAGAAACTGCAAAGCCAAAAACTGGTGGGCCATTCCTTTATTTATTTATTTATTTTTAAAAGATTTTATTTATTCATTATAGAGAAAGAAGAGAGAGAGAGAGAGAGAGAGAGAGAGAGAGAAGGGGGAAGGAGCAGAAACATCAGCTCCTATATGTGCCTTGACCAGGCAAGCCCAGGGTTTTGAACCGGAAACCTCAGCATTTCCAGGTTGACGCTTTATCCACTGTGCCACCACAGGTCAGGCCATTCCTTTATTTTAACCTTGTGCCAGCAGGAGAGTAAATAAACACACAAACCCAAAACCCACTCACACATTCTCTGGTTCCACAACCAGGAGACTCTTTTCCAGTTTTTCCTAGAATCAAAGGCCCCCACCAGTCTCAGTGGAGCTTGCAAAAGCCCTCACCTCTGTTTCCCATCTGTACACCTTCTCCCTTCTCATTTCTGCACCAACTGCCTTCTCCTTCAGCCCCCTGCCATCTTGGCTGCTGCTTCTCCTCAGCACACATTCTCCTTGCTCTCACTCTGCAAAAACATGGCTTCCTTCTCCTCCTTTCTCCTTCTTCTTAAAACTTTTTGGTGGGAACACAACTTCCTCCAGCAACATTAGCATAACAAAGCCCCTTCCCAAGCAAGAAAGTAATTAGCAGTCTTACCTGGCAGCACCATTCACGTGGGCAGCAGCCATTTTTAACAATAAAAGTGAGCAAAATGAAATAACACATATTTTACAAACTTATTTGCCCAACATGCACCCAGCTAAGAAGGTGTCAGGTAAGACTTTCTGGAGTGATGACACAGATAGTATACAATCTTTGCTCTGATGGCTCCATGGCTCTACTTGTAGAGTGACCAATCCAAAGGTAGAGTCCACACAAGAAAAAGAGTAACACTGATCTTGTTAGAAATGAAATTAAGCAAGACTTGTGGAGACAAAATACCTCAGCAAGGCAACTTTAATAACTTCTGTAGAAAGGTGTGCTGTTGCTCTTCAAAGCCAGCCAGCAACCACATTGGCAGAGGGCAAATTCTGTTTTTATCCCTAACGCAGGCCCTAGAATGCTGGGTCTTGCTACACTGGCTGGAGTGTTGACCGGACAATCTTATTTTTTTCCCGATTGAGTAGTTTAAATGGCTGCACCAAGGTGTAAGGGAGAGATGGGGATATTATTAACTAGGTAAGGGGGTTGAGGAATAGTCGATGACCTAATGAAGGTGGCTGAGGGATTGGTAAACAAGTTAGCTTTTTCTTATTCTATTCCTCGGTCAGAGGAATCTGAATGAAAGGGGGTTGGGAAGTTAGTTAAAGAAAAGAACCTGAGTTAAACATTTCCTTCAGTCTGACCTATGAACTCACCCACAGCTGTGAATCTTGAACTCCTTTGAGAATAAGATGACAATGAACATTTTATTCAGTTCAAGGTGCCCTGATATCTTCAGGCTTCAGTAACTCAAACCCAGGTAGCCCTAACATTGTGAACTTTATTAAATAATTCAATTGTTTCGTTTTTTAAAAAAATTATCTCTTTGGAAAAAAAAATTCTATTTGTGAATACCAGCCAAGGTATATATGAAACAATGATCATAATAATTTTCCAACTTCCTTCCCTCCACAAGTAGACAGACAGAAGAAAGAAAGGAAGTATGGATGGAAAGAGAGGGAGGAAGGGAGAAGAAGAGAGGAGCACTAAGGGGAGGAAGGCGAGAGAGTGCTCGGAATTCCGCTGTGAACAGTGCTCTGCGACTTGTACCTGTTTTCATTTCAGACGGGCTTGGAATTGATGTGATTGCAGGGCTGAATGGGGCCTCGGCCTGGAGCTTTCCAGGCCCAGATCCAAATAAGAGGCCTGAACAATGGTCCACACAACTCTTCAGCATAATGCAATTTTTTCTGATCATTGTATTGAATCTTTTTAAAGATTATTTTAATAGCTCTTTGTAGAAACAAAATACCTTGGTCTTGAAAAAAAAAGTTCCTCCTACTCTCCTCCCATTTGCCAAGCAGTTTGTCTGTGAGGGAGAGGTAGGGATGTTGGGGAAGTGAGGGCAAGGGCAGGGGTGCGGGAAGAGAGGCAGATTTGCTTCTCTTCATGAGCTCATGGTGCTTTGCTCTGCACTGTGATGCTGCTGCAGCCTAGAAACTTCCCAGCTGAGTTCCTGCCACCTCACTCTTTGAACAGCACTGGCCCCATGACATTTCAATGGGGGCACCTGGATCAGGCTCACAGAGACAGTGACATTTTGCAAGTTCATCCAAAGGCAAACTCTGTAACGCATAGTTCTTTCCAGAAGCAATGTGTGATTTTCTCTAAATAGTCCAAATCTAAGAGAGAGGTTAGGGAAAAATAAACCAACATTTTTCATTAGTGATGTGAGGAATTAACCCATGCATGTGACTGCCTTTCACCCACAAAAATTCCTCTCACCTGCTAGCTGGAAAAGATGTCTTACTCCATGAAACTTAAGGAGTCCTCTGACGCTTATGCCATTTATCACTTTTCCTTTTCAGTCTTGTATTACAGATGTAATCCCAGGTCCTAACAAAAAGCAGAAAGCACACTTAGCTGGGGTGTTGAAAAAACTTGATGTTGCAACTATTACAGAGGTAAGGACAGGGTTAAGGAAACCAGGTGACATTGAGGTACCCAGAGACAAACCACAGCAAGAAGCCATTACCACTCTATACTTGTAAGCCAAAGACAGGAAAGGGAGTAATTAGATTCAGGTAAGACCTAGAGCTATTGAAAGTGACTACCTTTCCTGCTGTAGCCATGCAACATCATAACCACTGCCAGAAACAGGTGCTTGGACAAGGAGGAACTGTGCATGTGTACGGAATGGTAAACACCTTGAACTCTTTCTCTTTATGACCTCTGATATCCTGCTAGTGCCTTCTAATTCTTTCTATTCATTAAACCTAAAGAGAAGGTAGAAGGCTGGCAGCCCAGAAATGTAGCTTCTTCAAAATCAGTCCATGGTGGGTGCAGGTAGAGCAAAGATGGGTAGGAAATGGGCCAGGCATAGAGGGTGGCAGGCAGAATTACCAGACCCTCAGGCATATTCCGTTAATACATGGGATAAGTTAAAAGTCCATAAGCAAATTTTCCTTTCTGCTAACAAGTCAAGCACACTTATTCAGTCCATTAGGGGCGTCCCAACGCTAAGCAGAAAAGAGGAAACAGCCTTTTTTGTAGATATTGAGAGCTATGATTACATGATTGTAACTATATAATTATAATTTCCCAGTATTAAACTTTGAGCTAATTAAGAGATTCTTTCTTAGTTTATTTCTATATCTAATTCCTATATTCCTGTCTCCCACCTGGGGTAATAATGAGTACTTTTAAATATTTACCAAAGAAAACCAACATTCTCAGAGAAGAAGCTCCTGATTTAGCATCAGTAAGAGAACCTATTAACCAGTAAGTCCCCTTGGAAATATTTATCTAGTACATAATATTTCTCTGGCTCCTATGCTGATAAAATTTTGTTTGAACATTTTGATGATAGGGCTGTATTTGTTAAAGAGTATTCTAAAGGACACTTGAATCCTTGTAAGTGGGAGGACAGTTTCAAGCAGAGTAGATCATAATGCATATGAGGTCAGAAAAGAAAAGGATATATATGGAAAGTTTTGGCATAAATATACAAGAAATATAGATATGAATATTTACTTATGAGAACAAATATCATATTTGTATCAGAAAAAAATCCTACTAATACTGCATTTAAGCAATTTCAAAAGACTTTTGTAGAAAATAACTTAATTGGAAAATAAAATTAATCTAGATATCTGTCAACACACTTGCCTGACATCTCTGGAAGAAGTCGGGGAACACCCTTTTTTGATTGTTCTTAAAGAAAAGAAATTCATTAAATTATTTCAAAAAATGATCTATTTATTTATTTTAGAGAGAGAGAAAAAAAGAGAAAAGAGAGAAAGAGAATGAGAAAGAGAGAGAGAAACACTGATTTGTTGTTCCACTTATCCATTCGTTCCGTGGTTGATTCTTGTATGTGCCCTGAAGGGGTTGAACTCACAATCTTGGTGTACTGGATGATGCTCAAACAACTGAGCTACCCGGCCAGGGCTCATTAAGTAATTTCAACTGGAGAAAAGACAGTGGGAGACTGAGAGGTGAAGCTATAATAAATTTGAATCTTGTCACATTCATAATCACTAGTAAGCACAATTCATAAATATAAAATTGTTCATTGATCAGTGGCTGATGAGTAAGAATATAGGAGTGCCTTACCCTGAACACCAACAAACAGAAAGATGATACTTCGTTGACAAATAGGTTAACGGGAATTGCTAGGGTTGGAAACAAAGGCTCCTCTGAGTAAACACACTGTGGCTGGTTCATCTGGGTAAATGCATCCATGACCACCAGAATGATGGTGTGTCTGTATGAAAATGAGTAGACAAAATGCACTGTGCATACTAGTGGAACATTCTAGTGTCAGAATATGGTCTCAAAGCAGGACTCCAGCATTGGGACAGTTGTCACAGGTTGTGATATCTTATTGAATGCCATGATTGACACAGGGGCCACAGGAAAATACGGAATAAATGCAGGTGGCTGCATGAGTGGTAAGTGTAACTGCTAAATGCTGGCCTCTCTGGCTGGAATGTATAACGGATACTTAAGCACAAATTGATTAATACTTTATCTCTTCCATATGCCTCCACATGGGATCCATGTATCTCTTGAAAATCTCACTTAAGAGAGCCTCTATTTATTTTCTACTTTGATCTATCTTTATCAACATTGGTCAAAGATCAAAACACTCAGTTTCCTCAGAAATAGTTTCCATCCAGCCCTTTGGATGCTTGACATGCATGACCCAAAAGAAGTGAGTACAACTCGTTCTCAAATAACATCGTTTCCATTGACAAAGTTTCCTTGTAATGTTCATGAGACGTTCTAGGAGCTTAAGTCTTGTTTACATCAATAAACCCAGGGTAAAATTGGTTTTATTACCTGTCATTTTATTTAAAATGCAGAACCTGCCAACAACATTAAGTGAAGACTTACTGTACCTAAAGTCTACTCCCTTCTGGGTCTATCTGAAATATCTGAGCCTGCTGGGTTGTTCTTGTTATTGGGTGGCCCTGAAAATAGTCTTAATAGTAAAAACAGCTGTGTAAGAGGTTGATTACTGCAGTTGGCTTTAGGGAGAAATAAGCGTAGAATCAATTTTTTCAAATAAACTTACTTTGAGATAATTATCAGTTTACATGTGGCTGCAAGAAAGTTCATGTAAACTACCCAATTTCCCCTAATGGCAACATTTTTTCCAAAACTATAATATCACAACCAGAATATTTACATACTACAAATTTTATTCATATTTCTTCAGTTTTACTTGTAGGTATTTGTGTTTGTGCGCATGTGCACATTTAGTCCCATACAACTTCATCCCATATATAGGTTTGCTGTATTCACCATCACAGCCCAGATACAAAACATTTCCACCACCACAGGATCCAGCTTTCCTCCTTCAACCCACTCCACTTTCATTCCTAACCTCTGGCAAACAATAATCTTTTCTCTGTTTATAAAATACTTTTTCAACATTTATTATTTTTATTTTTTTAATTAATTAATTAATTTATTGCATTTACATAGATTCTAGTGTCTCCCCGAATGCATCCCCCTTCCCCTATATTCCCCTCAACATCTTCTTTTCCCCCCTCCCCATAGCGCCCTTCCCCCTGCCCTTCAGGTTTAATTCCATTCCTCAGTTCACATTATTCCTTGGATTCCTCAAATGAGTGAGGTCATATGATATTTTTCTTTCTTTGCCTGGCTTATTTCACTCAACATAATAGTTTCCAGGTCCATCCATGTTGTTGCAAAAGGTAATATTTCCTTCTTTTCTATGGCCCCATAGTATTCCATTGTATATATGTACCACTGCTTTTTAATCTACTTGTCCACTGAAGGACACAGGGTTGTTTCCAGATATTCGCTATTGTGAACAGTGCTGCCATAAACATGGGGGTGCATTTCTTTTTTTGAGTCAGTGATATGGTGTCCTTGGGATATATTCCTATAAGTGGGATGGCTGGGTCAAAAGGCAGTTCTATTTTTAATTTTTTGAGGAATCTCCATACTGTTTTCCACAGTGGCTGCACCAGTCTGCATTCCCACCAGCAGTGCAGGAGGGTTCCCCTTTCTCCACATCCTCGCCAGCACCTATCATGTGTTGTTTTGTTAATAAGCGTCATTCTGACTGGTGTGAGGTGGTATTTCATTGAGGTTTTAATTTGCATTTCTCTAATGATTAGTGATGTTGAACATGAATAGCCTCAGCAATCTTGAAAAAGAAGAATAAAGTGGGAGGTATCACACTTCCTAATATCAAGTTATACTACAAGGCCATTGTATTCAAAACAGCTTGGTACTGGCATTAAGAACAGGCATATAGATCAATGGAACAAAACAGAGAATCCAGAAATAAACCCACACCTTTATGGCCAATTGATATTTGACAAAGGAGGTAAGAGCATATAATGGAGTAAAGACAGCCTCTTTAACAAATGGTGTTGGGAAAACTGGACAGCTACCTGCAAAAAAATGAAACTAGACCAACAACTTACACCATTCACAAAAATAAACTCAAAATGCATAAAGGACTTAAATGTAAGTCATAAAACCATAATCATCTTAGAAGAAAACATAGGCAGTAAGCTCTCCGATATTTCTTGCAGCGATATATTTGCTGATTTATCTCCACGGGCAAGTGAAATAAAAGACAGGATAAACAAATGGGACTATATCAAACTAAAAAGCTTTTGCACAGCTAAAGACAATATGAACAGAATAAAAAGACAAACTACACAATGGGAGAACATATTCGATAATACGTCTGATAAGGGGTTAATGACCAAAATTTATAAAGAACTTGTAAAACTCAACACCAGGACGACAAACAATCCAATCAAAAAATGGGCAAAAGAAATGAATATCACTTCTTTAAAAAGGACATACAGATGGCCAATAGACAGATGAAAAAATTTTCAATATTTTAATATAAATGGAATCATACAATATCCATCTTTTGAAATTCACTTTTTTCCCCACTCAGCATAATTCTCTGAGTTTCAGCCATGCTATGTGAATTGTATAGTTTGTTCTCTTTCATTGCTGACTAGGATTCTGTGCTCTGGATAGACTACAGCTTGCTTAATCATTCACCCATTGAAAGATATCAGAGTTGTTTCTAGGTTTTGGCTATTATAATTAAGCTTTTATGAACATTCCTGTAAAAGTTTTTACTTCCCTGGGATAAATGACCAAGTAGATCAATAGCAGTTGCATATTTACTTTAGAAAGAATTAGCCAAATTTTCTTCTAGAGTGGCTAAGCTGTTTGATCTTGCCATCAGCAATGTCTGAACATTTTTTCATGACTCTAGGACTGTAGCTGCAGGGTTGCAGGTAGTTGCATGTTTAGTCTTGTAAGAGAGAAAACTATTTTCTGTGTCAATTAGCAATGATCCACTTTCTCCATTTACTTGCCAGTATTTGGTGGTGTCCCCCCCCTTTTTTTATTCATTTTTAGAGAGGAGAAAGAGAGAGGGAGAGACAGAGAGAGAGAGAAGGGGGGAGGAGCAGGAAGCATCAACTAACATATGTGCCTTGACCAGGCAAGACCAGGGTTTCGAACTGGCGACCTCAGCATTTCCAGGTTGATGCTTTATCCACTGTGCCACCACAGGTCAGGCAGGTGTCCCTTTTTTATTTTACCCATTTTGGTGAATGGGTGGTAATATTATGATTCTCATTTGCATTTCTCTGATGGTTAATAATCTTAAATATCTTGCCATTTGATTATTTGCCATCTGTATATCCTCTTTGTGGAAATATTTGTGCATGCCTTTTGTCCATTTGCTAATTAGATTGTTTCTTTTTCTATGATTGAGTCTTGAGGGTTTTTTATATTTTTCAGAAACTGGTCATTTGTCAGTTATTTGGCTTGCAAAAATATTGTTTCCTGTTGTTAGTATTCAGGGTCTCATGAAGAGGAGCCACAAAGGAATGAGGCAGCAACAATACTGCAAGTGGAGGACCCCAATCTCTCCAGGATTGAGGTGCCTTAGAGATCAGTTATCCAATTTATTAAGCAGAAATATGACATCATGCATAAGAAACTAACAAGCAGAATACAGTGTACAATTTTATTATTTAGTTTTGCAAAACTGATTAGATTTCTCTTGCCCTTTCTGAGACATAACACCACACCATCTACTGTCTGATTCCTGACCTACAGAAAGCTCCAGCAGGGCCAAGCATGTTCTTGAGCCTTCACTGGACACAACTGCCTTCAGCCATGTATGCTTGGTCTCGACCTTCACTTCCTCAGGATGGGAACAGAAAGTCACTAGGTGCTTTGGCTTTCCTCCAAAATCTCCTCCCTTTTTCTTTAACTCATTCTGCAACATTATGGTGTACAAGGAGGTTCATCCTTCCGAATGACAGAAGTCGCTTCTGCTCTTTCCCTAGACTAAGCAAATGCAAAAACATACAACAACAATTACAATTAATGCACTTATTGTAGAAACTCCTAATAATTTTTTTTTTTGTATTTTTCTGAAGCTGGAAACGGGGAGAGACAGTCAGACAGACTCCCTCATGCGCCCGACCGGGATCCACCCAGCACACCCACCAGGGGGCGATGCTCTGCCCCTCCAGGGCGTCGCTCTGTTGTGACCAGAGTCACTCTAGTGCCTGGGGCAGAGGCCAAGGAGCCATCCCCAGTGCCCGGGCCATCTTTGCTCGAATGGAGCCTCGACTGCGGGAGGGGAAGAGAGAGACAGAGAGGAAGGAGAGGGGGAGGGGTGGAGAAGCAAATGGGCGCCTCTCCTGTGTGCCCTGGCCAGGAATCGAACCCAGGACTTCTGCACGCCAGGCAGACACTCTACCACTGAGCCAACTGGCCAGGGCCGAAACTCCTAATAATTTTAAATTTTAACAGGGTTTAGTTCAGATAATCCATCAACAATATTACTTAATAAAGGTGTACTAGAAAACAATTTTAGTTTATCTTTAAAAGTGTCATATATATCTTGTTGCAATTGTTGTTTGTCTATGCATCTGAACAGGAATCCAGACTCTTGTTCTGGCTTTAAATATATACACAAAATTAACAGATTGATTATAATTAATAGAGGAATTGAGACATGTATAAAAAGAACAATTCACACAAGTAATGAGATTAATTGATTCATTCCAGAACACAGGACCAATCATGAACATATAAGGTAGGCGCACATAAGTCTGAAAGGTCCACCCTTGTAATATATATAGAATAAGGTAATGTGTCCCATTTTGTATAGTAGATAATCAACCCTGTAATTTTATCTTTAAGCAATGATCTCCTGCACCTATACAAATTGGTAATCCATCTGAGCCCACAGTATAGTTTGATATAACCTGTCCTTCTTCTTCAGGCTTTAAGGGTCCACGACTGTCAAATAGTCCCAGAAGCCAAACAGAATCATTAACATATACAGAAAAAGGGGTGTCTTTCTAATTAACAGGTCTATTTAAAGGAGGATTAGGAATATAAACCCAGTAAAAATAGTTAGTTCCACTTACTGTTACAGACACAACAGCCAACATTGCCAGAATCAGAGTTAAGGATGTTTTTGGAGTCTTAGTGCCAATTAAAACATTTTCTGCCTCCTGGGTAAGTTTCTTCAGTTGCCCTAAGTAGGCGGTTCGGCTTTTTGTATTTCGCTTTTTGTATTTCAGTTGTCTTCACTTTCACTTCTTTGATAACCTTTGGCTCTAAGCTTAGTCTCTCTATGTCTTCTTCTGGTGGCTCAAAGATGTTAAATCTCCCTCTCTTCCACTTCCAACTCATTCCGAGGCTTCAATCTTCTGGAAGATATCCACTGGTCTCCTGTATCTGTGGAGATAAGAGCAAATCCTTGCCACCCCCCTATTTTGCCCACATTGCTGTTGTAAATCAGCAAACTGTCCCTGTCCAGGAAGCTCATCTTGTGTAATATTAACAGGATGGTTAGCATTATCATTCCAGTTTGCTTGAATATGAGCCTGATCTTCCCATCAATTCATAAATTGTAAATATGCCGCTCTTGAAAGAACAGTCTGAGCTAACATCTCCCAAGAACAGAAGGAGAAGGCAGAGGCCAATTATCTTGGTCAATTTTGAAAGGGTTAATACTATGTCGAACCTCCACATCAGAAAGTTTAGACTGTAATTCAAAAGTTGCTCCTTTTGCAGGACATGGCCTGACAAGCAGCTAACTGCCTGAAGCAGTTTGAGACAAATTCTTGAAATGACTTAGGTCCTGCTTAATTTTACTTAATTCTTTGTCTCACAGACCTGAGCACATCTTTACATACAAACAAGACAATTTACAGCACAGAACCACAAGTATAACATATAACTTTGATTAATCCTAATACTTGAGTTACTATTTGGCTTCTAATTCTGAACATACCTTATAATGCGCCAACTAAATTAGCAAGTCTTAAGGATCCACATTCCATTCTTTTTAAATTTAAATGAGCGCTCCTTACAAGTTCCAATTTTAAAACAAAAAAATGTAGGAATGAAACTATTTTTTCAACATAAGAGCCAGCATTTCCAATTTTTGCAGGCAAGAACTTAATTCAGGTCTTAAAAGTCACATTTTAGACAACATCAAACAAAAACAAAACAGAGACTCGAATCAGACAAACCAGAGAGAAATCCGGGATTTCAGAGCATAATCAGACTAGAAAGATGCCTACCTGATCCTAGTCAGGGCATTTTCTGACAGAGAGATTAATGATGGATGGAACTAATCAAAATCTCCCAAGAAAAAACTCGTGGCCACTGAGAGATTTTGTAATTGGATCCATCAGGAGTCTCCCGTATGAATTTCCAGGCAAAGAATAAGAAAGAAACAAAATGATAGTTCAGAGGATTGTAGCTAAAACATTAAAGAAAATCAGACCATAACAGAAAAAGCTGTAACTTCCCTAATACCTGAGTCTCCTATCCATTCTCAAATTCTACAGCTGCTGCAACTGGCAGTTCAGGTTGACCATGCTGAGACCTCTCCTCCACCCCTATTCCAGCTGAGTGGCAAACTAAGTTAATAAGTTCTGATAACCCACTACCATTGGGCCAGCCTTTTAAAGAAATGATTTCTCCACTCTGATGAGTTCTCCAGAGAGACTTCATTACTAATCTCCACTGTTGTAAATTAAGTAAATTATTTCCTGTGGGGGTAAACTAAATACCATAGTTTGTCTAAAGTTTCTTAACTTTGACTTCGGAACAATCTCTTAAGCAACTGCGAATAGGCATAGGCTTTGTAATCACTTGATGGGGAATTCCCCATTGCTCCACTAGCCCAGAGCAGGAACTCACCCGTCCTCACGAATCCCGCTGGCTCCCTTGGGCTGAAAACCAAAAGCAGTCTCGAAGACTTATTTCCTCCTCATGTCCCCTGTTAAGGCACCATTTGTTGTTAGTATTCAGGGTCTCATGAAGAGGAGCCACAAAGGAATGAAGCAGCAACAATACTGCAAGTGGAGGACCCCAATCTCTCCAGGATTGAGGTGCCTTAGAGAGATCAGTTATCCAATTTATTAAGCAGAAACATGACATCATGTGTAAAAAATTAACAAGTAGAATGCAGTGTACAATTTTATTATTTAGTTTTGCAAAACTGATTAGATTTCTCTTGCCCTTTCTGAGACATAAAACCACACCATCTGATTGCTGACCTGCAGGAAGCTCCAGCAGGGCCAAGCATCGCGTCCTTGAGGCCTTCCTGGACTCGACTGCCTTCAGTCCTGTGTGCTTGGTCTTGACCTTCACTTCCTCAGGATGCGGACAGAAAGTCATTAGGTACTTTGGCTTTCATCCAACAGTTTCCCATTATGTAGCTTATCTTTCCATCCTTTTAATGGGGTCTTTAGCGTAGTGAAACTTAAAATTTGGATGAGGTTCAATTTATCTATTTTTTTAAATACTTTTGGTATCAAGATTAATAACTCTTCACCTAGAAATAATGTTTGAAGATTTTTTTTTATTTTTTAAAATGTACAGTTTTACACATTACATTTAAGTTCACAATTCATTTAGAACTAATTTTTATGTAAAGGTGTGAAGTTTATATCAAGGTTCCTTTGCTTTCAGATGTTCAATTGCTCCAGCATCATTTGTGAAGAAGGCCACTCTTCATTCAATATTGCACCTTTATAAAAATCAGTTGGGAAGAATTGTGTGAGCCTGTTTCTGGTTTTCTGTTCTGTTCCATTGAGCTATATGCTACTCTTCCACTGCACCACTGCTTGGTCAGGCAATATCACACTATCTTGTTTACTGTAGCTAAATAAGAAGTATACAAGTCAGAATGATTCCTCTCATTTAATTCATTTTCAAGACTACTTTTGAGCCTGACCAGGCAGTGGCACAGTGGATAGAGAATTGGACTGGGACGTGGAGGACCCAGGTTTGAGACCCTGAGGTTGCCAGCTTGAGTGTGGGCTTGTCTGGTTTAAGCAAGGCTCACCAGCTTGAGCCCAAGATTGCTGGCTCGAGCAAGGGGTCACTGGTCTGCTGTAGCCCCCTCCCCCGCCCCCAGTCAAGGCACATATGAGAAAGCAATCAGTGAATATCTAAGGTGCTGCAACAAAGAATTATTGATGCTTCTCATCTCTCTCCCTTCCTTTCTGTCTGTGCCTCTCTCTGACTCTGTCTCTGTCACAAGAAAAGGACTGTTTTTGAAATGCTAGGACCTTTGATAAATACATAATTTTATTTTCTATTTTTATTTTCATTTATTTATTTTTCCAAGAGAGAGGAGGGGTGATAGAGAAACAGACTCCTTTATGTGCCCCTACTAGAATTCACCCAGCAACCCCATCTGGGGCTGATGCTCTGTCCATCTAGGGCCATGCTCACAACAGAGCTGTTTTTAGCACCTGAGATGGAGGCTCCATGGAGCCATCTTCAGTGCCTGGGTCCAATTTGCTTGAATCAATCAAGCCATGGCTGTGGGAGGAGAAGAGAGAGAGAAAAGGAGAGGAGGAGTGATGGAGAAGCAGATAGTTGTTTCTCCTGTGTGCCCTGACTGGGAATTGAACCTAGGACATCCATATGCTGGGCCAATGCTCTACCACTGAGCCAACTGGCCAGGTGTGATATATTTTGAAAGAACTGGAGATCTTCTGTGAGAGGATGGCTCTCTTTGGATGGGGTATAGCTGTGAGTCTTAATTTGGGAGTATTGGCCTGAGTTGAGATGAACCAAAATTTGTGAAGAGATCACAGAACATTTGTGGTCACTGGTACTTGTTATGGTCTTTAAGATCCTGAGACAACATTTATTTTAGTCTTTAATCAAGTCTGTCCAGGACTGTACTGGGCCCTGTCATTGGGAAAGTAGTGAAGCTATTTCCTTCTCTCCCTCCATCTTTCATCTCTGCTTATCTTTTCAGGTTAAACTCACTTTTTGCTATTGCAAAGCTTTCAGATGGGGTTGGGTTGGATGTCTGAGAGCAATCTGAAACTTAGAAGCTTAGAGTACTATGAACTCCTAATTAGAGAGAAAATGTATTAGTAATTCTGGAATAAAAATCCTGGGAAGGATTCTGATTGTCTGGAATTCGGTCCTGAGACCATCCCTCAAACTATACCAATGATGAGAAGGCTGGAGTATTCTGATTGGGATGGGAGGTTTGACTGACGTCATCATTACACAACACATCCTAATGTAAGTGAACACTTAATTCTGCAACCTTGGGGGTTCATTTTACTTTTCAAAGAATGTCTTGGAAAGTAATTTATTTTCTTTAGAATATGAAATTTGTTTAAAACATGTCCCAACAATTCTCACTCTTCTTGGTGTGTCTTGAGACTTTCTATTTTGGTAACATAGTCTGCTATGAGAATGATTGGTCACACCACCCATCAACCCCCTTTAATGGGGAGTAAACAGACCAGCACTTGGTGTTAAAGAAAAGTCACAAGTAAGCCCCTTTGTCATAGTTGCTTGTTGTGTTGATACATTGGCCCTATAGCCCAAAACAATCAGGAAGGACCTGTTTGTCAGATGTGGCAAAGGGACAACACTGTCATAGAGACCTTTAGAGCTTCCCCCTAACTCTATCTACGTATGGCTTGAACTCAAGCTTCCCAAAAGCCAGTCTTTGGCCATCTGCCATCTGTGGTATTTAACCTCTGGTACGCTCTCTGCCTCCCCCAACGGCTACCTTTACATGAAAGCCCGCTCACTCTCCTCCTCTATAGTCAGTCCTGTCAAAACTGAAAATTCTCCCACTGAATACTTCAGTCACTTTTTGCTCTGGTTTTCACTGTAGAAATTTTTACTAATGTCTTACAGCACCCCTACACACACAAACACACACAGATAACTTCTTGAGTTTCTTTCTTGTGTATCATTTTTCTTCCAGCTAACAGCATGAAAGATGCTTAAGGGAAATCCATAGACTGTGGTTTTCCTCTAAGTGTTTTAGAAATCTTTTGTCCATTTCTTATTGGAAGGTCCAATTTATATTTGAATATGAGGATGAAACCTGCCCAGGAGTGTTCCTCTAGCTTTCCTATGGCCAGACCATCAGGACATTTCCATTTTCTCCAGTGGTGCTACCCTGATGTATACTGTTTCACTTCTGATGTCATTCACAATTTACACGGTTGAGTAGCTCCTGCTGGAATGAGCCGAGGCTCCAGAACCCTCACTGGAGCTCAGTCTGCTACCCTCACAGGATTGCTCCCCCAGCCTGCCAGATGTTGAGGTGTTAATTGCTCAGTCCCTGAGGGGACTCTTTAATCATTTCCCAATGCTTCATCAGCAGTTAGAAGTTCAGGTGTGATAACCTTAGTCCTGGTGTGCCTATGTTTCTCCTTTCACTTTCAAAGTTGTCCCAGTTTGCATAACAGTTATGTGGTCATCCCTGCCTGACATTGGGCAGTGTGGAAAGGTCATTCATAAAGCACTTCAATGCCATGAAGTCTGATGCCCACAGTGTGGCTAGCTGGGCCTGGACCCTGGTCTCTGCCATGGCTAACAACATAGTTTTACTTCTTTGGCTGCAGTGGTCCTTTAAGAAGAAAAGGAAAAGATCCCCTCACTCTCATCCCCCATACAGTGTTTAGCCAAGTATGTTTGTGGGGCAGCTCTATTAGGCTTGCTCACTCATTTACCGGCTACAAGCATGTTGCCGGATTGGTGCGTGAGCACATGGCAGCACCATGTGTGTATGGCCTATATAAGGCTCTGGGTGCTTGAGCTCAGGGCGATTGCAGATGTGCAGATTGCATGCCTGCCGCTGTGAGGGGCTATTTTGCTGTTTGTTTTCCTGAGAGGCAGTTTCCCCTGTCTGTGTGCTTGTCCGCCCGTTGTGAGACTTCATTAAACGGAATGTCCCTAACGCTTTCTGGTTTCTCTACCATTTGCCCAAATCCAGTGGGGACATGCCTGGGCTCGGCCCCCAGCATTACATTGTTTCAGTCAAGAATGTCTAGATTTGGTAGTTAAAGACCTTTACCAAGTACACTTCCTTTCACCAGGGGCTTTCACTGTTTACTTTCTGAGATCTTCAATCTTGGAAAAACTGCAACCTTATGCTGTTTAATTGGCCTTCTGTTCTCTTGTATTTTATATCGTCTTTAAGGGAAAACTTAATATGTTGAAGGAAAAATGTTTAAGAACTACTCACCCCAAAATGTGGTACTTTTAGACGGAGAAGTCCAATTTTAATTGTATGTAACATTCATTTCAGGAATGTCAACTGATAAAAATGTACTATTTTGTTTCTCTTTCTGGATAATGCATAAGTCATATTCTGTTCATTTATAAATGACATTTTTGAGGCTGACTTGGTTGTACTTTATTATCTAGAAGATATGGTTCTAATTTCAACACTAGCATTTCTGACCTGAGTTTGTTTCCTTTTTTAGATAAAATACCCTGAATCTTTTCAAGGTGGTAAATGAATGTTTTCTGCTTTTTTTTAAAAAAGGAGACTTTAACGCAGCTTACTTATTTGAACATTTATTAATAATCTTGTTTTCCACAACTTTTTTGTATGTCTGGTAAGTCTCCCTCTATTTTCACAAATTTACAACTCTAATACCTGTGATACCAGTGGCCGAGGTCTGGCAGGTGCACACTGGATTCGGGCAGATGGTGAAGGAACTGCAGAGCCGGAAAGGGTTGGGCCATTCTGTTTAATAGAGTCTCATAACAGTGGACAAGCACACAGGCAGGAGAAACTGCTTTTCAGGCAAACGCACAGCAAAATGGCCCTTCACCGTGGTGGGCAGGCAATCCTCCACCCTCAATCCCCCTGAGCACAAGCACCCATAGCCTTACATAGGCCATACACACGTGGTACTCATGAGTGCTCATGCACCAATCAGGCAAAGTGCTTTCAGCTGGTAAACCAGTGAGCAAGCCTCACACAGCTGCTTCCCCACAGTGAATACTGAATCCTCAGGTGAGTTCTCTTACATTGTGTTTAAACCCCAGTGAGAAGAAGGGCAATGTTTGGATTCATTCATGTTGTGTTGGGCTAAATTAGGATCTCAGTTGGTCTGGGAAAGTTCAGAGAAGTCAGAGCTGGAAGAAGACTCCTCAGAGTGTTCCAGGGACATGCTGTACAACTTCACACAAGAACAATCTGCAGTCCTTGTAGTCAGCTGTTGCCCACTCATTTACTGGCATGAGAGGCCTCACTGGGCAGCAGCCACCACAGGTGCTTCCTAGTTTAGTGCATTTATCAGTTGCTCTGGAAAGCACCAGCTGTGGGTACATTTGATTAAGATTTTCATAGGATTGTGATCTCTCACAACTTGGTTGATGGTTCTCCCTCAATACAACTCCTGTTGTTTGAGTTAAGGATGTGAGCTGCATTCCTCTGTATGATGAGTCTATTTATTTAGTGCTCAATGGCCTTTTACTTTGCATGTAATTGATAGGTTAGCCTTTCTTTTCTTGACCTTAGTCTATCACTACTTAAATTTATCATTAATAATAATAATAATAAAATTTACATTATATTATTAAAATTATTATAATAATTATTAACTAATTAATAATAATTATTTTTCTGTTATTTCCATAAAAATTATTCTTACTTTTATAATTCTTTAAATTGCACTATACATTTAATATTACTTTGTATTAGTTTCAGTTGCACTGCATAGGGGTCCCCAAACTTTTTACACAGGGGGCCAGTTCACTGTCCCTCAGACCATTGGAGGGCTGCCACATACAGTGCTCCTCTCACTGACCACCAATGAAAGAGGTGCCCCTTCTGGAAGTGTGGCGGGGGGGGCCGGATAAATGGCCTCAGGGGGCTGCATGCGGCCCGCGGGCCGTAGTTTGGGGATGCCTGGAGACAATCATATACTTTACAATGTTATTATTACTATTAATACCAGCTTTTATATATTGAGTGACAGGTAAGTGCCAAGCAGTGTGCTACCAAGATCTTGATGAAGTAGATGCACTTATTACAGATAAGAAAACCAAGGTCCTCACATTCATGCTGCTACTAAAGGACAGAAAGGGGATTTAAACTGAGGGCTGCCTGGACCTAAAATGTGTGCATATCTCCCCTGCACCAATTGCATCCCTATGTAGATGGTTTTCCTGGTTTACAAAAGAAAAAAAATTTTCTTTACTTTCACATACTGATTTCCATGTCAATGGAAAACTGGTTGTGCTAAATAAGCTAAACATATAACATAAGGGCAGCAGTTTGAATCTAAACCCCATCTTCCTCTTTTTTAGATTCTCTCTAAAATATTGCTCAGTGAGGCTGTCAGAGGCAGATCTTACATCTAGACACTGATGCCTTTGCATACTGACTAAGCACATCAGATGAGGACTTCATTATGTTCTCTGTCTGTCCCTGCCAGACCCAGCCCAGCATGTCCTTGCCTAGAGAGCCCAGCATGGTGCTCCATGGCAGATGGTGAGTGAGATGACAAATCAGCTTGATCGGCACTACACCACAGATCAGTGAGTGCACTGAGCCTGGGATACTCTAGGAGTAAACACATTGGGCCTCCTCGTTTAAATCAAAGTCAGATTGAGCAGAGGCAAAGAAGACTCTTAAGCCAGTTTGTGAGATATCCATGAATTCCTCTGCATCTCATAAACTTTTCATGTCGTTGGTCACCTGTGTTCATGGGCTTCACTAGGCCTCTCTTTGTTAGGGATATTTATAACAAATAGGTGGTTCTATTCCTTGCTGAAAAGTGTGCTTAAACCAACTATTTGCTAATAGATTGAACTTAAGTATACATTTGGAAAAGAGCTGCCTTGCTCTATTTTGACTTGTCTATAATATTTAAAAACTTTGTTCATCTCTTGTTAAAATATAATTTTCATAATATTCTCTGATTACTATCTTTGCATTGCTCATAACTGGAACAAAAACTGTGCAGTATAAATCTAAAATGGGTGAGGCCCTGGCCGGTTGGCTCAGCGGTGGAGCGTCGGCCTGACGTGCGGAGGACCCAGGTTCGATTCCCGGCCAGGGCACACGGGAGAAGCACCCATTTGCTTCTCCACCCCTCCGCCGCGCCTTCCTCTCTGTCTCTCTCTTCCCCTCCTGCAGCCAAGGCTCTATTGGAGCAAAGATGGCCCGGGCGCTGGGGATGGCTCTGTGGCCTCTGCCTCAGGCGCTAGAGTGGTTCTGGTCACAACATGGCGACGCCCAGGATGGGCAGAGCATCGCCCCCTGGTGGGCAGAGCGTCGCCCCTGGTGGGCGTGCCGGGTGGATCCCAGTCGGGCGCATGCGGGAGTCTGTCAGACTGTCTCTCCCTGTTTCCAGCTTCAGAGAAATGCAAAAAAAAAAAAAAAAAAATCTAAAATGGGTGATATACTCAAGAAAGGACCTGGGACTTGGCACACGTAACCACATGATCTCCATGTTCTGTGTGAGAGTCACCTATGAAATGGGCTTCAGGATGTCAGAATAATGATGGCATGAGAGATGCCCTTGATCTCTCCCCTTGAAATTTTAACACATTGCACAGCTATAACGCAGCAAAGGAACCCCAGCTGAGCTCACAGGTGCGCCTGAAAGATCCACTCACTAAATGGACTAACGGTGGGAAGGGCTGAGAAGAGGGTGCAAGATAAGACACACTTGAGGTTGGCTACAGAAGTAAGCTGGACGGACTAAGTCTCCTGCTGGGAGGAGCTGGGAGTTGGAGGGGCAGAAGGGAAAACACTGAACCAAAGTGGTGGCAGAACAGGAGGTCATGGCCAGTGTTTCCACATTCTGCCCACAGCTCCCACTTGGCATAGAGACAGAGAAAAACAAAGTGTGGACCCTCAGCCTCCCAGATCCCATTGCCCTCCCCTAAGGTATAGAGAGTGGCAGAGATTTATCCAACAGTTAGCTCTTCAGAGCCACTCTTTCTGCTGAAGAACAGAGGTCCTCCGTGTCTGGAACATGGGGAAGAGTGCCTCAGGGCCTGAAATAGCCATCGCTAAAGCTGTAGAATCATAAAGTCTTCACAACATGCCCCACCCATCATCATGACTGCAGCCCCACCTCCTTCATTGCAACAGAAGTTTTTTAGCTGAGGTCAACCCAGGAGTTTCAGAGAGCAAATGCTTGTATTACAGTGCCACCTACTGGAAGAAAGCAGAAAAACCTCTTAAAACTGATTCTTTTTTCTTTTGAATATTTTATTTCATTGTTATATTTTTATTCTTATTTTTTGTGGGTGGTTTGTTTTTGATTTTTTAGTTTTTTATCTTTTTTTTTGTTTTTATTTTTTACTTTTCATTATTTTACAATCTTTTTTATTTTTCATTGTATTTTTTACTTTCATTTTTTATTATTTAGGGTTTTTTTTGTTAGATTTATTAACAATATCATTCTGAAATGCCATTGGGAAGAAGGAAATGAATGCCATGGCTACACAAGAAAGAGACATAGTTTAGAAAGAAGATCTAGGGCAAAAATCAAACAAACTTACCTCAGATGCTTGAGGGATAATGCTGACAACACAAGGTGACTCTGAGCTTAAATGGAGCTGTCAATGGTAGCTATAACTATATACAACTAGTGATGGTTCAAAGGGATATGTTCCATTCCACCACTATTTTCTTTTGTTTTGCATTTCTCAATTATTCATAATAAATATTTAGTCTTTATAAAGAGAAATAAAGTTTATTCTAAAAGCATATCAGTAAAATACACTTTTCTTCTCACAGAAAGGATTATTATAAACATTTTTGTATTTATATTTACAACATCATCCATTTAAATATCTCACTGCAAACTTTGAAATTGTTTCAAATACCTACAAATTTTATCAATTGATTTTAGGGTTATGAATTAAATACAGTGACAGAAAAAAAAAAGTCTTGGTAAGTCACAATATCAAACAATGGATCATTTGAAAACCACTACAAAATACAAATACCAAATCTAAGATGTTAAGAAAAACATGATTAAAAACAGTCCTTACTATTTGTATTCTATTATTTCATTCTGTAATTATTTATTTATTTTTATTTTTCTTGTATAGCTCCTTCAAGTAGGAATGACTAACCCAGAAACATATGTTGCCCCTGATCTGAAAGAACAGCTCTAAGATTCAACATTTCTTCATGACCTCAGTGTTGAACCAGTATTTTAGCTTTAGCTGTTTTCTGCTTCTTAATAATCTTGATGTGCATTAAAATTTTCTTATTATGACATAGTCATTTATTCATTTCTTTACTCAACCAAGAGATGTCTAATGAATTCTTGCTGTGTTCCAGGTATTACATTAAGAGTTGAGTGTCAATGGTAGTGAAAACTGTATGTCTACTACCTTCATGAATCTGTAAGCTTTACATAAGCTGAACAATTTCATGAACCATCTGAGATTTTACACAGCATTGTTTATCTGCTTACCACCTTGTCTTTCTTTAAATAAGATTTTTTTTTTTTTGTATTTTTCTGAAGCTGGAAACGAGGAGAGACAGTCAGACAGACTCCCGCATGCATCCGACCGGGATCCACCCGGCACGCCCAGCAGGGGAGACGCTCTGCCCACCAGGGGGCGATGCTCTGCCCCTCCGGGGTGTCGCTCTGCCACGACCAGAGCCACTCTAGCACCTGGGGCAGAGGCCAAGGAGCCATCCCCAGTGCCCGGGCCATCTTTGCTCCAATGGAGCCTTGGCTGTGGGAGGGGAAGAGAGAGACAGAGAGGAAGGAGGGGGTGGGTGGAGAAACAAACGGGCGCTTCTCCTATGTGCCCTGGCCCGGAATCGAACCCAGGTCCCCCGCACGCCAGGCCGACGCTCTACCGCTGAGCCAACTGGCCAGGGCTAAATAAGGTTTTTTTAAAAAAAGATTTGGTTAACTCAGTTTTCCTTGAGGAAATAACTCTCTCTATTTGGAATAATTATGGTGTTGGTATTTTCCTACTAAATTTTACAGTAAAGAAATTCAACTTCACTAAGTGTTAGAAACTGTATAGTCTGCCAGGTGGAACCCGGTTAGGGTGCATGCAGGAAGTCTGTCTCTGCCTCTCCTCTTCTCACTAAATAAAAACTAGATAAGAAAGAAAGGAAGGCAGAAAGAAAGAAAGAGAGAGAGAGAGAGAGAGAGAGAGAGAGAAAGAAGGAAACTGTACAGTCACAGCTACCCATTTACCTGAGCCACGTATAAATATTTACTCTAATAATGAATTATCTTCTTTAATATATCTTCTTTAACCTCATAAAATGGTTAATGACAAAAATCTTTTAAATTCTAGCAAAGAGCTTATTTCAGGAATATGCCACATTCATTTTCTCCATATTTATATGGGCTCTACTTCTTAAGGTACTAACCAATGTTTCAAATACTAGATACTGTCTTCTCTGTACTTACATCAGAATCTATTAGTTGTGAAGAATCATGTCATGGTCCCCTTTGCCATTTTGCTTTCAAAAAATGCCTTTTTCTAACTGATCTTCAAAGAGACAGTGGGAGCTTTCCTGCCAGATCCCACCCTGAATTCTTAAACAGATCTTTTTCATTTCTATCTAGTGTTTTTTTCAATACCAGAATATCTCCCATCTATTTGCATTTGGCACCATGGTTTCTGCTCTTAAATTCTAACATTTTGATTTATGTTTATTTTGTGATCTGAGAATCCTCTGAACGAATCTCTTGGATTATACTACTGGTTCTACCTTTCTTTTAAACTACCTGAAATAAAAACTAATTTTCTTTAATGGTTCATAAACATGTAAATCTCTTTGCTTCAAACTAAATTTTAACTGCAATAAAGGATTTTGCCTTAAAATGAGGGCAAATTTAAAACTTTCCACAAAATAAAACAGTGTGGTGTCAGATTTACATTACCTCCTAATTATTTGTTTAAGAAACATACCCACAAGCTTCAATACATTTTAATAGGTTACTGAATTCTCTTTCCTTGGTTCACATATGCTAAACAGCTAACCGACAACAGAAATAATGTCTTTATTCCTTTAGCTCATTAAGTAAGAAAAAGAAAATGGTAAAGGAAATTATGAAGAAAATAAAATGGCACTAGGAATTACTTAAGTTATATAATGCACTGTTTGAAGCCTTGTTTTTGGCTGTGAATTCTCTTATTTGTCAGTCCTCACTTAGCATTTACAGTAATTTTCCTAACATTCATTCATTGAGTCTTTAATTAAACATTTAAGTATTTATTGTTCTGAGTCAGTCTTTTAGGAGCTATGGTAAAAGGCATAATCTCAGCCATCGAGGAGCTTAGAGAATAGAAACCAAGATGGTATATAAATCAAAATTTGAAATATGATGTAATAAGTATGATACACTGCTCTCAAAAAGTAGGAGATCAGGGAACATGCAGATAGTCTAGTACTTTCAGCTTTTTGTATAGTGCATTTTCACCAATGAAATAAAGTTGGTTTTGCATCTCATTTGCATAATCATACAACTTTCTTTGACTTGTCATTTGCTTTTCTGATGTTCTTGTTTAATAAAAAAATTAAATGCTGCTTTTTTTTTTTTTTTTTTTTTTTCTTTTCATTTTTCTGAAGCTGGAAACAGGGAGAGACAGTCAGACAGACTCCCGCATGCGCCCGACCGGGATCCACCCGGCACGCCCACCAGGGGCGATGCTCTGCCCACCAGGGGGCGATGCTCTGCCCATCCTGGGCGTCGCCATGTTGCGACCAGAGCAACTCTAGCGCCTGGGGCAGAGGCCAAGGAGCCATCCCCAGCGCCCGGGCCATCCTTGCTCCAAAGGAGCCTTGGCTGCGGGAGGGGAAGAGAGAGACAGAGAGGAAGGCGTGGCGGAGGGGTGGAGAAGCAAATGGGCGCTTCTTCTGTGTGCCCTGGCCGGGAATCGAACCCGGGTCCTCCGCACGCTAGGCCGACGAATGCTTCTTTTTTATCACTTCATATTCATTTTGAAATATCACTTAATTTTTGTGAGCAGTATGCCTACTCACTCATCCATTCTTTATTCATTCATCTATTTATTTGGTGTTTTAATGAATATTTGAAATTTACATTATATATTATATATTAGCAACAAAAGAGCAAGTAAGACTAGCTTATAACATCACAACCAGTCTTCAAAATGGCACAGAAATAGCATCAAGAAACCTCAATCATAATGATATGAATCTCTTAAGTAAGTGTACCCCCAGTGCCCAAGAAACAAGCACTTTGCTAAGAAGCATAACAAGGAGGGCCTGAAGAAGATGCAGGTCAACAACACCGAGCCCATGAACACACGTGCCGAGGCTGTCCACTCCCTACTAAAGTCCAGCGAGGTCAAACCCCGGATCCCGAAGTGTGGCAGCTGCAAGCTCAATTGACTTGCCTACATCACTCAGTCAAAGCCTGGGAAACATGCTCATGCCTATATCGCTAAGGGTCTCAGACTCTGCCAACTGAAGGTCAAAGTTAAGGCTCAAACCAAGCCCCAGGCTGGCTCTGGCCTGGATCTGGCCCAGGCTCAGGCTCCCAAAGGTGCCTAGGTTCCCCATGAAGTCTCCACAGTAGAGGTCTACTGCCGATGTGAGGACAGAAGGTCAGTCTGACCCCTGGGCTGCTGTCTGCATGGAGCTGATATCCTCCTGTGCTATTTATACTAATAAACCTGAGGCAAAATCTATAAAAACAAAACAAATATAATAATAGAGATATGCACAAGGCATTATGAGGGGAAAGAGAAGGTGAACTTATTTTTGTATGGGAAAGAGCCAGGGAAATATTTACCCGAGGGAGAGAAAGAAGAACCGGTAACACCTTAACAGTCAAAGACCCACACTGGATGTGGCTCTTTAAAGAAGCTGAGAAATAAATAACTTTCTTATTAATTCAACATATATTTATTGAGAATTTATAGTGCACTCAACCTCCCCTTTACGCTCAGTGTGGTCACTTTTGGGTGGAAAGAAGAGCACTCTAGGAAAGGGTCCAGCATATATAAAAGGGCAGACGTGTATTCATTCTGGGCCTATCAGGATGCCTCTGAGCTCTGTAACAGGACTCAAGGGAAGAGGAGATCTTTTCTGTGATAGGACTGGGTAAAGTAATGATAACTACTGTCCATTTGCATTTTAGCATGACGACTCTGATAAGACCGTAAGAGATGTTTTGAGGGAAGTATAACTGGATACATGGCCACTATGAAAAAGTGTATTGTAACATCCAGCAAGAAGATGACAAAGGTCTGAAGAAGACAGTACCCACTAGAATACATTAATTAAAAAATATTTATTATAGTCCTATTTTTTTAGTCATTGTGTTAGTCATTTTAGAAGAGTCAGACGGCCCTGGCTGGTTGGCTCAGTGGTAGAGTGTCGGCCTGGTGTGCATGAGTCCCGGGTTCGATTCCCAGCCAGGGCATACAGAAGAAGCGCCCATTTGCTTTTCCACCCCTCCCCCTCTCCTTCCTCTCTGTCTCTCTCTTCCCCTCCCGCAGCCAAGGCTCCATTGGAGCAAAGTTGGCCCGGACGCTGGGGATGGCTCCATGGCCTCTGCCTCAGGCACTAGAATGGCTCTGGTCGCAGCAGAGTGATGCCCCAGATGGGCAGAGCATCGCCCCCTGGTGGGCGTGCCAGGTGGATCCCGGTCCGGCACATGCGGGAGTCTGTCTGCCTCCTTGTTTCTGGCTTCGGAAAAATACAAAAAAAAAAAAAAAAAAAAAAAAAAAAAAAGAAGAGTCAGACATATGAGCATGTGTATGTGTGTGTACACATATACATTTTTATAGTTAAAGAATTACAGTTATAATTCTACAATTAGATATATCTCTAGCTTTACTGCAGTAACAAATTAACTATGGTTTGGAATCAGGCTGTAGTTCTGCTCCTTGTGTCTTCTCATTCTCAGTCCCAGGTTGTCGGTTATCTGTCATCTGTCATACTCCAAACGTTTAATAAATACAGCCTTCTTTTAGTCTCACATCCACTTCTGCTATACCCTTCTCTACATCTCGTCCACAGAAGTCAGAAGGCATGAAAGCAGGCAGAATCTCATGATTCCTGTTGAAGCTTCCACTTGGAAGTGTTGGCTAGGGTGTGGAGAAAAGAGAACCCCTGTGAATTGTTGGTGGGAATGCAGACTGGCGCAGCCACTGTGGAAAGCAGTATGGAGACTCCTCAAAAAATTAAAAATAAAACTTCCTTTTGACCCAGTGATCACACTTCTAGAAATACACTCTAAGGAGCCTGAAATGCTAATTCCAAAGAATATATGCATCCTTATGTTCACTGCAGCATTTATTTAAAATAGCCAAGATCTGGAAACAGCCCAAGTGCCCATCAGTAGATGAGTGGATAAAAAGGCTGTGATACATTTACACAATGGAATACTACATGGCCATAAAATGGAAGAAAAATCTTACTTTTTGTGACAACATGGATGGACCTGGAGATCATTATGCTAAGTGAAATAAGCCAGTCAGAGAAAGAAGAGTACCATATAATTCCACTCCTGTGTAGAATCTAACAAACAAAATGAACAAGCAAAATAGAAACAGACATATGTAGAGAACACACAGAGCTATCGATTGGGAGGCAGGTGGAGGCTGGGCAAGGGAGGTGGAGAAACAGAGCAAAAAAGGAAAAAACAACCTCATGGACACGGACAACATGTGGTGTTTGCTGAGAGTGGGGGAGGTGGAGGAAGGGTATGAGGGCATCCATGATGATGGACTAAGTCTTTACTTGGGAGGGTGAACACACAATATGCTGCACAAAGATGTATTATAGGATTGAGCATTTGAAACCTGTATAATTATATTAACTAGTGTTTGTTCAATGAAAAAAAAAAAGAATATACAAACAGTTCATTTGTGGGTATGCAAAATACAGTTTATTCTTGTATTATTTTTTATTCATTTCATTATTTTCCATACTATAAACTGTAAACCTACTTTTGCCCAATGCTGTATTTTATATGGAAAGCAAACAATCATTTTAATATGTAAAGAACATACACTCTCATAAACAAAACACGAGCAACTCAACATAAAAAAAATTAGTAATATATATAAATATAAATGATTTATAAACCTATGGGATGATCCTAACTCTCATAATTATATTACCACGATTTTTACAAATTTTACTTATTAAAATGACAAATGTAAAAATAGTTCTAAATAAACATTGCTTAACAGGATAGAGGGAAGCACACAACCCTCCATGCTGTGGTTGGAAGTGTTATTGATATTTGGTATGACCTCGTTGGCAACCAATTCGTTAATATCTGCCATATAGTAAGAAAAATAATTCAGTGAGCAGAATATGTTCTAATTTTGCAGACGAAAGTGCACACACATGGAGACTCACGAACACATTAATATTTTCTGATAGACTCTTCAATAAGCTTTTTGTCGTGGGTTCCTCTTTAGAGAGACACTTAGGATGCTGATGAAAGTGAGAGAGTACTTTTACTGTGACATAAAACAACAAAATTTTTTTTGACATAAAACATTTTGGTGTTTAAAGTTTTATCGTTTGCTTAGGCTTTTAAAAGCAGTTTTAAGAAAAAAACTTTTACATGAATAAATGCATATAAATATTTGATGCCATAGTGCTTATTTATGGATACTTAGACATAAAAAATATTCACCCAGATTTATGAAAAAATTTCAGAAACATCTCCAAAACATCAAGGAAGTTCAAAACAACGTTTTTAATGGTTTGTGTTCCGAGCTATTAAGCGACAGAAGCGAACACGGTTCGCAAGCTGCCGGGATGAAAAGCCCATGTATTTTCAGCGTCCTGCAATTCTCGTAATAGCCCCTGAACTGTCTTTTCTTTCTACCCTTAAAAAGAAGCTGCAACTTTCATTAAGTGCCTTCATTATTTGGAAGGATACTGTGTAAGTACTTCCCCAAACAGATCCGTTGGGTAGAAAGCTATAATGAAATCCTAGAAATTAGCGTCTAATAAAGCTGAACAGAATTCAGCCTCTGCCTGCCTGGCGGCTGCACAGAACGACCACGCTTGTGCAGTTGATATTCTCCTTTTGAACACTGTTGCAACTACAAGGCTCTGCTCTTGGGCACGAGCTGCGGACATGAAATTGAAACAAGCTAGGTGACCTAGCAGACCCAGCTCCATAAAACATTGTCATTGACTAAAATTAATCTATTTTCTGAGCCTTTTGCTATCAGGGTTGCCATGGAAGGTCCAGCAATCTTATAACCTGAAAAAAAAAAAAAAAAAAAGAATTCTGAAGCTAGGGTTGTAAAGTGCATCCAGTCTGAAAGAGTTTCCCATTTTCTCTTTTTTGCTTGGAGCTCTCACAATCATGCTATCTTGAATCATTACATACAGTGGAAATATCAACCTGGAGAAACATTTATGATTACAGCATTGTGTAATTAGAAGGTTTTGTTTTACATGGGCATGCCATGAAAGATGGGTTCAACTGATTCACACAATGGTGTTCTGACCACCTTCTATTTACTGTATTGGTGAAGAAATTCCATGCCTTAAATGGTAAAAGGTGGTGAAACATGATACCCAACACTGGACTAAGGAGCCTGGTGGTGGTTTTTAGTCACATTCACTCAGGCCCAAGGGAGGAACACACTGTAGCATGAACTAGAAGGGGTTGTGAGAAGCAGGTTTTTGTAGTAACAAGAGCGTAAGATGTTCCAAGATTTCCATGGGAGACTGTGACTAGCTTGAGTAATTTGGTGCTGCAGAACCACTGAGGACCAGATGGGGTGTAGCTACTCTGTCTGATTGGGTAATACAGGAGGTCCTTGGACTAGGACAGTCTTGACATACGATGTTTCAAGTATACCACGTTTGTTCTCAGAGAAATTTAAAAAAATTGAGACGTGAGTGTTTTGGCTTACTCCGTTCGTGTATTACTTACAGACTACATGGACAAACTAGTTTGCTTGCCTATGGCGGAAGAATACGCAGTAACATGGCATATGAGTGAGGGAGTTGGCGTCCCCGTAGCTTACCTATGTCATTTTGGACTGTTAAAAGTGCACGTGTGTTAGGATACGTAGGTGACTTAGGCTAAGTTGTGTTTCAACTTACACCAAGAATTCTGGTTATGTCCCTGTCGTAGGAATGGAACTATGTCGTAACCTGAAGACCCCCTGGAGCAGGGTGTGGAGCTTTTCCCACTGGCAGGAGTTCATATGGTGACTACAGGGGAACATGCAGTTAGGCCTTTGGGACCCTGTGAAGCTCAATCATGTCAAAGCAGCACTTGAAATTTCAGATCTTATGGTATAAATGTCTATAATAATAATTTCCTACCACACACAGTGCAAAAGATATCAACAAAATAGGTATGTAAAAATACTAATAAAATGAAGTGTGTTTTAAAATATTTAGTTATATAAACCTTATTAGAAAAACTTTAAATTTTAATTCTTAATTTATATTTATGATTGCTTGTCTCTATAATAATTTGTTAGTAAGAATTATAGAATACACTTTAAATTATTTATATGTTTACTTCCTCTATACTCTTTGCTATAAATGAAGATGGCAGAACATATAGCATTATTATATATAATGGTTGTGCTCCATTACACTAAATTGAAAGAGAATCATGAGTATTTCACACGTGGTGTTATAAAAAGAAAACTGCACCAAAGAAGTCAAGATAGTGGTGGCTTAGAATGTTCAAGAGTCCTCAAGGTCCCTCTCAGTCTCAATAATCTGTTGGAAAGATTCACAGACCTCAGAAAAGCCATATACTTATGGTTATGAGTGATTACACCAAAAGCATACTGGCTAAAATCAGTCCAGAGAAGGGGATACAAGGCAGGGACTCAGAATTCCCTGGTATGATCTCCTTGTCTACTACCTAGAGTCTTATGTGGATGGCACCTACTTTTCTCCAGCCACAACATCTGAAAATATACATAGAGTATTACCAACAAGGGAAGCTCACCCCAGCTTTGTTGTCCAAAGTTTTTATTGGGACTTAACCAGATACATATTGTTAACCACCTGCATGGCTGACCTTAGTCTCTAGCCCTTTCAGAGACTGAGATAATAAGTGCTCTGAGGCTTTTGCTATAAACTATATCATTAACATTGATAATTTGCACGTTCCAAAGTTCCCAGGCAAATAGAGTCTCTTTTTGGTCAAGAGACATCCTAAGTGCTTAGAGATTGCCTCCCTAGCCAAGGGCAGAGGCCACACTTCTCTTTGGCAGGGTTAAGTCTATATTGCACACTGACATTCTTTTTCTAGCTCTAACATGAATTCACCATCTTTGACAGGACTGAGCATGGCTGTCCTCACCTGTAAAATAAGAGGGCTGATCTATATTAGTGGTTTTTACACTTAATTTTGAGGAGAATTAGGAGTTGTTTTAGAATTAACTGAGATATTCCTGTTTGGAGAAAGTGGAAGCTACTGAGAATCTGGCCCAATCAAAACAAGTAAAATCAATTTATGTGCACTTTTATCTAAAGTTTAGTAGAAAGAAAATGTTCTTCTAATCACTTAGAAATAAAAAATACTTGGAAATAAATGGTTCCTAAAGTTCCTCTCAAGTCCAGTGTTGGAGGATAATTTGGTTTTAAGAAAAGACAACTTGTTACATAATTATTTGGAAACATTGCATTTCAATATAATAGTATAAAAATCCAAATGTATTTCCAATTCTAAAGTAAATATGGCCACATTAATTTCTTCTAGAGCTGCATATAATTATTTGTGATATTGATAATAAGATTTTTTTGATTGGTGGTAGTTTCTTAGCATAAACTGCTCTAAGTTCTCTGTAGATATTATATTGAACCCTATTATATAAGTGCTATTTTTCTATTTTACAGATGAGTGTTTGCCTTTTAAATAGATAAGAACCCTCTGTAGTCAAAGTACAATAAACACATATGAGTACTGAATGCCTCTATAAGAGAAATATTATATCCTAGGAAATTATTAGAAACAATAAGATGAATCTTAATAGAATACTTTGGCAAAGACTAAAGAATTAGAAGTTAGAAAGGAATTTAAATATTACCTGTTCAAACCCCATTTTTGCAACTATTTCAGTGGAGAAGTTGGAGACAGACTTTTATTCTATTGACTCTTGAGTTTTTGCACTAATTCAAATAATTTAAAACCCAAGATGGCCCTGGCCAGTTGGCTCAGTGGTAGAGCGTTGGCCTGGTGTGCATGAGTCCTGGGTTCAATTCCCAGCCAGGGCACACAGGAGAAGTGCCCATCTGCTTCTCTACCCCTCCCCCTCTCCTTCCTCTCTGTCTCTCTCTTCCCCTCCCGCAGCCAAGGCTCCATTGGAGCAAAGTTGGCCCAGGCGCTGAGGATGGCTCCATGGCCTCTGCCTCAGGTGCTAGAATGGCTCTGGTTGCAACAGAGTGATGCCCCAGATGGGCAGAGCATCGCCCTCTGGTGGGCATGCCAGGTGGATCCCGGTCGGGCGCATGCGGGAGTCTGTCTTACTGCCTCCCCGTTTCCAAATTCAGAAAAATACAAAATAAATAAATAAATAAATAAAACCCCAAGATGTTTTATTTGTAAACTGCGAATTTATATAAACCTTATTAGAAAACCTTATTAGAAACCTTATTAAGAAATCCTGACATATTTCTTTCAATCAGAATTGCAAGCTACATTACCAAGATTAAACAGATGACAAATGACTTGATTCAAAATTTGAAAGATAGCCTAAGGACATCTAAGCTAGGATTGATTGACTGGGGTGGGGGTTGCCACTCTAAAGCTCATGAAATCTGTGATTTTAGTACAACACAAATAGCCTTTTCTCGTCATTTTTTCCTGCATGTCTAATAAGGGGATTTAACTCTGTCCTCTTGGTTTGTGCAGAATTTGAGGTTGAGTGCTGGATCTTGTATAGTCTAGTTGAGTGTTAGACGTTACAACTCAAAATAAAATCCCAGGATGGATTTTTTCCCCTTACTTTTGTGAGAAATCATTTCAGTGATTCTTAATCACTTATCACTGATTGCTTCACCCTGGGCTGCCAGATAGGTTCAAGGTCTGCTAGAACTCCACTAGTAAGATTCTCTGTATTTTATGCAGTTCTCAACTTTCTCTGCTTCTATCATAAAAACTATTTGTATGAAAGCCTCAGCATTTGTTTTCCAATTAATTTGACTGTTAGGCGCACTCCCAGTATGCATTTGCTGCCACCGCCAGTGATTACTAGGAGGAGCCTATGCTGTGTGCTTTCAAGGCTGTGCGATGTTATGTGCATGTCATATGCTCTGTGGCATCATTTTGTGCCAAGTGCATATGTCAGTCATGTTTGGTTTTACAGTGGTACCTTGAGATACAAGTTTAATTAGATCTGTAACCGAGCTCATAAGTCAGTCAACTTGTATATCAAACAAATTTCTCCTATTTAAAATATCTGAAATAGATTTAATCTGTTCCAGCCCTGTGAAACATCCCCAAACCATCTTAAATTATGAAAAAAGACATGTTTTTAATTAAGAAACACACATGTATACTTTACCAATGCATAAAAAAATATATGAAATAAAAGAAAAAAGTGTTATTTAGTACTGTATTCTTACCTCGGAGACAGACGAATGCAGCTAAGAGGAGGGAGGGAGGAAGGGATGCAGGCACTGTAGACATGTAAACTAAAACTGCACTTTCTTAACACTAAATGTAAACTAAGACTGCATTTTCTTTAAACAAAACTAAAACTGCACTTTCTTTACTTAAAATGAAACCACAAAAACTTAATTGTAAAAAATGCACTTTCTTAACTTTAAACTTAACCTAAGCTTAACATTACGTATTTTTCATTTAATCATCACCTGTTTATGCCTTTTTGGCTGCACTTTCAGCACTTTCACTTGCAGGACTTTTGAATAAAAATCTATCCAAAGAGGTTTGCTTTTGCCTGCCTTTTAAAATGTTATGGAAATGTGACAAACAAGTGTCGTTAAAAAGTACTGAAGCACAACCATTTGAAACTTTTTCTGGGTGTTTCTTTTTTTTTATTTTTAAAGACATTTTTTAAAATTTATTTATTCATTTTTTTAGAGAGGAGAGAGAGAGACAGAGAGAGAGAGCAAGGAGAGAGAGACAGAGAGAGAGAAGGGGGGAGAAACTGGAAGCATCAACTCCCATAGGTGCCTTGACCAGGCAAGCCCAGGGTTTTAAACCGGTGACCTCAGCATTTCCAGGTCGACGCTTTATCCACTGTGCCACCACAGGTCAGGCTCTGGGTGTTTCTTTTCAATGAAACTCGAAAGCTTCTCTCACATTGCCAGTATGTCTTTAATTTCACTTGTAGAAATCACTTCCTCCGACTCTACCTCCTCCTCACTACTAATCTCTTGCAGAAGCTCCATATGTTGCAACATCTGTAGCTCCTTCAACTCCTCAGTTGAGAGTTCCTCCTCATGTTCCTTGATGAGCTTGTTTAGGTCACCCTCATCTACCTCCAGACCCATCGATTTTCTGAGGGACACAATCTTCTCCAACGCTTTTACCTCGGTCTTGGTCTTTGGTTCGAATCCTTTGAAGTCCCTGTCTGCAACAATATCAGGCCATAACTTTTTTCATGCTGAGTTCAAGGTTCCTCTTGTAACCTCTTGCCATGCCAAGTCAATAATGCATAAACATATCATGATGTTGTAGTGATCTTTCCAAAACTCTTGAAGGGTTGGAATTGTATTCTCAATCACCTCAAAGCAGTGGTGGAACAAGTGTAAAGCTTTATAAAGTTGGAAATGACCTGCTGATCCATAGCTTGCAAGATTGAAGTCGTGTTGGGTGGGAGGTAGAGGACTTTCACGTCTTGAACTCACCGAGAATGTCATCTTCAAAACCAAGTGGGTGGGCTGGAACATTATCAAGGATTAGTAATGCTTTCATCGTGAGTTTATTTTCTTGAAGATATTTCTTCACTACAGGACCAAAGACGAGATTTACCCATTCAATAAAAAACTGCAGCATAACTCATGCTCTAGCATTGGCGTGCCACATAACCTGCAGTTTTTCTTTAAGAATCTTGTGAATCTTAAAGGCTCAAGGATTTTTGGAATGATACACTAGCAGTGGCTTTACTTTACAGTCACCGCTAGCATTTGTACACAATGCGAGGGTCAGATGGTCCTTCATGGGTTTATGGTCTGCAGCTTCTTCTCCTCTGCAGTGATGAAAGTCCTCCAGGGCATGTTTTTCCAAAACAATCCTGTTTTGTCACAGTTGAACACTTGTTGGGGGATGTAGCCTTCCTTTGCAATAAGCACAGCAAAACGTACGATGTACTCCTCAGCTGCCTTAACGTCAGCACTCGCAGCTTCATCATGCCTCACCACCGAGTGGATGCCAGATCTCTTCTTGACATTTTCAAACCAGCTGTGACTTGCCTTAAATGTATCTTCTGCTGCCTCTTTTGAGGTTGATGGTTCTTTCTTCTTCAAGTCACTGTAAATAATACGTGCCTTTTCACATATTACAGTCTCCGTCACTGTATCTCCTGCCAGCTATTTCTTTTCCACCTACACCAGCAGAAGCTTCTTCATTTCTTCATGGATATTTGTCCTTAATTGGGACAGAGCTGTAGTTCCTTTTGCTGGATTTGTGCTTTTGATGGCATCCTTTTGTTTAAGGATGATACAAATTATAAATGTATTGCAGTCGTACAGCCTTGCTAGTTCAATCACTCGTACACCACGTTCCTTTTTTTCTATTATTTCTTGCTTTACTTCTATCGATATTATTCTCTTCTTCTCATCACTGTCCTTTACACTCACTTTCTTCAGCCCATGATAGCACACAAAAAAAGTTAGTAAAAAATGCAAAAATGATGCAAGAATGAGTACAGCGCACAAGATTTGACTTGATTCTGCAGGTAACACGTGAGAAAGAACAAGATGCTGGTGTTGTGCTGCCGATACTGGACCCATGTGCCAACGCACCAACTAGCAGCAGCTTCCCGAATTATAACTCGTATCTTCGAATTTCTCTGGAATCTTGAACAAAAATACAGACCGAGCAGCAGCTCATATCTTAAAAACTCCATATGTTGGTCTGCTTGTATCTCAAGGTACCACTGCATATAGCTAAATGGAAGATTGAGGGTGAGAATGGGTGATGCTTGTGTTGTAACCTGATCTAGTGGTGCTGCTACAGAAAAATACTGGTCTTGTGTTTTACAAGATTGATTATCTCACTATGATAAGGTAATATTTTCCTTAGCAATCACTCCCAAGCTCTTCCTCCATCTTGTTTGTTAGCAAATAAGATTGTACATATGGATCAAATCAATTAAGTTTTAATTTGCAGAGTGCATCACCCGTTCCAACCCCTCTTCAATAAATAAAATTTAACTTAAAATATGAGTGTAAAAAAGGAGCATAATCCAGTAAGGAGAATGCTTCTTTAAAAGCAAACCAGTTACAGCCATCTCTGACTATATTAGCTAATTACCAAACAAACAAACAACCCCCCCCCAACAATTCTGTGTGAAAAGCTGCAACTGGTAACCAATACTTTTAATTTACACCAAATTATTTCACATTAACAAGAAGTTCTCCATGTTCTCCAAGCTGTATTTTAAAAAGCTGTATTTCAGCTAAAATCACCACAGTAATTAAATGCATAGCATATTTTGGGTTCATATTGAACAAGTGGGATTATGCAACCAACCTAAAGTAAAACAAACTAAGTAAAACAAACTAATTAGGAGACGTGGGTAAATTAAATCTCAGGAACTGGCAAGGAAAAATGGGGACTTTTAACATTGCAGGGCTTCCTGTAATTCTCAGAAAGATCTATTGTCAGAGTTAGTCAACACTTAACCCTTTCAGTAGATTAGTGTTTCAAAACCCTAGGTAAGTCTTACTATCACCTGTGCAAATTAAAATAAATTCAAGTGCCTGACTCCCAGCACAGGTAGCTTGTTTTAACTGATCTCTTGTGAGGTCTAGGCATTGGCATTTTAAAAAGTATTATAGATGATTTTGATCTATAGTTATGATTCAGAACACCTAAAATTTATCATGATCAAGTTTCTATTTTCCTCATTATGCACTAACAAATTTTATCTTCATTTCTCTTGATTTTGGAAATTATGTTACCACAGTTATGTCACCAGTTAATTTATATGTTGCATGTAGGCTTTTGAAACATATTGATAAAATAATGTAACGTATTTTCTTAATGTCTTTTACAAAGGTCACAAAAATGTTAACACACTCAAATACTCTTGAACATTAGTGGGTGCTTTCTTCTTTAGACTTTCCTCCTTGAAGATCTGTATTGGACTTTAAAAAATCAGAAAGAGAGGAATAAAATAATTTTTGTCAGGTAGATGTATTTAGTGCTGTACAATCCCACTTTTATAATACGTTTTGGAATGGAGCAGGAATAGAGGGACCCATGAGCAGGAAGGGGACATTCCATGGCATTGCGGTGTATTCAGGGCCAGTAGAACATGGTAGAAAGTCATTTTGCTAAATAAATAAATTAGTGAGTGTATGAATGACTAGTGCACCTGGAGAGTTGGTCCCAGAGGAAATCTTTAGTTTATTGATGTTTAGAGATGTAAAACGTGTCTGGTAAAGATAATGTCAAAATATACCTGTGCCTCCACATTGATGTGAACTGATGGAATTGGAAGCTTCCTTAGTTGAGAGGCTCCTGGAACTGTGAAATGAGACTTTAGAACAGATATCCCTGTGAAGGACAGTGATGAGCTAGAAAGAAAGGGTAGGAGATAGGTTTTGAAGTCCTTGCAGGAAATAAAGGATGTCCCATGTAATGGAACAAGCTTGTCTAGAGAAAGTAATATGGAGCATGACAAGGGCTTCAAAAGCAGGTCACACTGACCAGTGGCCCAAAGAGGCACATTGCAGAGGGCAAGAAAAGGACCCTTAAGCATCACTGTGTAATACATATAAAAACAGTTCGTTAACTGTGAAGGGTAAAATATGTATGTTATGTAGATACTTGCTAGAAAGCTCATATTTGAGCAAATGAGGTAAAATAAGTTTATTTCTTTATACATGGATACAGACGACTCTTTAATTAGTAATAGCAAGGAGATCTTAATTGCAGATTTTAAAATTTTAATTAGAGAAAAATTTTGTTTTCCTCTTGTATGACATGAATGGTTAAAATCTACCTTTAATACAAACCTGGAATGGCAGTCTCACAACCTGAATATTTCAAGGAAATGGTATTTTATGCTCATGACAAGAACAGTGGTACGAATACAACATGATCATTTACAGAGATTTGTCATACCATCCTTGTTTATAATTCTGGAGGTCAAACCTCAGATGCAGGGTCTTAAGAAAGAACAAGATTAATATTTGTAAGAAGTAAAAGCTGCAAATCAACATACTTAGGCTAAACCAGCATAGTTAAGTGATGCTATTTCCATTATTTAAGCAGAGATAGTTCTCTAGATTGATGAAAGGTGAGATCAAAGAAAAGCCGGCTATTAGATTTTACAATTTAATTCATTCCTCACTTCTGCATCAAGTTTTCTTTTTCAGGGCAAGAGGATGACACACCCATGCTCTGAACCAGAAACCTTTCATTTAGCTGTCTAGACAGGTGCCTGGCTCCTCCTCTATCCCTGCAGTCAGTGCTGTGTTCACAAGTTTACAGATGTTTCCCTCCCTTCAAGGGAACCCCTGTCCTATGGAAGATGGATTTCTTCCCAAGCAATTTGTATGTATCTGTGAAAATAGGAAAAATTATTCTTTCCTCATTAAAATATAATAAGAATTAAAAAAGGGAGTAGATGGTAGTACTGCTGATCCTAATAGTTACATTTCTTAAGCACTTACTATTGCCAGAAAAGTGATAGATTGGGAAACAAGGCCAGTGCTCTTAATTCCAGAACCTTCTCTAACTCTAATCAGGCAGACTAGTTGCTTCCAATTAATGACTGATTACTTGTTTGTGCTATTGGTTTTCAGTATATGCTTAAATAAAGGTGTAAATCAATGTGTGAGCATCGTCTCCATGGGCATTGTTCACTGTGGCTTTACTCTCTGCTGTGGCCCAGAATAATAATAATAATATTATTATTATTATTTTAGTGAGAGAGAGAGAGAGAGAGTAAGAGACAGACAGACAAACAGAGAGGCAGAAAGGGAGAGAGTGAGAAGCATCAACTCGTAGTTACAGCACTTTAGTTGTTCATTGATTGCTTTTTCATATGTGCCTTGACCAGGGAGGTGGGGGCTCCAGATAATCCAGTGACCTCTTGTTCAAGCCAGTGATCTTGGGCTTCAAGCCAGTGACCATTAGGCTCAAGCCAGTGACCATGGAATTATGTTTATGATTCCACACTCAAGCTGGCAACCCATGCTCAAGCTGGTGAGCCTGTGCTCAAGCTGGCGATGTTGGGGTTTTGAATCTAGGACCTCAGCATGCCGGTTGATGCTCTATCCACTGTGCCACCAGCTGGTCAGGCAATAATATTTTTTAAATTAATATTGTAGCCATGTTATCAGAACAGTATGGGCCCTCTACCCCCAATTTGGTTCGAATGTCAAGACTAATGATACCACATACACCCTGAGAAGGTTTTAAAAACTTTACACAAATAATTACATAATGAGGCTCTATGGAAAGAGGAAGGAGGGCAGCCCTCCACAACTTGTCTGAATATTGTTTGAAACCAAAAGGAAAGGAGACAGCATGGGAATTTTTGATAGTTAGGGTGTGGGATCTGACTGAAAGTTTCCACATGGGAAGGGGTTTGTGTAATTTGAATTGCTCACCAGTGTCGAACGAGGGAACATCTAGGCTATTTAATCAGATTGCCCAGATGTGGGACACAAAGGGAAGACAAAGATATGAGGCTAGAAAAATGCCAGCAAATGCATTACAACCAGACACTAACTTTCTACCTAAATCAGTATAAGCCCTTTTCACCATAATCTCTTGACTCTAGCCTAATGACTGGATTTCTGCAAATTTTCTACATCTGAGATTATAACTCCATATAAACACCATATTTTTTTTTTGGTCTAGATTAACCTTTAGGTCATAGTTCTGTTATATGGAAGCTTATGGTCTCATGGAAGTTCTCACTGGTATTTGAGCAGGAGAGAGACAAAATAAAAAGACCATTAAAATAAGATTAAATTTATGAAAAAATTCAGGAAAAGAGAGTCTAGTGCTTAGAAGATCAGATAGTAGGCTACTGGCAAATTCTGCAAGCCTTGAATGAGTCATATGTATAATGGTGTGTTGGGAAGAAAAAGATGAATGTGAGCGAGACTATGCACCGATGACCAAGAACCAGTCCTGTTGGATTTTATCCCTCTTCTGAAATACTAGATTTCCTTTTCAAACGGTGATGTGGACTGTACATTCAAAGTTTTTCTCTCTGAAATGACCAAATTAATATTAAAATAGGAAACAAATTCTTTTGACATCTATGAGTCAGGAAGTTGGCAGATTTCCTGTAAAATATATTGGTGATGAGGTTGGACAGTAAGAAACAAAAATGGGCTATCTGTAATTAACACATGCAAAGGACAGGTTCACCTGTAGTATTCAGGAATGGAATGCATGGAATAATATCTTAAGTTCTCTATGTTAACCTACCTTCGCCCTTTGATGAGAGGTAGAAGTAGGGCATTAGATGGAAGGGTGAATTGAGGACCTGTTAGTGAGGGGGAAAATCTCAACATTACAAAGGTTTTGAGAAGTATATTACACATTGGCATTCATCTTGTTGGGGTCTTAATGTCTCTCCAAACTTTATTGACATGGATGCATGTCAAGAAAGACAGGGATAGCCCTGACCGGTTGGCTCAGCGGTAGAGCGTCGGCCTGGCGTGCGGGGGACCCGGGTTCGATTCCCGGCCAGGGCACATAGGAGAAGCACCCATTTGCTTCTCCACCCCTCCCCCGCTCTTTCCTCTCTGTCTCTCTCTTCCCCTCCCGCAGCCAAGGCTCCATTGGAGCAAAGATGACCCAGGCGCTGGGGATGGCTCCTTGGCCTCTGCCCCAGGCGCTAGAGTGGCTCTGGTCACGGCAGAGCGACTCCCCGGAAGGGCAGAGCATCGCCCCCTGGTGGGCAGAGCGTCGCCCCTGGTGGGCGTGCCGGGTGGATCCCGGTCGGGTGCATGCGGGAATCTGTCTGACTGTCTCTCCTCGTTTCCAGCTTCAGAAAAATACAAAAAAAAAAAAAAAAAAGAAAGAAAAAAAGAAAGAAAGACAGGGATACTAACAGTGTAGAACATTAATGATGATGGGCATATCAGTGAGAATCCATGAAATTTATTAAAAATTTACATAAATTCCCAATCCTAAATTTTGATGGGAAAGCCTGCACTCTTGCCAAGATATGTATGAATTCCTAGAAGTGCAGCCTCACATGGTCGCCTCCAGTTCTGCTTTCCTGTCTGAATCCTGGACCACGCAATTCTTTCTCTGTTATAGCCTGAAGGAAGAGTATGGACTAATGTCCTTGATTTCCTTGTGATGCCATTCACTGTAGCAGGAAACTGATTTTAATGAAGCTTCTGTAGAACTGAAAGGAATGTGTTGATAGAAATTGACACCCATACTTTTATTTATTTATTTATTTATTTATTTATTGTATTTTTCTGAAGCTGGAAATGGGGAGAGACAGTCAGACAGACTCCCGCATGCGCCCGACCGGGATCCACCCGGCACGCCCACCAGGGGCGACGCTCTGCCCACCAGGGGGCGATGCTCTGCCCCTCCAGGGGCGTCGCTCTGCCGTGACCAGAGCCACTCTAGCGCCTGGGGCAGAGGCCAAGGGCCATCCCCAGCGCCCGGGCCATCTTTGCTCCAATGGAGCCTTGGCTGCGGGAGGGGAAGAGAGAGACAGAGAGGAAGGGGGGGGGGTGGAGAAGCAAATGAGCGCTTCTCCTATGTGCCCTGGCCGGGAATCGAACCCGGGTCCCCCGCATGCCAGGTCGATGCTCTACCGCTGAGCCAACCGGCCAGGGCCCACCCATACTTTTAAATATTTTCCTCTTCTAAAATTTTCAGGTGCTGAGGTTTTTCATGAAGTTTCTTTCTATTGCTTGTCCCTTCTTGCCCTCTTGACTAACTTCCTCACTTCTCTTCTCTGCTCCTCACACCACAAAAAGCCCTGCTTATGTTTAGAGCTAAGCAACTTTAAGTATTTACTTGTTTTGATATCTCCTTTTTTTTATTTTTTATTTTTTTATTATAATTTTATTTATTTTATTTTATTTTTTTTAATATGATTTCTTTTTTTTTTAATTTTATTTATTCATTTTAGAGAGGAGAGAGAGAGACAGAGAGGGAGAGAGAGAGAGAGACAGAGAGAGAGAAGGTGGGGAGGAGCTGGAAGCATCAACTCCCATATGTGCCTTGACCAGGCAAGCCCAGGGTTTTGAACCGGCGACCTCAGCATTTCCAGGTCGACGCTTTATCCACTGTGCCACCACAGGTCAGGCTAATTTTATTTTTTTAATGGGGCAACATCAATAAATCAGGATACATATATTCAAAGATCAACAAGTCCAGGTTATCTTGTCTTTCAATTATGTTGCATACCCATCACCCAAAGTCAGATTGTCCTCCTTCTAAAACACACTTTATGGACCTCACCTTTTACATTCACAGTATAATTTCAAGGTATTTTGTTAACAAAACAGGCTAACAACTTGAAAGGTATTTATGATTCCCTTTGGGGCCCAAGCTACTTTGAAAAGCCTCTGTGGTTTAAAAGAACATATTTTAAAGACATCTGCTACAAACAAAAAAAGTACCTCATAAATTCTTCTCCTACAAGCTTTCAAATGCAAGTCCTTTTAAACAATTGATAGGCTTAGTAGAGCCTCTATCAGAGTAAAAGTTCTAGACATCAACCTTCTGTTTTCTCTCTGATTTACATTAAAATCTATAAAGTGTAACCTGAAAAATTTTTGACTAAATCCATTTCAAATCAGGACAATATATAGATTTTATTTTATAAAGAATAGTTATAAAACTATATTTAAGATACTCATCACAAGAAACTTAAGGAAAGAATGTATTCTCGATGTTTGAGAAAACATTGTCTAAGGGATGAAGGGAAAAATTCTAAGATGAAGAAAAGTAGATTTGTTATGAGGAGGACATTATTAGAAAATTAAAATTTTTTTCCTGCATAACTGTAGGGTTAAAGAGGATATCAAAATTGAAATTCAAAACTAGGTAGAAAAATAGTAATTATATATAGTAACATGACAATTTTAGGTGTATGATCCAAGTTGACTCAGGCAAAATCATAGGTGCCATGTTTTGACTCTGATGATTAAAATACATCAATAGAAGAGATTAAATAAAAAGAAGCAGTTTGGGAAGTGGTGTGATTGATGGAGCATGCTAGCTGAATCCCAATATCTGTTCTTTCCTTTTTTCCAAAAATCACGTTAAAAATTATTAAATAAAATATATAATAGTAAATGAACAAAACATTTAATTGAGAGATTAAGAATAAAGTAAGAAGACAAAAATAACTTATACAGGTAAAAATATATATAAATAATAAATTTAAAAGAAATAAAGGTCAACTAGATGAATTCAGAAGATGGTTTTTTGATATGATAAAAAATACATAAAAAATTTGACAAGATTGAGAAGGGAAAAATATTAGACTTGTAGGCATGTATTAATTACACAGAAATATGGAATATAATCATACCTATGGTAAATGTAATAATATATTTTTAAAACTTGATAAATGATTGATTTTGTAGGCAACTATAGTATATCAAAATATAAACTCAAAAAGTGGTTGGAAGTCTTAATTTGAAATATTACTTCCAAACTTTGCTGCAAAAATCTGGACTCCAATTCTTTTAGGGAGTAGTCTATGTTTAATCAATAAACAGATCCTGGCTCTGGCCGGTTGGCTCAGTGGTAGAGCGTCGGCCTAGCGTGCGGAGGACCCGGGTTCGATTCCCGGCCAGCGCACACAGGAGAAGTGCACATTTGCTTCTCCACCCCTCCCCCGCTCTTTCCTCTCTGTCTCTCTCTTCCTCTCCCGCAGCCAAGGCTCCATTGGAGCAAAGATGGCCCGGGCGCTGGGGATGGCTCTGTGGCCTCTGCCTCAGGCGCTAGAGTGGCTCTGGTCGCAACATGGTAACGCCCAGGATGGGCAGAGCATCGCCCCCTGGTGGGCAGAGCGTCGCCCCATGGTGGGCGTGCTGGGTGGATCCGGGTCGGGCGCATGCGGGAGTCTGTCTGACTGTCTCTCCCTGTTTCCAGCTTCAGAAAAATGAAAAAAAAAAAAAAAAAGATCCCTGTAATAGTATGTATTTTTTCTAGAACACAGAGAAAGAAGTGATCTATTTTCTTTTATACCAAAAACATACCCTGTTTTTTTTTTTAAAAAAAACACACGTTAATTCCATTTTTAAACATCTCCACTGCTAAGTGTGACTATATAATATTGGCAGAGGCAGTTTGTGTAGCTTCTAAGAATTTCCTTTCAAGACTATGCTTTATCTTCCCTTCCTCCTCCTTCCAAATGGCTGAAATGCAGCAGCCACAGTAGCTGGACTTGTAGCAGGCGTCCTGTACTGTGAGATGTTGGGATTGAAAGCCATGCACAGCAGAGGTACAAAAGAGAAGAAAACGGGATTCCTGACCCAGAGCCTTGCCAATCAGTTCTGCAGCAACTTTACCTCTGTCAAAGAGAAACAGAGCCAGATTTTTGTTGAAGGCAGCAAGACAGATTTTACTCAGGCTACTGCAGCAAAAGAGAGACTTCAATAAAGATTAAAATCAATTCTAATCTGGGAAGAAATGGCTGGAGTTTTAAGGGGAGAATGAGAAATTTGGGAAAAGGGATGAGGGGATCTTGAGCAGCATCAGGTGAGTGGGAAATGACAAAAGTTGTGGGGAGGTTGATTGTTGAGAACTGTGAGGTAAGGTAGGTGTTGGGTTGGAACAAACTAAGTTCTTTTGGCCGCCTTGAGCGTTCCTAGGTAGGAACTGAACAGATCTGGCTCAGCCCAGGGACATAGTCTTGAGCTGTGGGCAATCATGCTAGTTTTTTGTTCAGATTTTCGAGTTGGGGGTGACGAAGTAATTTATGCTGCGAGTTTGCAGTTCTCAGAGACCAAGGTTTTGCCTTATTGAGAAGAAAGCTCAGAGGAACTTCACTAAAGTTGGGTCAAAGAGGTTTTGAATATAAAAATGAAATTAAATTTTTTTTTTCATTTTTCTGAAGCTGGAAACAGGGAGAGACAGTGAGACAGACTCCCGCATGCGCCCGACCGGGATCCACCCAGCATGCTCTGCCCACCAGGGGGCGATGCTCTGCCCATCCTGGGCGTCGCCATGTTGCGACCAGAGCCACTCTAGCACCTGAGGCAGAGGCCACAGAGCCATCCCCAGCGCCCGGGCCATCTTTGCTCCAATGGAGCCTTGGCTGCGGGAGGGGAAGAGAGAGACAGAGAGGAAGGCGCGGCGGAGGGTGGAGAAGCAAATGTGCGCTTCTCCTGTGTGCCCTGGCCGGGAATTGAACCCGGGTCCTCCGCACACTAGGCCGACGCTCTACCACTGAGCCAACCGGCCAGGGCAAAATGAAATTAATTTTAAAGTTATTTAATACTGTCTAGTGTTTGTTGAGTCTCATTATTACTAATTGTAATGATACAAAGTATTTTCTTTGAAATAAACTATATTAAATATTGATGATGGGAGATATAATAGTAGATGTTATAGAGAGAGTTAGGATTTGATGCTGAAGCTTAGGAGAGAAGTCATTACCGGGGAAGATTAACCTGGATGGTATTGACAAAACTACAAAGTTGAGTTTCTTGGCAAAAGATAAAAATGATTAGAGAAGAGAAACAGACAAAGATAAATCTGGAGACATGCCTACTTTTGGTCACATGTCTTTTTAAAAAATTATTTTATTTTATTATTATTTTTTTAGCGAGAGAGAGAGAGAGAGAGGGGAAGGGATAAAGATGAGAAGCATCAACTTGTAGTTACAGTATTTAAGTTTGAAGTGACTGCTTCCTTAAATGTGCCTTGATCAGTAGGGGCAAGGGGAGCCCTCCAGTCAAGCCAGTGACCCCTTGCTCAAGCCAGAGACCTTGAACTCAAGCCAGTGACCCTGTGTTCAAGACAGATGAGCTCACACTCAAGCTGGTAACCTCAGGGTTTTGAACCTGAGACCTCAGTGTCCCAGGTCAATGCTTTACCCACTGTGCCAACACTAGTCAGGTTGTCACATGTCTCTAATTGATTTTTTCCAAGATTGGTGATAAGTTTACATTTTCCTTCCTTCCTTCCTTCCTTCCTTCCTTCCTTCCTTCCTTCCTTCCTTCCTTCCTTCCTTCCTTCCTTTTTCTTTTCTGCTTTGAGATATAATTGACACTTAAAAATTATATATACAGTATGTAAGCTGTACAAGTTGATGATTTGATATCTACATATTGTGAAATAATCACAAGATAATTAACATATCTACCATCTCACATAGTTTTCCTTTTTCTTTTTCTTTTTTTTAATGAGAATACTTAAGATTTACCCTCTTGGAAAATTTCAGAATACAATACAGTAATGTTAACTAAGTTATGTTATTGTATATTACATGTTCAGAATTTATCCATCTTCGATAACTGAAACCTTGTACCCTGAACCGGTATCTCCCCATGCCCATTTCATTTTCCCATGGTCCCAGGTAAGCACTACTATATTCCCTGCTTCTGTAATCTTTTAATCTTGCAGAACAGAACTGGTTTACGTGTAAAATATGTAGAGAAAGTCTTATAAACACATTTAAATGGGAGAATTTTACATCTTAGTTTCTTCTCAAACCAATGCTTCCCATTTAACAGGTGGAAAGCTCACTCTCCTTGTTTTTCATTTCCCTCCATTGTTGTTAACTTGAGGGATCTTTAATGACCCTGGTGAAACACTATTTTTTTTTCTGGTTCCTTTCATTTCTAAGTGCTTCTAATCACCACTTCAATTTGTGTTACCCACTTATGCTTATTGAAAAGTGATAATCCAAAAGAGTAACTAAGTTTTATTGCAATATAAAAAAGAACTCATAATTTGAAAAACTTTTGTATTAATGTACCAGAATACTAGAGATAAAGTTTTATTCTAACTTTATATTGTGTATTTCTCTCAAATATCATATTAACTTTATCTTTCATGTGCATTATTGTAGATAATAAATTTAACAATATTCAGACAGTTAATCTAAGCTTAGGAGTATAGGAAAAAGAAAACCCAGAATATTTTCTTAATTGAAGCATATATCTTCATATGAAATTTCTCCCAAGAGATTGAAGGAATAATAAGAGGAAATATTGAATATTCTTAGAAGAAACCTAACAAATGAATAGTCACCAACTCTATAGCAGTAGGGTTAACACCATTTCTAACATCCTTAACACTTGATGGCTTGTTGATTTCTACAATGATCAAAGCTCCACCTCTATTAATAAGTTAAAACATAACTGACTTGTTGAATGCAAAGAAGGAATCATTAGCCTAGTGAGCAAAATTTGAGACTGGTCTCTATGACTGCTCTCTTACCTGTCTTATGGGGTCGAGGTACACTGAAGGATAAAATAGTTTTGAACATGAAGTTTAGGAAAGAGAAATTGCCAAAATAGTTATTGGGCTATTGTCTATAATCCTAAATGCTTCTCTTCAATTTAGTTCAATGCAATTCAATCCAACCCAGTCTAATTATATCCATAGTTTTGGGTATCAACATTATGCTGAAACTACACTAGATTCTAGGGATACAGACTTATTCAAGGTAAGATCCTGATGTCTGAGTACAATAAAAAAGCACATAAGTAAATACATGGCTGCAAATCATTGCAATTAGTTCTGAGTATAGGGCACTATGGGAACAAGCACAACTAGCCATTGGTAGCTTTATGGAGAGAATGTGACTTTGTAAAGAGCACACTGAAGAAATGATGCTTGAATTAAGTAAAAATGGGTACATACAAATTATTAATAGGATATGAGGTGATAAATATGTGGGGGTATAAAAGATCATATGACATTTAGAAAAGTTCTCAGTATTAAGGATAGTTTAAACAGAGGTAGTATATGAAAGACAGGTAGGAGAGGTTGTTTAAAAAGGTAGAAAAAAAGCCAGGTCATTTATTCCATAATAAAGAATTTACCCTAACATAAATATGATAGAGGATTTTAAGTAGAATAGTAACAGTTAAGATTTGTGATTTAAAAATATGATCCTGACACAATTAGGTGCTAAGAGAGTGAAAGAGATGAAGTTATGAGGAAGGAGCAGGGGAGTAGTTGGAGGTGCTATCATTGGCTGTTGGTAAAACCCACAGAGGAGACTGATTTTAGTGTAAAGGTGCTCAAAGAATAAAGATCTGAATTTATGTTAAGGCAAAGAGAATGGAAAAGGAGAAAAGGATTTGAGATACATTAAAGAGAACTGATGACTGATGGGGTGTGAAAAATGAGAGGAGAAGCAAATGTTTGAGATGATACTGTTTCATGCTAGATAAAACACAATATTCATTTTGTTACAGAATGCAGAAGGGTAAGCATGGGCCTTTAAAGAATGAAAAATATAAAAATGTAAGAAACTCTTGGACACCATAATTTGCTCATGTGAGTTCCTTGCAGCATCCTAGATAAAAAAGACTAAAGCCATAAATTAAAAAAAGTTGGAGAATTATTGTATAAGGTAATTCATGATGGAGTGTATTATGCCCAGTGTTTTCTGAGTTTTTACAAAGGCATATGAAAAATCACAAGATTGTTTAACATACTTGATTGAGATTGTTATAGTTTTTAATACATGTCTCATGGTCGATATAAACAAATCAATTTTATTGCAAGAAATTTAACTTTGGCATTTATTAGCTTTTGTACACAAATATAAACTGAAAACATTATATTCATGATTCATGAATTTGCTCTTTTAATGATATATTATTAAGTGCTTGGCACATGTAAAAGACTGATGATATTCTAAATATAAGCATAATAATGAGGACTTATTGAAAGATTTATAGATATTTATATTCAGGCACCATTGGCAGAGAGTTTCTGAATGGAATCTGGCAATGTACGTTTCTCAGGTCAGCTTCTTCTAATAGATTCTGAGATGGAACTATATGCAGTAAGGTTATTGAGTAATGTTTTGGGAACAATTCCCGTGAGGGACCGAAGGAAGAAAGACTGGGCAGGGGAAGAAATTGGGCTGTGATGTAGTCACAATAAAATCTTCAGTTGTTTGCCTGGAGAGCTTTGGAGGTCATCAAAACTTTGTAGTTGTTCTGAATTGAGGCAATGAATACAGGCTGCCTGGGAGGGATTAACCTTGACTGAGGCAGCTTTCTTTGTCCATGTGTGCTTTCTGGGAGGGACTAACCTGTGAGCCATATGCTGCTCACACTATTGGCAGTTGGAGGAATGAATGTCTTGGTCTTATATTAGAAATCTGGGTGGCACATCATGACATCTATAATATTCCATTCTCTGTACCACCTGGCTGCAATTATATTACATAATATGTTCACTCCACCTAGAAACAGGTCCTTTGGGGCAATCTAAAAGAAGTGTAGTGGAATGAGCTACAGTCGCTATCATTACAGTTGGTTATGGAGATACAACAAATACTCATCTTTTATTTTCTCTACAGATCCTCTAGATTCCCTTTCCTTGGCAAGGAAGTTCTGGTGGCTTAGGAGGCTTGCTGATAGAGAAACTCAGACCTTCATCTGATCTCCTGGGTGCTATATTCCTATTAAACAGCTGCATTTATCTATTCACCATCAAAATTAAGCAAGGAAGTACCAAGCAAGAGATGTCCCAGTGCACCACCTGATTGCCAAATGTATTCTTTTCTTCCACAATGTGTAGGAAAAGGCATATCTCCTCTTGATGATCAAGGCCAGTTACATCTGCCAGGATGGTGACATCTTTCCTGTCCTGCTGGTCTCTTGGCAAAAGGCACTGAAGTCATGGCACCTGTAGCTTAAAGTTTATGTGATTTTGCTGTGTTTACGGTAGAATTATTTCTCTTCTAGAACCTAGAACCTCTAGAATATAGAATCCATAGTTGGAGGATGGAAAACACAAATTCTCTAAGTAAATCTAAGTAGAACTATAGGTAATAGTTCTCAATTCTGACACCGAGATATTCTGCCTTAGGGGAAATGGCACCACATAATACTTGTTGATTCAGCATCCATTTTGTACCACTAGATGTTATTTTGTCCTCATATGTTACCAGCTCCAAAATGGCCCCTCAGCTGAATCTTCTAAAAATTGTTTCCTTGCTCACCTTAGACCCAATTTTGGGGTGGTTTGGCACATGAGAGAAAAATCTGACTCATTCATTCCATGAGGATCCAAATAAACTTCCTCTCATTAATTATACTAGAGTTCTCTTCTGACTGCATTGCACCTCATTCCATTATTTAGGTATTTGTATGTCCAGTCCTTAGTCTATTGTAAAATAATTAAACTTGATCACATACACCCTAATAATGGTTAGCACAATGCTTGGTGTCTTTTCCTTTTCTAAATATTTATTTAGCATCTATTGCATGTCAGGTACTGTGATATATGGTGAACAAGTAAGAAATGCTCACACAGAGGTTTCAATTTAAAGAAAAAAATTAACAAATAATATTTACCAAAGTGGAAAAAGAAGCAACCATTTTTCTATCACCTACTACCTTCCAAGAAAGGCTTGTAGGGGTTTATATACATGGCACATACTTCTTACAAACAACTTATATGTTTGGTATTATTATTCTTTTTAATATTATAATTTATAAAGAAAAACTGTAAATTGTCTCAACTAAACAAAACCAGAAGTCGTGGAGCTCATTACTAAACTCTCAGGGAGAGACAAGTCGGGCCCACTCAACTCCACCTAACTTCCCCTCACGTCACTTCTCTGAGGAGTAGTGCAGCTCTGAATTAATCAAATTCAAGGACTTTGTATTGGTCCAGAAGAAAGCCATTGAATTAGTCTGCACCTTTGCAAAGAATTGCTCTCACCTGGTGAGTTGACTGAGGTGGGCCTGGAGGTCGTTCTGTGGGAGCTTGCTGCTCAATAATTCTTTAAGAAGGGTAGGAGGCATGCAGCTTTAACCTTTTTCCTCAAAGTACAAGGGCAAACTATTTTGGTCCTGATGTTCCTATCTGGGGCTGTCTCACCATTGAGTTGGTATTTAGTTTTTCCTGCATTGCAGGGAAATGTCTATAACTGGACTGGGCTTAAAAGTTAAGGCAGTTTGACCAAGACTGGTTCAAGGCAAGGCCAGGATACATAGCTTAGATGAAAAGAGGCTCTGGAATCCGGACTAGTAGAAATCTACATTGCAGTCTGGGGTCAAAGCCAAATAAGCCATGTACTGTATCTTTGCTTTTCTTTGTTTTGTGCTTATTTTTACTTGAGAGATCTAGGAAGAAAAGTCTTTTATCTTCTTCTTCTTCTTTTTTTAATCAAATAAGAGGCAGGGAGGTGAGAGACAGACTCCTGCATGCGCTCCAACCTGGATCCACCTGGCAAACCCTGTCTCAGGTGATGTTCTCCCCTTCTGGGCCACTGCTCTGTTGCTCAGCAACAAACCTATTCTAGCACCTGAAGTGAGGCCATGAAGCTATCCTCAGTGCCCGGGGCCAACTTGAGTATTGAAGCCATAGCTGTGGGAGGGGAACAGGGAGAGAGAGAGAGAGAGAGAGAGAGAGAGAGAGAGAGATTGAGAGAGAAAGAGAGAAAGAGAGAAAGAGAGAAAGAGAAGGGGAGGCGAGGGGTGGAGAAGCAGATGGTCATTTCTGTGTGCCCTGACTGGAAATCGAACTGGGACTTCTACACACCAGCCAACACTACCACTGAGCCAACTGGCCAGGGCCAAGAAAAGTCTCATATGGAAAGCAGGATTTGGATATTTCAGGAACTGTTTTCCCAAAACTTTACATCCTCACTAGGTTTTTAGAATTTGAAAATTGTCCCAGTGTCCCTTTTATGACTTGAAATAATGTACCTATTTTAAAACAGTATTATATTAAGGTATAATTTACTTGTAGTAAATTGTACAATTTTTTTTATGTGAACAGCCTTATATTTTTTTCACACATTTTCATCTATGTAATTCACATCTAGATCAAGATAGGGGTAATTTCAATTATTCAAAAAAGATTTCTTGGGCCTCTTTCCAATAATTTCTCTTCACCCACATTGACAAGACATTATTCTTAGTTCTACCTGTTTATTAGTTTTGTCTGTTTAAAGTTTTTTGTAAGTGATATCTTTATTACCTTATTTATTTTTTTGTATCTCATTTCTTACATTCAACAAAATGTTTTTGAGATGATTCATGTGGCATGTACCAACAATTATCAATAGTATCTGTATTGACAGTGTATAATTCAACTGTTAATAGCACTAAAATAATATCTAGAAATAAATGTAAAAAATCTCTATATTGAAATGTGAAAAATTTATTAACATGTAAAATCTCTACACTGGGAACAAAAAAAATATTGAGTAAAATTAATTATGGATTGCAAAACCCAATTATCTTAAGATGTCAGTTCCTCCTACGTTCATATGTACTTTTAGTGCAATCTATTCAATATTCCAGTGTGCTTTATTTAAAAAAAGATATTAACAAGCTAAATTTATAAAATTTCAAAAAATCTATAGAAATGTAAATAACCTAGACAAGCCAGACAATCTTAAATAAGAACTGTTATAAGTGATTTACTCTACTTACTACCCAGATTTAAAACATTGTTAATGGGTTAAGATAGTGTAGTATTATTATAAAGATTGATATGTCTAGAAATAATATAATAAATATAATAATATAATATAATATAATATAATAAATATAATATAATATATAAATGTATTATACTTGTATTTTTGGGTTTTTTTTTTGTATTTTTCTGAAGCTGGAAATGGGGAGAGATAGACAGACTACCGCATGTGCCCGACCGGGATCCGCCCGACTGGGATCCACCCGGCACGCCCACCAGGGGCGACGCTCTGCCCACCAGGCAGCGATGCTCTGCCCCTCCAGGCGTCGCTCTGTTGTGACCAGAGCCACTCTAGCGCCTGGGGCAGAGGCCAAGGAGCTATCCCCAGCACCCGGGCCATCTTTGCTCCAATGGAACCTCGGCTGTGGGAGGGGAAGAGAGAGACAGAGAGGAAGGAGAGGGGGAGGGGTGGAGAAGCAGATGGGCGCTTCTCCTGTGTGCCTTGGCTGGGAATCGAACCCGGGACTTCTGCACGCCAGGCCGATGCTCTACCATTGAGCCATCCGGCCAGGGCCTATTTTTTTCCTGTTAATGTGAAGAATTATATTGGTTGATTTTTGAATATTAAAACAACCTTGCATTTCTTGAATTAATTCCATTTGGTGGTATTGTATTATCATTTTTACACATGGTCACCTTTGGATTATTAGGGATTTTCACATGTATGTTGTTAAGAGAAATTGACCTCTAATTTTATATTTTTAAAAATGCCCTAAGCTTTATTTTTACTTTAAAATTAAGGTTAAGGCCCTGGCCGGTTGGCTCAGCGGTAGAGCGTTGGCCTAGCGTGAGGAGGACCCGGGTTCGATTCCCGGCCAGGGCACACAGGAGAAGCGCCCATTTGCTTCTCCACCCCTCCGCCGCGCTTTCCCTCTCTGTCTCTCTCTTCCCCTCCCGCAGCCGAGGCTCCATTGGAGCAAAGATGGCCCGGGCGCTGGGGATGGCTCTGTGGCCTCTGCCCCAGGCGCTGGAGTGGCTCTGGTCGCAACATGGTGACGCCCAGGATGGGCAGAACATCGCCCCCTGGTGGGCAGAGCCTCGCCCCTGGTGGGCGTGCCGGGTGGATCCCAGTCAGGCGCATGCGGGAGTCTGTCGGACTGTCTCTCCCCGTTTCCAGCTTCAGAAAAATGAAAAAAAAAAAAAAATTAAGGTTAAAACAATCAACATGGAAAATATTTTCTTCTTTTAAAAACTGTCTAGAAGAGATTATGTAAGTTTGGTTATATTTTTTCTTTAAAAGCTTGGAGCTCTAATTTTCATGGAAGGTAAACTGATCCTTAATATAGATTATTTGTTTATTTGTTTGTTACTGTTATTTGTATGTGTGTGTATTAAGGGTTTAAATTGCAGATTACATTTATTTAGTAAATTTAGAACTGTTAAGATACTGTTTTATTCTGTATTGATTGTGGTAAATGGTTTCTGTCTAAAAGTTAGTTTGTTTAATCTAAATTTTCATATTTATTGCCATAAATGTTTTATAGCATCCTCTCTTTATCATTCTAATGTCTTTAGTATCTGTAATGGGGTAGCTTTTTTCATTTCTGATATGTATGATACCAGCTTTTTTGTTCTTCATTTTCTAATTAGGCTCGCCCGAGGCCGATGAATTCTGTTGCTTTTCTCAAATCACTAATTTTTGGTTTCATTGATTCTTTCTAATATGCTTTTGTTTCATCTTTGTCTTCATTTCTATTTTTATCTTTATAGCTTTCTTTCTTCTGTGTAAACTTTTCTTATTTTTCTGTGCAGTTTGATGAGTCTTGTCATAGTGCTGCAGAGAAGGTTGTTTGTAACTGACATTATTTTATTTGTAAATTTCATAAGGTTTTTCTTTATGAATACTTGTGGAATTATGTTCTTTCTTTTGCATTTAATTAAAAAGCTTTTCTGTATATGTGTATTGGGATTTTTCCTGTTCATCAATTTCACTCACTACTAATGTGTCCTTTGATGATGGATCAGGAAGTTTTCTTTGTTTTTTTCTAATTATTTTCTCAGTATTTTTAACATACTTTTTATTCTCTGTCTCTTTATTTCTGTATGAATTTGTTGCATATATTTCAAATTTTAAGTTGGAAGAATTTCAGAAACTTTCATCCTAATCTACAGATTTACTCTTCCTGCCCCAGTTGTAATTAATGCAATAGCTGTGATTTTAATCCCTCTCAAGTCTTTCTGGATTTCATTTTCTAAACTTTTTGTGTTGTTTTATTTTTAATAAATGAAATTTATCATGGAGTTTTGCAATTTTATTAATAATTCAAATGAAAGATATCTTAAGATTTTTCCTTAATACTTAAAGTGTCTTGTAAAGGTTTTAAGATTATGTCTGCATATGTCAATATTTGTATTAGACAATACAAAAAACATGCATGATATATAAACAATGAGTTTGTTATTCCATATTCATAGCTTGATTTTGGCATTAAAAGCAATGCAAAACCTTGAGATTTTGCCATTATATGCTGTCTATTTAACCTGTAGGATGACAGAAGTTGTTTGCATTTAGGTAGAAATAGTGTGGAAATTTGACATACAGCTGAACTAGAATCATGAATGGATCATACTGATGAAAAGGCTCAGAAACGTATCCTTAGAGGAAAGTTTGAAGAAACTGGGGAAATGTGACAATAATGGGAAAATGTGTCGTAAAATAATCTCATGGTTGCCAGGAAGATGATTAAGTCTACTATCGCTGTGTTGCCCTATGAAATAGGAATTCATGTAGTGCAATTCAAAGAGCAATATTTAAAATATTTAGAGCACGCCAAAACAGAAAAGTAAAGTCAGCAGGAGCTGTGTGGATACAAAGATATGCAGGAGAATCCAAGCACGAGTATGGGACACAGGAACTGACTCTATGATCATCAGCATTCCTTCTAATCATGAACTTCTGTGAGTTTTCTTTTCCTCTCTTCTTCACTTGAAGAACCAAATTTCGTGGGTCTAGTATGGAAAACAAATTTTAAGAGACTAAGAATACAATATGTTCCCCCCCAATTGTGTATTGATTAAAATATAATTTTATAACTGATGAAGTCCATACAAAACCTGTACATAAATGTTAGCAGATTTATTTATTCCTAATTGCCAACAATTGGAAGCAACCAAGTTTTTCTTCAGTTGATGAACAAATAAAGAAAGCTGGGTACCTCCATATAATGGAATGTTATTCAGGGATAAAGAGAAACAAGATATTGAGCCACAAAAAGACATGGATGAATCTTAAAATCTTACTAAGCAAAAAAAACTTATTTGGAAATGCTATATATTCTATAGTTCCAACTATGTGACATTCTGGAAAAGGCAAAATTGTGGAGATAAAAAAAGATCAGTGGCTACTAGAGGGTCAAGGGAGAGGGGGAGGTGAAGGAGAGTGAGGAACAAATAGTTGGAGCACAGGGGATTCTTAGGACAGTGTAGATCCCTGGTCGGCAAACTGCGGTTCCCGAGCCACATGTGCTTTTTGGCCCCTTGAGTGTGGCTCTTCCACAAAATACCATGTGCGGGCGCTACCTCGATAAGAAATATACTTACCGGCCCTGGCCAGTTGGCTCAGCAGTAGAGCGTCGGCCTGGTGTGCGGGGGACCAGGGTTCGATTCCCGGCCAGGGCACATAGGAGAAGCGCCCATTTGCTTCTCCACCCCCCCCCTTCCTCTCTGTCTCTCTCTTCCCCTCCCGCAGCCAAGGCTCCATTGGAGCAAAGATGGCCCAGGCGCTGGGGATGGCTCCTTGGCCTCTGCCCCAGGCGCTAGAGAGGCTCTGGTCGCGGCAGAGCGACCCCCCCCAGGGGCGGAGCATTGACCCCTGGTGGGCAGAGATCGCCCCTGGTGGGCGTGCCGGGTGGATCCCGGTTGGGTGCATGTGGGAGTCTGTCTGACTGTCTCTTCCCGTTTTCAGCTTCAGAAAAAAAAAAAAAAGAAAAAAAAAGAAATGTACTTACCTATATAGTTTATGTTAAAAAAATTTGTCTCTCAAAAGAAATTTCAATCATTGTACTGTTGATATTTGGCTCTGCTGACCAATGAGTTTGCCAACCATTGGTATAGATACCCTATCCAGGCATCCCCAAACTACGGCCGGCGGGCCACATGTGGCCCCCTGGAAGCCATTTATCTGCCCCCCCCCCCCGCTGCACTTCCAGAAGGGGCACCTCTTTCATTGGTGGTCAGTGAGAGGAGCACTGTATGTGGCGACCCTCCAACCGTCTGAAGGACAGTGAACTTGCCCCTTGTGTAAAAAGTTTCGGGACCCCTGCATGTTGTTACACTTGTATCAAAACTTAGAGAACATAAAACACATAGAGGCTACCATTATGTAAACTATGAACTTAGTTAATGATGTATAAATATTGATTCTTCAATTGTAAGAAATGTGCCACATCAATGCAAGATGTTAATAATAGGAAAATCTATGTGATGAATGGGAGTATCTGGAAACTTTCTGCTCTATTTTTCTATAAAACTAAAAATGCCCTAAATATAAAGTCTATTTAAGAATATAAAGAACTACTTAAATATTTTTATAAATGGTAGAGAGGCCTCTAAAACAATATAAAACAATACAATAAAAGTGATCAATGACAATATTAAGTGGAGACTTTTCTTTGAAAAAAATACTGTACTATTTTGTGTGCTTTTTATTCTTCTCCCTTAACTTAATGGTCATAGGATAAATTTTACTGATGATGAGTGCTAATACCTTAGGGTTCAATTGTATTCAAGTTTGTTTTGTGGTCTGCTGTATTTGGTATAGCTAGTTAGGATTATTTGCTTTTTATTGAGAAGTGTTGTATGACTAACTCTATCACTTTTTTAAAAAATACAAGGCTCTAGGGAATATTTTGTTTTCTCTTCAATATAGATTTCATTTTCATGTGAGGAACTCTTAATTGATGCAAACTATATCCTATCTATTATTTTACACACACACACACACACACTATATACACTCGCACATATGCACATACATATTGGCCCTAGAATCAGCCATGAATTATTTAGATACTGCATTACTGCCTAATAGATGCTGTGTGGGCTTCTTTCAAAGGTATTTTTAATTGTACATTTGAATCTCCCTGAGGCACATCCTTTTAAATGCTGGGAATCTGCTTCTCTGTCTCTAGCTAACTCATGTGCAGCAGTAGTGATTGGAAATCACTCATTCTTTAAAATTATGCAATACAATTGGGAGAATTTGTGCAGTTTGAAAATTATTGTTTTCACCTATTATTTTATCTTTTCCTATGGTGACCAAAGTGGAATACACTATTTTTAACCTTTTGCCTCTAGGTGTAGATCCTGATGATTATTAGAATTCAGTTCAGCTCAAATCAGGATTCAAACCTGAAATTTCCCTGTTTCCTTGGAAACCTAAAAGACAGTTCTTTCTAAATAGAGGCCTGAAGCTTTGGGGATGGAGTAGAATACCTAACTCCAGGCCCAAGCTTAAAATACTTGGGTAAGTCTCTCACTTTTGAGGGTAGGGGACAGGACTCATTTCCTCCCAGTGAATCTCAACTGCCTAGAATTGTCTCAGTTCTTGATACAAACTGGGAGACTCATGAATTTTCTTTATATTTTATAACTTAATTAATTAAAAGTCTTCACAAACACCAGTGGCAAATTGTCTATATATATAATTTGTCACTTTAGAAAAAGCTTCTATTTCTTGGAAGGATTAGCTTAAGGGCCTAAAAATAGAAAACAAAGTAGGATAGTCTTAATACCTCATTTTGTAAATAAGTGTTCTAGATACTGATTTTATTTATGTGAGTGTTCTGTAACTTTAGAGTCTGACAGAATCACACGGAAGGTTTGTTCAAACAGATTGCTGAGCTCTATCCTAAAAATGGCTGATTCAGTGGACATGAATGGAGCCCAAGAACTTATATTTCTGACAACTTCCTGGGTGTTGCTGATGCTACTAATCCAGAGGCCATGTTATGAGAACCATGGGTCCACAGGACCTCTTTCCTCACAGGTAGGATTTGAGGCCTTAAAAATGGAGTATTGGAAAAAGTATAGTGTTAAGAAGCAGGTAGAAATGTGTTTCATTTCTTACTCTACATCAGATTGTATGGTTTTGGATAAATAATATAACTGAACTTTAGTTACTTCTTTAAGTTAATGGTGACAATAATGTCTGGACCTGCAAATAGTTCCTGGGATCTCTTTGGAACATCCTGATGGTTTCCTTGTATTTCTTACCAGCAGCAGTTGAGCATATGTTATGTTGCGTTTTACAGAGCCAAAGCAATTGACTGATGGATAAGACACAGTCCTCAGCTTGTAGGAATTCCTAGACTTCCAGAATTGAAAGATAATTACAGCCTGACCAGGCAGTGGTATAGTGGATAGAGCATTGGACTGGGATGCAAAGAACCTAGGTTAGAAACCCCGAGGTTGCCAGCTTGAGCACGGGCTCATCTGGCTTTAGTGCAGACTCACCAGCTGAAGCTGGTCTCTAGCTTGGGCATGGGATCATAGACATGACCTAATGGTCTCTGTCTTGAGACCAAAGGTCATTGGCTTGAAGCCCAAGGTCACTGGTTTAAACTCAAGGTCGCTGGCTTGAGCAAGGGGTCACTTGCTGTGCTGTAGCCACCCCCCTTGGTCAAGGCATATATGAGAAAGCAATCAATAAACAACTAAGGAGCTGCAATGAAGAGTTGATGCTTCTTCTCATCTCTCTTGCTTCCTGTCTGTCTGTCCCTCTCTCTGACTCTCTCTCTCTGTCTCTGTAAAAAAACAAAAAAGATACTTATAGCCCAGTGTAGTTTTATTTACACCTGAATAGCACCGGAATGCATTAGATGGTTATATCATGTGCAGTGGCTTTAAGTTGGGGGCAATTTGGTGAAAATAAAATCTTTTGGTTTCTGCACCTATGATTTGGATGTTCCTTCTGCCCTTACTTCTTCCTACAGCAGGGGCCGAGTAGACCCTTCACCAATTTGTGTACATTGAAAAAATTGAAATTTTTTCTCTCAAGGGCTAGCTAAGCTATAGAGGTCTGCCTATCTTGAATTCATGAGGTACTGAATACTTTGACCAGGATATTGCTTATAGTTCTTTGTTAAAAAACACTTTATTGAGATATAACTCACATACATCTAATTTGCTCATTTAAGTTATATATAATTTAGTATATTTGCAGAATCATGTGTATATTGCAATATAAATTTAGAACATTTTCATCATGCCAAAAAGAAACTTTGTACCCTTTAGCAGTCACTCATCACTCACCACACTCCCCAACCCAGGCGACCACTAATTCTCCTTCTGTCTCTGAAGGTGTGCCTATTCTGGACATTTTATATGACTATAGAATCATACAATATTGGTCTTCTGTGATGGACCCCTTTGTTTAGCATAATATTTGTGAGATTTATTCATGTTGTAGCATATATCTTTATTACTTATTAATATTCCATTGATTATATAGATATACCACATTTTGTTTATCCATTCATCAGTTAATGGGAATTTGAGTTTTTTAATTGTTAAGCTATTAGGAATAATGCTATGAATTTGTGAAAAAAGTTTTTATTCCTTTCCTAGGAGTGGAATTGCAGGATGATATAAAAAATGCTACATTTAACATTTTTTAGAACTACTATACTAAAATAGTTTCAAAGCAGCTGCTCCATTTAAAATTTCCACTAGTAATAAATGGGGATTCTTTGTGTGTGTGTGTGTGTGTGTGTGTGTGTGTGTGTGTGTGTGACAGAGACAGAGAGAGACAGAGAGAGGGACAGATAGGGACAGACAGACAGGAAGGGAGAGAGACGAGAAGCATCAATTCTTTGTTGTAGCACTTTAGTTGTTCATTGATTGCTTTCTCATATGTGCCTTGTCTGGGGGCTACAGCAGACCAAGTGACCCCTTGCTCAAGCCAGCGACCTTGGACTCAAGCTGGTGAGCCTTGCTCAAAGCAGATGTGCCCACGCTCAAGCTGGCGACCCTGAGGTTTCAATCCTGGGTCCTCCGTGTCCCAGTCCGACACTCTATCCACTGCGCCACAGCCTGGTCAGGCTGAAAGGGAATTCTAATAATTGTCTACCTTGTTGATTATAGTCCTTCTAATGGGTGTAAAGTGGTATCTCATTGTGATTTTTATTTTCATTTCCTTAAAAAGATAATATACAGTGTTATTTTATGTAGTAATAGTCATTTGTAATTATCTTTAGAGAAATGTCTATTCAATCCATTGTAAGTGTTTAATTTGAGTTGTATTTTTATTATTGAGTTGTAGAAGTTCTTTATATATTCTGGATACAAGTCTTTCTTTAGGTATATGATTTGCAAATATTTTTTCCCACTTCATGGATTCTTTCACTTTATTGATTACATAATTTGCAGGAACAATCTTGCTTGGTTAGTACAGGGATTCTATTGGTACTAGCCCAAGAGGGGCAGGGATCTAGTTCTGAAGACCATTCACTCTCTGCACCAACTCCAAAGTATCCACACCTCTTCAAAGAGTGGGAGCTTGTAGGTTCAAAGGAAGACACGGCCTTTCTCTCTCCACAGCCACTTGGCACTGTGGTCATGGATATTGACCATGGGCCATGAGATAAAGGGTAGTCAAACTGAAACTAATATTTTACTAAGAACAATGGAAACTAAGTCTCCAGATATATATCAAGGTAGGAAATGCAGAACAGCACACCCTTCCCCCTACCACTTGTTTAACTGCTTAGTTTCACTTAAGTAATGCCCAGGACTTAGTTATTTAAATTGCCACCCCATCCAGCGGGGCACTGAACTTTCACTGACCTGTGCAATGAACACTATCCGCTCCATCTGGTCCTCCGTGTGGTTTCTTTCGGAACTTGCAGCAACACCAGCTCCATTTTCCAGGTCTGGATCTCCAGTGTTACTTAATAAAAAAACTGATTTTTTTTTTTTTATTACCAAGGACATGCATAATGTTTGTGAAAATATACAAAAATATATAGAATAAAAATAGAATTTCTTGTCTTAATCCTCTAACTGCAATCAACTCCCTGTGTATATACAGACATATGATTTATTATCCAATGAATATTTCTTCTATATTGCCTTTTGATTGTTGCATTTAACAATTATTTCATGCATATTTTACAAGGTAATAAATGCATCTGATATATTATTATATATTTCATAACTATTTTTGATCAATGTATTTATTTAAGATCCTTTATATCACAGAAGTTGAAGATGTTATATTAATAAGGCATAAATATTTTTACTGTCATTATAATTTTAAGTCCTCCAATAACTAATATTGCTGGGCATTTTGGGAGTACATATACTGTTCATATATGTTTTCCTATGCATTATTTTTCACCTTTATAATTTTTTTCAGATAGTTTGTCAATTTAATTTTGAATTGCACAAAATTTCAATATACAAAAGATATTGTTTTAATGATCCATTGTTTCTTACCAAATTACCCATAAAAGTAGTTCCTTAAAAGGATAATATCATTTGTTTTATTAACAAATTTCTACTCTGGACGAGGTTTGGTGAGGACATCTTGTTTCTGCTTCACCTGTCCTCATTTGGTTCAAATTGAAGGCCGGAGGCTAGAAACACTGGAAGAATTATTAGCTTACATGTCTCTTGGCTGATACTGGCTTTTATCTTGGAAATTAGCTGCAGCTTCTGACCAGACACCTGCATGAGACTTCTTTTTGTGAGCTGGGCTTTCTCACAACATAGCAGCTGAGTTCCAAAAACAAGCCTCTCAAGAGAAATTTAGGTAAAATCAGTTTTTTTTTTATCTGGACTAGCCTCGTATGTTATGAAGAGTCATTTCTGATGCCTTCCATTTATTAGGCACAAGTCCCTCAGCTGACTCACATTTGACAGGAGGATAATTAGACATTAGGCCATACTATTTGTTGGAAAGAGTGTCAAGAGTTTAAACAAATATTTAAAACCATCACAGTCATTTTAACCTTTCTTTATAACTTACATTTTATTTTAATTTATTTATGTCATTTAGTAATTTAGTTAGTAATATTCTTGGTGGTTTCTGAGTTTTAAAGCCCCTTATACTCTTTTAGGAGGTGTGAAGGTCTAATTTTTTTTTGATATGTAGCTATTTCAGCATATATTATTGAACAGCCTCTCTTGTTTAATATTGAATGTCACCTTTATCATCAAATACATTTTTATATGTCAAACTGCTTTTGGATGACTATTTGGTCCCACTTATTTGTTTTAGATCTATTTTCAAGTGGCTTTTATGACTGCAATCTTATGTCACTGTAACATTCCTGTCAGCATCAGTATCCTAGAACCCTTCTGCTTCCTGGAGTCATCTTCAGTATTTAAATACAGACCTCGTGAATACCACCCAAGTGGGTGAGAAATTCATTGCCCAACCCTTTAGCTCTAGATTCTTTTTTTTTTCTCAGTGAGGTGAGCACATTTGTCTTAAATATCTTTTACTAATTTTTTTCCAGATTTCCTAATGTTTTATATCTTGTAGCTGTCTTTTCTCAGAGTCCCACATAAACAAAATGTAACATATGGCCCACAAATTGTCCCTATTCTCCAGAGGAATTATGTACTGAAAGATAGCTCTGCACTGGAATCCTTTCTGAGAGTTTGGGTAATAGCAATTACTCTAAAGCAAATTCATGTCTTCAAAAATATCTCAGTCAGTTTAGCCAGTAGGGATTTCTCATGTTCTGCTATTTTCTGTTGTTTCCCAAGACCACTCATTAGTATTTGTACCCCCTTTTAGTGACCTCTTCATATAAGTTCAATAGGCTTCTCATTGTCTAATTCTCTCCTCCAGATGGGCCTAAACATATAGGTTGCACCACCTGTTCTGTAGAGAAAAGTAGTTTTTTTCTATGTATCATGATGATCCTTATTCTGTTGCTCCCTATTTAACACCTAAAGCCTTTATCTAAATTTTTTAAAAATATACTTTTATTCTTTAATACTTATTTTCTAGATAATTTTAGAGTCAGGTTGACATTATTCCTTAAAAAGAAAAAAATTGGGATTAAATATAGGATGTTTTGAATTTGTGGGCATACTTTCTTGGCAAATGCCATCATTATAATCTTGGAAAAATTTATATATATAAATTTTCCCTAGTGTATCTCCTTCAACATCCTTGAACATTTCTGTTGGCTCTGGTTTTCAGTCATGTCTTTTAACACATACTTATTGTTTTCCACATTTGGTTGTTAATTTTCACCAACACCCCACCCCACGAGGGTCCAACGTTCCCGATTATAATAAATGGGAGGGATAAATTATGAACTAGCAGACAGCTGTCACTGCTCAGATCCCAAGGCAGCAGGACAATATATGCTTCTACATGTCCCAAGCCCTTGCTCTTCCCAGGTGGCAGTTACTCCTTGATGAGTGAGCAGTGGGGATAGCCAGCATGTGGGAAACTACTGGCCAGAATTAGCTGGAGAGAGTTTTGCCGCATACAGAAGATATTTTAAGCATACAGGCTGAAGATATCTCTTGCATTTATAAAGAATTTTTTTCCCCTGGATCTCATCCGTGGTGGCTTAAGTCACTCTCAAACTCCTCACCAGATACCTCTCAGGGTGAGATGAGCCAGCCCCCTGTGACTCTGCCCCTAATTACTGCTTACTGTGTTGTCAAAGTTTAAGCTGATAATTCTGCTACTAATGCAAGATGAAGATTCTAGTGCCAAGGTAGCTGGCAGTGGCAGAGCTGAGTGTCAGCATTTTACTGAGGCATTGACTTGGTTTTAATTAATCCACACTGTCTTTGATATTAGTACTTTGAGAGTGAAAAAGGAGATAATTATCAAAGCATCCCACAGTTCTGTGCTCCCTCTCTCTTGCTTATAAAGTTTCTCTTGAATTTATACATCTTGCTTATTTTTTTATTCAGTAATCTTGATAACTAATTTTGGCTTTAAATGTTACACAACATAGTATTTTACTTTTGCTTCCTAAGATATTGTGTAATTTTGCTACTAATTGATGGAATTTTTTCCCACTTTTTTAGGTGGTTATTACTCACATATAAGGATTGATATTTTTATTTGGTTTTATTGAGTATAGATATGTGCTAATATATATCATATATTGATATTCCAATTCAAATACATAGATATACATATGTATTTTATATATTGTATATCAATTGATTTTATTTATGCACCTATATATACATAGTATGTATTTTATACATATATCCATATATATCAATTGATTTTCAAACTCGTTGAAATAGAATGTTAGCTTTTTAAATACTTTTATTTATAGTTACATTAGCTTTTATATTGCCATTGCTGCATATTACTTTTGGTCAAATAGTTAACATTTTTATTTTTCATCTGCTTTCTTTAAGAACTAGCTCTTGATGACATCTTACCATTAAGACAGCATGGATGGAGCTGGAGGGTATTATGCTCAGTGAAATAAATCAGTCAGAGAAAGACAAGTACCATGTGATTGCTAAAGAATAATATAAACAAACAAAACAGAAACAGACTCATAGATACAATACTCATGGTTGCCTGAGAAGAGGAGGGGCTGGAGGACTGGGTGAAAAAGGTAAAGGGAATGAGAAGTACAGATCGGCAGTTACAAAGTAGTCATGAGGGTGTAAAGTACAGCATAGGGAATATAGTCAATAATATTCTAATAACTATGTATAGTGTCAGGTGGAAACTGGAAATATCAGAGAGAACACTTTGTAAGGTATATGACTGTTTAACCACTATGAGGTACACCAGAAACTAATATAAAATAATATTGAAAGTAAACTATAATTAAAAAAAGTGTTTAAATACAAAAATAATATGATTATTGAATACTTATAGATCAATAAGACTTACTAGCCAAAAGAAAAATCAAGCGGGCAAACAACATCTTGAGTCAATTTAAGAAGAGAAAATTCACATGGCTAATACTCATACTAATATGCCTAATCTCTTGTATTAGGTAAGTGCAATTTAAAATGTGAGGCACTATTTCATAGTCATAAGTATCACAGATATGAGGACATGGAAAGTTAAATATTGCTACTTTAAGTGTAAGTGCCTATGGCCATGTTTGAAAGCAATTTGCCATATTTAGCAATGTTGAGCTTGTGCATAAACTAATATCCATCAATTTTTGGTGTATGCTTTGGAGAAACTCATGGATGTGTACTTATAGAGATATACAAGGTTTGACTGTGGCTTTGTCTATAGTTGAAAAGAGAAGACAAGCAAAAAAGAAATATTCATCAACAAAGGAAAGATGGATACCTCTAGTGTTAATGAATACATTATTTTCACATATACTAATATTTGTTTATTAAATTACAACAGTGAGTGAAAACTTCTAGCAGAATTATAAGTATAATCATATTACCTTTATGTAACAATGGAAAATGCAAAAAGAAATGCAATATATTACGGTTTTGGTCAGAGAGAGGAAGAGAGAGAGAGAGAGAGAATAAATGGATATTTCATACTATGGATTTGTGGAGTTGCTGAAAAGGAAGACCACAAATTTCAGGATTTTTGAAATGTCACAATTTCAGTTTGAATATTCTCAGTTTGATGTGAACTTGAGACATAGAAATGGAAATTTCAGGATAGTGGATGCCTCTTGGGAAGGAAACAGAAGGATTGATTGGAAAAACAATGAACAGGAACATTAATTGTAACTGTAATATTTTATTTTTTAGAAGTGACATTAAGCATTTCTAATATGATATCTTTATGATATATGAGTGGTGTGTACCACTGGCATTGCATCTTATTTTTGTAGTTTTCTCCATACTTAAAAAATTTAATAATATTTTTAAACAGGGAGAAGAGAAAAAATATACCTCTGTACACACCTCTCTATATAAATATATATAAATAAATGTGTATATCACACACATGTGCACACACTCATATACAGATGAAAAGAGTGGGAATGTGATAGAGGTTAATCATTCAAACGACAGTGTGCCAAAGAAATAGATTGAGAAATTTCAAGCCTTCTGGTACAAGATGGAATACAAGTAGGTAATAAATCATACAGAGCATTATTAAGCAATAGAGAATTTCATTGAAAGTCTTAAAATTTAGGTGAGAGAAAAGATGGTATTAACAAATCTGTGTTAAAAGATTCTGCACAATGCAGCATAGAAAATGCACTGGGAGTTGTACCTGAACATTGTGATGTCACCTCTCTCTTTTTTAATTTTTCCATTGATTTGAGAGAGAGAGAGAGAGAGAGAGAGAGAGAGAAGAAAAGGAAAGAGAAAGAGTGAGAAAAGCAACAAATCCTTGCTCCACTCAGCTGTTTCATTTAGTTGTGCCCTCATTGGTTGCTTCTCCGTATGTGCCCTGACTGAGGATTGAACCGCAACCTCAGTGCACTGGGATGACACTCCATCCAATGAGCCAGCCAGGCAGAACATGGGTCCTCCTCTTCAAGATCTATTTCAGTAATCCCAAGGGAAAAAATGGTAGCTTGTAGTTATTTAGGATGTAATATCAATCAGACCTGGTGATAATATGGGGAGAAAATGCAAGTATCAAAACGTTTCAGAATATTTGACCTATGCTCTGTCATTCATCAGAAGAATAGAAAGTGAAGTTCACAATTTCAGTTTGAATATGCTCAGTTTGATGTGAACTTGAGACATGGAAGTGGAAATGTCAGGTCATGCTGGAGCTCAGTGGAGCAGTGTTGGTTGGAGATAGAGAGAGAGTTCTACATATTTTGGTAACTGAACTCATGGACAATAGTGTATACCTTAGGAAAGAACAGGGTCAGAAGAAAATGGCTTTGGCCTTCAACCTTGAAGAATCTCAATTTTAAATGTCAGTAGGAAGAGAGGGTCATGGAAATAAGACTGAGACGTTGTCGGGAGTTGGGCAGAAAACCTGGATCCAGACGAGTCAGTCATGTCAGAAGAAGACAGTGCTCCAAGCAAAAAGTTGTCAAATAGGATTGAAAGGCAGTGGGAGGTGAAACATGATGAAATCTAAAACAATAGCTACTGGACTTGGTGACATTGTTACTTTAAGAAGAACTGCTTTAGTTACATAATAGGGTGCCAGAAAGTTCAATGAGGTATGGATAAAATGAAGATTCTGAGTCTAAACATTTTGAAATTGGTTCATCTGAGAGACAAGAGAGATGATTATATCAGGAAAAGTCTGTTGGGTTATAATTTGATATAGTATATATAATGGGAAATTAAATTGAAAGATAAATATTAAGTATGCCAAACATAAAGGCAAACATTTTGAAGTTAATGAGAATGGGGATTCTAAACATGGGTAGAGGAATCAGGCTCAAAGATTAGGAGGATGGTTTTTCTTCTGTATGAGAGGAAAGGGAGGCAGGCATGTGAGTATGTTTCTCATAGAAAAGGTGAATAATTCTAATCTGATTTTCTTTTAGGTAGCAGCCCAGGCATCCATAGGGATGGTGGTTAGGACTGAGGGGTGGGGTATTTGAGCAGCATGGACAAGGCATAAAAAATGGTTACTGCAGGGAGAGAGAGAGAGAGAGAGAGAGAGAGAGAGAGAGAGAGAGAGAGAGTCACAGAAGCAGCTGGCTGAGATCACCCGGCTGTTTTGCATGCCCACTTGAGATCCTGAATTTATGTCGGTAACAATGTGTGATGGCAAGTGAAATTCCCTAGCTACTTTTGGCTCTTCGGTTATAGGCATAGAGAAACTACACAGTGGGGGATATGCTGGGGGGGTGCTTTTGTTCCAAAAGAGCAATAACAATTCAAGAAGTTTCCACACTGGTGAGAATGGCCCAAAATCTGAGTTGTGTACAAAGAAAGTATGTGAAGGGACTGAAAGGATATTTTACAACAGGAAACTTTCTTCCCTGGAGGAGATAAAATAGCAAATTGCCAGATAATATTCTCAAGCCAATTTTCTAGTGGTTCCTAGATAAATATATTTTTTGGCTGTGCAACGCTGGTGGCAGAGGCCAGCCAGGTCCACATTGGATTCAGGCAGACAGTACAGAAACTGCGGAGCCAGAAAGCATTGGGCCATTCCTGTTTAAAATAGTCTTGCAATGGCAGGCAAGCACACAGGCAGGGAAAACTGCTTCTTAGGCAAAGAAACATCAAGAATGGTCTCTCACAGTGGTGGGTAGGCAGTCCGCCAACCGCAATCCCTTGGAGTGCAAGTACCCATAGCCTTATATAGCCATACACACATGGCACAGCCACAAGCTCGCATATCATTCAGGCAAAGGGCTTGCAGCTGTAAACCAGCAAGCAAACCTAACACAGCTGCTTTCCCCACATTCCACTCTTTAGGGTTGCTTGCCTCATGATTGGTACACTATATATATACCAAAAATCACAATTACAAAGGTGCCCTTCACAATGTCTCCCTGAGCACTCTGCCCAGGGAGTTAACTGGAGGCCCACCTGTAGCCCCTTACGCCACAATGCCAACAAAGCCACCAATAGGTGGGGGGCCTGTGCAGTCCAGGGCCATATCCATTAAAGAAAGTGTCCTTGGTGTGTCTCTCCAACTGGGTGACAAGCAGTCCATGATAGACAGCCCAGCTGTCTGTGCAAATCACCAAGGTAAAAAGTCCATTACAGGCAATGCCAACACCTGCTGCACATTAGAAGGGGACCAGTGGATTGCCAATTTCACATGGGGCCTCTGGCCCCTGCCTGTCCCTGTTGGATGGGTCCCTTGCCCTTCCCTCCATTTAAACTGGGACAATGGGTGTTTGGGATCCTGCAACATGAATGCCAGCCATTTTCCTAACAGATGCCGGGGCCACCCACTTCCCCTGCTTTTTCAGAGGCTGGAACCTCTGTTCTGACTCAAGCTGCTGCCAAAGCTCCAACCAGACTTTATTAGGATTGCCATCTAATTTCTCCCTGTTTGCCTTGGATGCCATCAAGTCTACCCACCTCTGTGTTCAGTTACCTTTCACAGGCCCATTTCTCTCATTAGTTGGGGGGACAGCACAGGCAACAGCCTTCACAGCCCTATGGTTCCTCTCTGGAGACTATGATGCCAACTACCCTTATGTCCTGCAGTTGCACCAAGCAGGCTGCCAGGAGCTCAGTGGGTTTCTGCCTGAATTTCACCCCCAACTCCATCAGCTCTGCCTGGATGTAGGGCTGGACCACAAAGTGCTCCACTACCTGGGGAGGAGGCTGTGGCTTCCTCTGAGGGACTGTTGGCCACTGGGTCTTGACCTCCTTGGCCACTACTGGCAGGGCTCTGAGTCTGTGGATGGCAGCCTGAGCCTCCTCCTCAGAAGAGGAGGAGTTGAAAACACCTGCTCCTGCTGACTCAGAGCCAGACTGCTGGCAGGAATGCAGTTCTGTCTTCTGCGCCCGCTTTGGCTCCTGCGGCTGCCTGCTCTCGGCCTGAAGCTGAGATTCGAACTCCTGAACCCACAGTTGTTTCTCCAACAACTGTCACTGCCAACGTTCAGCTTCCAGGGAAAACTGCAACTTGCAAACCCACAGTTCCTTCTCCAGAGACCGTTTTAGTTCCTGGCTCCATTGATGCTCAGCCTGCACCTCACGCTGCAGCTCTGGGACCAGTTGGCCTCCTTCTCCAGCACTCACTCCAGTTCACACTGTCATTGTTGCTTGATCTGCAGCTCATCCTGGAGCTTTCGACCTTGTTCAGCTTCTTTCACAGAACTCCTGGTTTCTTCTCATAGGATTGTAAAGAACAGCCAGCCCATAGTCCCCAACAGAAGAGCCACTGGGAACAGCCACTCCTCTGTTCTATCCCTCAAGGGTGTCAGTGGCTCCAAACCAACCTGCTCTGAATCCTGCCCACTATGCCAGATGTAATGCTGGTGGTTGAGGCCAGGCAGGTCCACACTGGATTTGGCAGATGGTAGAGAAACTGCAGAGCCAGAAAGTGTTGAGTCATTTTGTTTAATAGAATCTAACAATGGCTGATGTGCATACAAGCAGGGGAAAACTGCTTTTTTTTCATTTTTCTGAAGCTGGAAACAGGGAGAGACAGTCAGACAGACTCCCGCATGCGCCTGACCGGGATCCACCCAGCACGCCCACCATGGGGTGACACTCTGCCCACCAGGGGGCGATGCTCTGCCCATCCTGGGCGTTGCCCTGTTGCGACCAGAGCCACTCTAGCGCCTGAGGCAGAGGCCACAGAGCCATCCCCAGCGCTCGGGCCATCTTTGCTCCAATGGAGCCTTGGCTGCAGGAGGGGAAGAGAGAGACAGAGAGGAAGGCGCGGCAGAGGGGTGGAGAAGCAAATGGGCGCTTCTCCTGTGTGCCCTGGCCGGGAATTGAGCCTGGGTCCTCCGAACGCTAGGCTGACGCTCTACCGCTGAGCCAACCGGCCAGGGCCTGCTTTTTAGGGAAAGAAACAGCAAAATAGCTCCTCTGAGTGGTGGGCAGATAATCCACCATTCACAATCCCTCTGAGTGCAAGCACCCATAGCCTTATATAGGCCAGGCACACATGGCACAGCCAAACGCTCACGCACCAATTAGGCAAAGTGCTTGCAGCTGGTAACCCCGTGAGCAGGCCTAACACAGCTGCCCCACAGGTTGGAAGGCACTATCCCCGGCGTGTAGGGCTGTGACTCAAGACGTTGCCTGGGCACAGAAATACTGGGCTCCAGAGGGCGAACTCCTCATCTGAGTATCTAAATCAGGTACATGTACACCCTACTGAGTTCCCTGACCAGCGTGCACCCCAGTTTGCTTCTGCAGAGGAGCCAGCCACTTCCTGAGGTCACTGCTGGGTACTGCAAGTGTGAACCAGAATGGCCAAGGTCCCTGTGCTGCTTGCTGCAAGCGGCTGCCCTTCCTCACAGAGTCCTAGGGGCTGAGCCCCACAGATCTCTGTAATTCCTGGTGTGAGATCTGAGTGCAGACTCCACAATGCTGGGGTGGGGGGGATTGTCTCCCCAGGGTTATCTGTTTCCACTGGGGGAACTGAGGCTCGGGCAAGATCTCTTCATTGCCTGTGCTGGGGGAGGGACAGTGATGTCAATGCCTAACCATTTCTCTTACCCTCCTACTCAGTGCAGTCTGTCTTGGTCTCTGAGGTGTGGGCCCAGGGGCCAAGGGCTTCAGTCTCACCTCCACGTTCTAGGACTCTCTCAGTGCTATTTTGTTCTTGAGTAGTTGTTAGTTGTTCTTGTATGTGTGTGTGTGTGGGGGGGGGAGAAATCAGAAACAACTTATGTTCTCATCCTTGTGACATCCTTCTCAGTTGTTTATATGCTCTCAACACTAAATATTCACTCCACTCAGTTCTTGCCTAATTTCTGAGGGAAAGTTGGATTTAATTCTTACCTTTGGTTGTCTCTAGGCAAGGGCTTTTTCCTCTGGCTTTGTACAGGATTTTGTCTTTATCTTTGTAAATTTTTTCTTCCTAGTCAGCCCTTATGTGTGACTTAAAGGAACTGTGGTGAGTAGGCCTTTAGTCCTGTGAGGTGGGGGAGGGGGAGTGTCCTGGATCTACCACTGGGTCTCACCTGTGCTCGGGACTGTGAGCTGAAGTGTTTTTAGGTGGCACAGGATGACTGCTGGGGTTTGATTCAGGTATTTCACTTCCCTAGTTCAATTAGTCTTTAATAAACCCCAGCTGGTTAGACTCCAGTTAACTAGTTGACCCTGAAGTCGAGCCTTGTTAAGAACAGAGCGCCCTGGCCTATTTCAAAATGATTCATTTTTCCCTCCCTCTGCCAGAGCCTGAGGAGTTGTTTCTCTGTTTACTGTGGGAATCGGTTTTGTTCTTGGAGGTAAGTCTCACAAAATTGTGGGACCACCACCACCATCTGGTCCCCCTGGACTATTTAATTCTCAAAGTTGTGTACCTCAAGTCTCCAGCAAATCACCAATTACAGTGCAGTTTTTCCTCCTGCTTCCTGCGAGGTGGGTCTCCGGTCAGGTAAGCCATGACTCATGAGTCTCCAGTTAGGTAAGCCTGGGTTTGCCTGTCTCTCTAGTCTTGGGGCCAGTGGTTTTCCCTGTGTGCTCCCTCTTTTATGGATCTGTAATGCTGGTGCCTGAGGTCAGGCAGGTTTACATTGGATTGGGGCAGACAGTAGAGGAACTGCAGAGCCGGAAAGTGTCAGGCCATAACCCTTGATGGAAACAAAGGAAAACTGCTTATCGCAGTAGAAGGCAAGGGATCAGGAACACCACCTCTCACTGTGGCAGCCGAGGGAACCAGGGAACTTCACCTGGCAGTTGTGGGAGAGCAATCTGGGAGAATCATCCCCAAGGGAAAGAACCTATAGCTTTTCATGGAGACACACTTGTGGCTTTCTGCCACATGCTCACGCACCAGTCGTGCAAAGTTCTTGCATCTGGGAAACCAACGAGCAGGCCTAACACAGCTGTTTTCCCGACAAGATCCAGACTGATTTCTCAGTCTGTTCAGAGTTTTACTTGTTGTTAGGATGGAGTGGTGGGCAACTTCCAAGTTCTTTATACATGTAATCAGTAGTTCAACAGCTATATCTTCAACATCTCAAAAATCTTTTCCAACTTGTGATTCCTCCTGTGTAGCCTCCTCTTATTATCATATAGATGCTACATGATGTTAGAAATCTCTGCAGACACTAATCAGTATTTTTATTGACTCTCGTGTTCTGCACTCCTCTCTTTACTGGGCTAAAAGGTTGTGCTCATTCACCTACTACTTTTCTAATATGCAGGGTTTTTTTTTCCAAGTTCCCAGAGAGTTTTGATGGTCTCTTTACATTTTCCAATGAATGACTAAATGAGTCATTTTAGGTATTTGGCAAATGCTTCCTCAGTGGCTAGGACCAGCCACATTTGCTATGGGAATTTCCACAGGGTGTATCTGCTGACTGCAGGTTTCTGCAGGTAAGAAGAGGCCAGCTGGGCTAAAATGTTATTAGCTCACAGGAGCAAGGAGCTTCCAGCAAAACAAAGAACTCTAACGCTTCAGTAGAGAGATTTGTCTATTTCAGTCGTGGGCTGGCTGTCTCCTTGCTCCCAGTGCTTTTTCTTTTTTATGTTTTTGTGGAATTCTGCTGTCACCCACTGGGATCTGCTGCTCTTCTATATCTGTTTTCAACAGTACAGAGGTGGGGAAAATGTAGGTTTACCTTGTAATACAAATAAATAGCACAGTCACTAATAAATAATACAAGAATAAACTCTGTTTCATGTGCACACAATTATAAACTTACTTTGCCCCACCCTGTACAGGGAGCAATCTGAAGCAGATAAAACCCGGGGACACTTGCTCTCTTAGCTGTCTTGTGAGACACTGGTCCTTAAAGGGTAGTCTATGGATGAGCCAGCAACACTGGCAACCGCTGGAAATAAAAATCTGTGGACACCGTTCCAAACCCAGTGACTCAGAAAATCTGGTGGTTGAATTTAGAAATCCGCATTTGAACAAATCCTCCAGGCAATTTGGATGCATAATAGAGTTCGATAACCACTGTTCAAAGGGAAGCGATGTAGAGCCAACTCCTCTGTTTACCAGGTAGGAGTTGGGGTGCGCAAGTACTGCCCCAGCTGGTCTACTCTTCCACTTGCCTTTCATTAATTACATTGTCAGGAATCAGGTCCCCTTTGGCTGTTTGGCTGTTGCTGGTCTGAGCTTATCTGTGTGCTATGCTGGGAAAACTGGCTTTCATTTCTAAATCACCCCCTCCAGTGCTTATTTCTGTCTGAGGTTTCTCCATGAATTTGTGCTCATGTTCTTCTGGGCCAAATTACCTCCAATTTCAGTGTCCCAGATGTGGCCTGCTTTCTTTGTACTATTTTAAAATCATACACACACACACACACACACTCATATACATACACACATAACATATATGTTATGTATGTATATAATATATACATAATAAGGAATATACACATAATAGCTGTGTGTATATGTATATATGTATGTGTGTATACCACATATCTATTTACCATGTATAATTTTTTTTTACCCCTTAATTTAGATACCTGCAAAACCACTATGTGGAAGTGCACTTTGTTCCCTTAAGGCAGTGGTCCCCAACCCCCAGGCCACGGACCGGTACCGGTCCATGGGCCATTTGGTACCAGTCTGCAGAGAAAGAATAAATAACTTACATTATTTCCATTTTATTTATATTTAAGTCTGAACGATGTTTTATTTTTAAAAAATGACCAGATTCCCTCTGTTACATCCATCTAAGACTCACTCTTGACACTTGTCTCGGTCACATGATACATTTATCCGTCCCACCCTAAAGGCCGGTTCGTGAAAATATTTTCTGACATTAAACCGGTCCATGGCCCCAAAAGGGTTGGGGACCACTACCTAAAGGCACACATCCATTCTGTCAGTGAATTCTGTGGACTCTGCCTTGTGACTATCCCTATTCTCTCTCTTGTTCTGCAGTTTCACAGCTGCCATATGTTATAGGTTCATTTTGTCTTTCACTTAAATTATTTCAATAGCCTTCTCAATGTGTCTTATGACTTATTCACCTTTATCTATAGAAGAGAGAGGGCACTGGGCATTTGTAAGAAATAGAAGGATATAATGAAACCTTCTAAACATGTTGGCTCATTTGTAAAATGGAGATAATACAAGTTAATTAGTTGTGGGGATCAACCCTTGTTATTTAATGAAAAAAAATCTTGGTAAGTTAAATAATTTTTTCTTTTGCAAGCAATAATAAGAATATTCTAGGCATCAACAAATAACACTTTTGCATGAACTGATTTTCCCCACCAAGACCCACTGATTATAATGTATCTGTTCATCTTCCTGACTTTGAATTTTTTTTTCTAGCCTGAGATCTTATTTATTATAAGCCATGCTGGCAATTTAATGACAGCTCTTCAGAAATAAAAAAGAAATAAATTCCCACACCAAATATACACATTAGTTGTAAGAGATACTCCTATACCAGAACATCAAAATGAGAAATGTGTAAATATTAAAAAAGAACTGTGTCAGGTGAAAAGCACCCATGCTCTTCCATGTTAGCAGTCAGGTGCCAGCAGGGTTCGCTGAGGTTTGAGTGTCTGTAGGGGTGAGGGGTGTTGATCTCTCCTCTTCTTTGGAGAAGAAAATTGAGTCACAGAGGAGTTTAGTAATTTGCCTGTTTTAAAAATGACAAAAACAGCATATGTCTTGGTGATTTTCAATTCTGATTCTATTTGGTATACTATACTAGCCTTTGTAGGTCAAAAAGTACTACCACTTAATTCCACTAGAGGCATTGAATATAGTGCTACTTTGATACACGAGTATAATTCATTTCATGGCTGAGCTCGTGACTCAATTTGCTCGTGTGTCAAATCAAACTTCCCCATTTAAATTAATGGGAATGCAATTAATCAGTTTCAGTCCCCAAAAACCACATGAATTTTTTGTTTCACATGCTTTTAAATAAGAAAATATACTTTATAAATAACAAATACATACACATACATATATATACACACATAATAAGAGAGAATGTAAAGAAATACTCTGGTTTTTGAAGTGTATTTACCTTCAAGATCAGGTGAAGATGCTGGCAGAGGGGGAGGAGACTGGAGGAGAAAGTTTTCATTTAGTGTGCTATTGCTTAATATAACTTACTCTCTACATACTTAATGCTACATTTAATTGCAAAATTTAACTTACTACATATAATATGTAACTTTATTGCTAAACTTAACTGCTATTTTTTTAATTTGCTTAATCATCATCACTTTCTTCACTGACTTTTGGCTTTTTTTGCCACACTTTCCTGGTTTTCACTTAGAGGCCATTTCAACAAAAACCTTTCCATGGAAGTTTGTTTCTTCATCCCTTTCAGAATGTTCAGCAGGCCATCTAGTGGAGGGTGGTGGAAGTTCATGATTCAAATATCCACTCAAAACTTAAAGCAAAAAATCCCACAGTGACTGCTCATCTCTCAAATTGCTCATGATTTAAAGTGCTTGTGTGTCAAGGTACCACTGTACTATCCTTTTATTTAACCAAATGGCAATTTGGCCTACTTAATAAGTTTAGAAAACCATTTTTTTTCATTCTTTCTCTAGTACTAACCATAGAAATAGTATTACTATTCATAGAGAATAAAACCAATTTCAGCCTTTACAGCAATTTAACAATCAAGGAAAATTCTCAATAACTTGATCTACACAGAAAATGTAGTGGTCTTCTTTTCCCAGCTAATTGGAAGTAAACAGAAGTCACAAAAATTCCTGTAAATTCATATATTTTCTTTTAACTTTAAACAGAATTCACATTTAAATACTTTTCTGCTAATTTTCAAAAAGGTTCACCAACATTTTCTGCCTATAGCTAACTGAAGGTGAATTACAACTGATGGTGAACTACTGGGATTTCTCTTGATATATCCATCATAGGTCTTTATGTGATTTCTAAAGTTTTAGTCATCTTTCTCTTTGAGGTAAATCATAGACCACCTCAACTAAAAGTACCTGGACACAGAGTACATATTTTCTGTTGCTAATCCCAATTTTGAATGTGTTGTCTTTCCATCCAGGGGCAATTTGTATTCCTACAAATGGGCTCTTTTCCTGTTTTCTCTCCTGTCTGAACTCAGATTGTTCAACTGGTATTCATAGAATAATTCCTTTATAGGTATTCTTAGACACCTAAGAATGTAATGCTCAAAGAGTAGTGATTAAGAAAGTCTGCTGTGGAGTTGATTGGGATGCAGTTTAGTCTGTTATTTAGTAGTTGGGTTCTAGCTTCAACTTCAACTTCTTAATCTTTGATGTTGAAATAAATGAAACTATTATTTATAATGAGAATTAAATGAGACAATCTGATAAAGTTTAATAAATATTAGCTACTTTTCAACACATTTCATACTAATATAAAACCTTTTTTCCTAGTCTTTAACTTCATTGCCTAGTGTATCTGTTAACTGATTCATGCATAGAATTTTACTTTCTCTTTAGAAATATAGAATTTTACATTAATAATTGGGATTTCCCTTTCCTCCCTCCTTTCTCCCCTTTTCCCCTTCCTCCCTCCCTCCCTCCTTCCCTCCCTCCCTCCCTCCCTCCTTCCCTCCCTTCCTTCCTCCCTCCCTCCCTCCCTCCTTCCCTCCCTTCCTTCCTCCCTTCCTTCCTCCCTTCCTTTCTCCCTCCCTTCCTCCCTCCCTTCCTCCCTCCCTCCCTTCCTCCCTTCCTCCCTTCCTTCCTCCCTTTATCTTCCTTTCTTTTGTGGGGAAACCAGAAGAAAGATAAAGGAAGAAGAAATTCTGGGAAATTGCAGATATTCAAGGAAAGGATTTCACACATAATTTGCATATTATCTTAATTTCTAATATCTTACAAACAAAATAAAAAATGATGTTCAGCCCACTGATTCAATCATTGGTAATTTAAATATCTACATAGTAGCTAACAATAAAACATAGCTTATAGTATGCTTGGGTTAGTTCTAGATCTCATCTAAATTGGATACATTTGGAAGCAGATGATACTCATGAATTTGGTGTAATATACATAAAATTTTAAATAAAACTTGGTTTCTATCTGTGTACTCAAATAATGCTTAGAGTCCTTTCCCTATACATTTTTGTTCATCAGTGTCATCAGTTTTACCCTGAATTCTTTGTTAAAAACAACTGGAAGGTTTTCACAATAGCCAATATTGCTCCCCAAACTCCTTCATAGTTTGTTTATTTTTGAATAGTGGAATTAGATTGTGTAAGGAGGGAAGATTCTTTAACTGTAAAGTGGTCCTTGGGGTCTTAGAAGCCACATCATAGTTGCTTTACCTTGCATTAGCAAGGTAATATTCCAATTACTAATCCTAATAAGAGACCTATGGAAAGTTGTTTGCCAGCCTTCACGTTCTTCAATTTCACAGCCATAGGCATTACAGATGATTTTTGATGCCTTTTGTAGCATACCAAAGAAAGACATCTACAGATGAAGGGCTTCTCGACCCCACACTTGTTGCTGATAACGGGTGCTGGGAACGTGGTTAGCCACGTAGGCTCTTTGATGAGGAAGTAAAACCATGCAACTAAGTTGATTACTTATTACGTAGCTTTCTGAGCTACATGCATATCTTGAATGAGTAATGGTCTTACATGCAGCTTAAGGACATTAGTAATATGTGCCAAAATGAAAATAATGGATTTTTCACCAAGCAAAGTTTTAAGAATAAAAGATTATAAAAACTGATATAAACTTAAATGAACAAGGGCTCAAAAAAAGGCAAACTGTACATTTATAAGTTCTGATTTACATTGCTAGAGTCAGGGTGATTATTTATTTATTTATTTATTTATTTATTTATTTAATTCTGTGAGAGAAGGGGAAGCTGGAGAGACAGACTGGCATTTACTTGGACCCAGATCCACCCCACAAGCCCACTAGGGGGCGATGCTCTGCCCATCTGGGGCATTGCTTTGTTGCTTAGCAACCAAGCCATTGTTGTTTAGTACCTGAGGTGGGGGCCATGGAGCCTTCCTCAGCACCCAAGGCCAACTCACTCCAATTGAGGCATGGCTGCAGGATGAGAAGAGAGAGAAGTGAGAGTGGGAGTGGTAAAGAAGAAGATAGGTGCCTCTCTTGGGTACCCTGACTGGGAATCAACCCTGGACATCCACATGCTGGGCCAACTGCCAGGGCCAAGGGTGATTTTTTTTAAATATATATTTTTCTGAAGTGAGAAGTGGGGTGGCAGAGAGACAGACTCCTGCATGTGCCCAACCAGGATCCACCCAGCATGCCCACCAGGGGGCAATGCTCTACCCATCTGGGGCATTGCTGGGTTGCACCTGGAGCCAATCCAGCACCTGAGGCAGTGGCCATGGTGCCATCCTCAGTGAACAGGCCAACTTACTCCAATCGAGCCATGGCTGTGAGAGAGGAAGAGAGAGAGAGAAAGAAGAGCGAAAAGGGTGTAGAAGCAGATGGGCACTTCTCCTGTGTGCGCTGACCAGGAATCAAACCTGGGACTTCCACACGCTCTAATAATGAACCAACTGGCCAGGTCTCCAAGGGCAATTTTTAAGGAAAATTTATTTAGACAATTTAAATGGGGTAATATTGATCAATTAGAGTACAGAGATTCAGAGAAAACATCTCCAGATCATTTTGACATTTGATTGTTATATACCCATCACCCAAAGTCAAATTGTCCTCTGTCACCTTTTATTTGATTTTCTTTATGCCCCTCCCCTCCCCCAGCCCTCTCCCACTTCTCCCTTCTTCTCCCCTTGGTGACCACTGCACTCTTATTTATGTCCATGAGTTTCATTTTGTGCCCCACCTATGTATAGAATCATACAGTTCTTAGTTTTTTCTGATTTACTTATTTCACTCAGTATAATGTTATCAAGGTCCATCCATGTTGTTGTAAATGATCCTATGTCATCATTTCTTATGGCTGAGTAGTATTCCATAGTATATATGTACCACATCTTCTTTATCCAGTCATCTATTGAAGGGATTTTAGGTTGTTTCCATGTCTTGGCCACAGTGAACAATGCTGCAATGAACATGGGGCTGCATGTGTCTTTATGTACCAGTGTTTTTTAGTTATGGGAGTATATTCCAGTAGAGGGATTGCTGGGTCATATGGTAGTTCTTTTTTAAATATTTTGAGGAACTACCATACTTTCTTCCATAGTGGTTGTACTACTTTACATTCCCACAAACAGTGGATGAGGGTTCCTTTTTCTTCACAGCCTCTCCAACACTTGTTATTACCTGTCTTGTTGATAATAGCTAATATAACAGGTGTGAGGTGGTATCTCATTGCAGTTTTGATTTGCATTTCTCTAATAGCTAGTGAAGATTAGCATATTTTCATATATCTATTGGCCATTTGTATTTCTTCCAGGGAGAAGTGTCTGTTCATGTCCTCTTCCCAATTTTTTATTGGATTGTTTTTTATTGAGTGTTATGAGTTATTTGTATATTTTGGATAATAGGCCCTTATCTGAGCTGTTGTTTGAAAATATCATTTCCCATTTAGTTGACTGTTTGTTTTGTTGTCAGTTTCTCTTGCTAGGCAAAAATTTCTTAGCCTGATGTAGTCAAACTTTATCCATGTTGAACTTGACCAACTGTTATAAAATCTTAAATTTTAACCCCAAAACATCCAATTTTTTTCTTTTTCTTTTGCTTTGGAGGAGCTTAGTGGCAGGTCCTGCTAAGGACTAGTACAATTTCTTTTACCTTAGGTTTTGTGTAAATGGTTATTATTATAACTAACAGGTGCAGAGACTTAATTTATTCAGTTTAGGCTCATGCCTAAAATACTTTTTAGTGTGACAAATTAAATAGTATGAGTTGTTTTTTTTTTTACAGATATAGTGAGAGAGTCAGAGAGAGGGATAGATAGGGACAGACAGACAGAAATGGAGAGATGAGAAGCATCAATCATCAGTTTTTTGTTGCAACACCTTAGTTGTTCATTGATTGCTTTCTCATATGTGCCTTGACCGTGGGGCTATAGCAGACTGAGTAACCCCTTGCTTGAGCCAGCGACCTTGGGTCCAAGCTGGTGAGCTTTGCTCAAACCAGATAAGCCCGCGCTCAAGCTGGCGACCTGGGGGTCTTGAACCTGGGTCTTATGCATCCCATTCCGACGCTCTATCCACTGCGCCACTGCCTGGTCAGGCTAATGTGAAAAATTAAAATATTTTTATTTAAATACATTGAATGTCACACATCAAGAATCTATTTATGTATTTATTTGTTCATTTAATCAAGAAATATTAATAAATACCTTATAAATGACAATGTCTGTAGTGATGAGCAAAACAAAAACATAAGCAAACAAACAAACAAAAATAAATCAGACACAAATTGCTTATGGTCCTATTTCATTTTTTGTTATAACCTTTGATGAGAAATATTATACAATAAATTTTAAATTTAAATTGTTCAATTTAATTTGTTTGGATAATTTTATAAACATATGAATCCACCACCACAGTCAAGATACAGAATATTTTCATCATGTCCTAAACATTTCTTGAGCCCCTTTGCAATGGTCCCAGTCTTCACTGTCATCCACAGGAAAGCATTGATCTACTTTTTGTCACTAGATATTAATTTGCATTTTATAATAATGGTATCATAAAGTATATACTCTTTTGTATCTGGCTTCTAGCACCACGATTGATGATTTAAGGGTTCAAGTCGGTAGTTTCTTGTATCAGTAGTTGTTTCCTTTTATTGCTCAGTAGTATTCCATCATATGGCTCCACAACATTTTATTTATACATATCTCTGGTGATGAACATTTGGGTAGTTTCCAATTTTTTACTTTATGAACAGATCATTTGAACTTTCTTATGTAAATCTTTGGGCTGACGAATGTATGTAAATACCTAGGAATAGAATAATTATGTCCTATGCCAAGTGTATACTTAACTGTTTCAAATATTGCTGAACCATTTTTTAAAGTGGTGTGCAATTCTGTATTATTATCAGCAATATTGTGAGTACACAAAACACAGCTTATTCTTGTATTATTATTTATTAGTTATTTTCCATACGAACAACTGTAAAACTACTTTGCCCAACCCTGTACGTATAAATTCTAGTTGCTCTGCATTTTCGCCAAGTTACTGTCTTTTTACATTTAGGCCAATCTCCTAGGTGTGTGGTGGAATTTATGGCGGCTTACATTTGCATGTCCCTAAAAACTAACAATGATGAACATATCTACATCTGTTGTTTGGCTACTTTTATATGCCTTCTCTTGTGAAATGACTGTTGAAATGTTAACCTATTAAAAAATCATATTATTTATATGATTGTATTTTAAGTTTCATATACAGACATATATATATAGTATATATGCATACATATGTATATAACATACATAAATATATATAGTCCTATATTAGATATATATAGTCCTGTTTTTAATTTTTTGTATTCTATGGTTTGTGTGTATATATTCTTTGTTGAATTTGTTTCCATTTTGGCTTTTTTGAAAAGTAGAAATTCTTAATTTTGATAAGCTCATTTTATCATTTTCTTTTCATATTTCATGATTTCTAGGTCTTAAAAGAGTTACAAGTATTTTTTTCTATGTATTCTTAAAAGAATTTTATCATTTTAGTTTTTTACATTTAGGTGCGTAATTCATTTCAAGTGAAGTTTTCTATATGGTGTCAAGTAATGTTGATTTTTCAGATTTACAGATAACTAGTTGTTCCAGTATAAGTGCTAAAAACGTGTAGGTTTTCATCTTTGTTTTCCTTTTAAAACGTTGTTTTGGGTATTCTAAATTTTATAGATTTCCTATATATAAATCAGCTTATTAACTTGTCAAAAAGTGCATATTATAATTTGTGAATTGCTCTGTCTAGGTATTATATGCCCACTGTTAATTTTTTCTAAGTAATGTTTATGTTTTAGTACATACTTTCAAGTTTTATTTTCCCATTGTTAGCTACATGTGCATAAAATACTATTGATTTATGTACATTAACTTTGTATCCTGTGACCTTATTAACTTCACTTTTCAATTTTAGTAGTTGGTTTTAGAGGTTGAAGAGGTTTTGTGTAAAAAAAGATGCCATCTGTGCAAATACAGATAGTTATAATTCTTTGCGAATGCTGTTTTTATTTTATCTTTCTTGTTTGATTGTACTGGACAGTACCTTCTCTTAACAATGTGTTCTGATTTTTACTGCTTAGTTATTGCATCCCATTATTCATTTTATAAAAATATTCTATATGTTTTGGTGTTATCGTAAATATATTTAAAACTGTAGTATCCAACTTTTTACAGTCATTAGGCTCTCTATTCTCTTCCATCAATCTATTTGTCCATTCTTCCCAATATTACAGTTTTAATTATTGTAACCTTAATAAAAATCTTGAAATAAGTAAATGAGTAGTGGGAGTCCTCTAACTTGTTTCTTTCTTTTTTTAAGACCTTTTTTGGAGCAGTTTTAGGTTCACAGTAAAATTGTGACATTTTTCATATATCACCTGCCCTCCAAATATGCATAACACCCATTATGCATAACACTCATTATCTACACCCCCCCCCCAGAGTGGTACATTTGTTACAACTGATGGCAGCTTATTTAGTTCTTGCCTGAAAGCCTGGAGGGTTAACCAAGTCTCTTCATTTTGAACAAAGACTTCAAACTTTGTCTTCCTACATATTACAGCCTCTGAAAATTTTTTTCTGGTGGCTAGCATTTCAGAAACTTTTCTTTGCTACTTTTCTTTGCTAAGCCCCTTGAAATCCTGCCATGTTATCTATGAAGTTGGTGAAGGACCAGATGAAAATATTTATATAGATTTGGTGACAATTTTTCAATTTTTCTGTATTTTTTTCCTTCTTGAACCTGTCCCCTAAATTCCTCCATCCAATAAATCGAAATTTTCTATTTGAATTAGATTATCATGCTCTGGCTTGATAAAGGCCTTTAAGATATTCACAGTGAATATCTGGTTCAACCAATCTGCACTGGTTGAGGTACAGCATCTGCAAAGAGTTGTCTTTTCTATGATGTCAACCTGTTTTTGTTTGTTTGTTTGTTTTTTGTGGCAGAGACAGAGTCAGAGAGAGGGACAGATAGGGACAGACAGACAGACAGGAAGGGAGAGAGATGAGAAACATAAATTCTTCGTTGTGGTTCCTTACTTGTTCATTGATTGCTTTCTCATATGTGCATTGACCATGGGGCTACAGCAGACCAAGTGACCCCTTGCTCGAGCCAGCGACCTTGGGTCCAAGCTGGTGAGCTTTTGCCCAAACCAGATGAGCCCACGCTCAAGCTGGTGACCTCGGGGTCTCGAACCTGGGTCCTCCATGTCCCAGTCCGATGCTCCATCCACTGCGCCACTGCCTGGTCAGGCATATTTTTAAATAAATAAAAAATATTATGTACTATTAATGTTTAAATTGCACATATGAAACCAAACTTAGTGTCATTAGAAAAAAGTATAAAGTGGGGGTTTTGCGGGGCCCTTCAGAAGTCAGGGCCCAGGGTGCATGCCTGGTGCACCCGCCATTAAATCTGCCTCTGGTGAGGTTCTGCTTTCAATTCTTTTGGATATTGTTGGGGAAAAGCCCCGAAAGTCTAAATTCAGGGTTGATTCTGAGAACTGACACATAGCTTTACCCAAATTCATTGGGGCTTTAATAGGGGAACTTACATACACAAGGGCACAGCAGCTGCTCTCTATGGTGGGTAAAATTCACACCCCTTCCAGAATGGGGTCCCCTTTCTATAGGGGGTTAATAGTAAATCCATATGGTGGGTGGTCACATAGACTCTCAGAGAAAACAATGCATTTCTAAGTTAAAAGATAACATCAGGCAGTTGTTATATTCTATACCCGTGATGGCGAACCTATGACACGCGTGTCAGCACTGACACATGTAGCCATTTTTGATGACACATGCCACATGCGGCCACATACCAGAGAAGTATGGGGCTGCATGCTGAGAAGAACGTTTCATCCTCGGCTCCTGGATGGCCAGGTGCAGTAGCCGAGGATAAAACATTTGCTGTAGTGTAAATACTCTGTGCCGGAGGTCTGTAGGCCAAAACAACAGAACTCTGGCAGAGAGCATCTAGTTCTGGGACTTCCAGTTAGGCTGTTAGGGGATCTTTGACCTCACTTCTGGCCAGCAGAGCAGGGAGCAGTGGAAAGCAGGGCGGGGGGACGCATCTCTCGGGGCCCTGTGATCGCCATTACCAGCAACCACATAACCACAGCAACCATCATCCAATCTACTGTTCTGGGGTGTCATGGATTTCTAATTGACCATCATTGCTGAGATAAGTGAGGGGGAGGCTGGGAGAGGCGAGGGCCTGTGCTATGGGTGCCATTTCTCACCATTAGAATAGCGGCAGCCATCTTAATTTACATAAGATGCAACTTGCAGAATTTCAAGACAGCATCTGGGTTTAGGTGTTTGTTGACTTGAGGTCAAAGTTTGAGAGTCTGGAAAGGTGCCGCTTGGAGAATCAAGAGGAGTGCCACTATGAACAGGAAATTTGGAGTGCCTGGAACCGATTACCAGATACTTTTAGCACCCTGAAAAGTATAGCAATGGCTTTACTCACAACTTTTCCCTCTACGTACTTTTGTGAGACCTTATTCTCAATGTTAAAAAATATCAAAACCAACAAAAGAAACAGATTGACAGATGAAGTTAATAGCGCTTGCTTGGGCTTGAAGTGTACAAAATACCAAATTTCAATTAAAGATTTAGCCAATGAAATTCAGCAACAAAAAAATCAATAAACAGGTTAGTTAAAGAATTTCCTTTTCCCCCTCACTTATCTTAGTTCCTGGCACCCCGCACAAGCTAAATAATATCAAGACCAACAAAAGAAACCGACTGACAGATGAACAAAGAAGTCACTAAGCAGATAAGTTAAATAATTAGTTTTTGATTTATTAAATACAGTTATATATTACAATTATACATTTTTGTTATTTAAACTATAAATATCGCAAAATTATGGTTTTTTTCTCCAAGTGACACACCACCTGAGTTATGCTCAATTTTTTTTTGTGTGAATTTTGATACACCAAGCTCAAAAGAGTGCTCTTCACTGCTCTCTACAGTCATTAACCTCCCTCCCTCCCTCCTGGGACACGATGTTTGTCTTTGCAGGGCAGCATTCTTGCTTTCTGAGCAGACAGCCCAGCATGAGGTTACAGAGAGCACAGCGCTGAGAGTACAGTACTTCCCAGGCGCCTCTCTGCTGGAGCCATAGTGTATATCTAGAGTGAGTCCCCTTACAGATGTGTACCCAAAAGTGAAATTGCTAGATCATATAGTAATTCGTTTTTCAAGTTTTTGAGTAACCTTAGCAATTTTCCTTAGTTTCTCATTTTGTATTTCTGCCAGCAGTGCACATGAAGTCCGATTACTCCACATCCTATCCACCATTTGTTATTTAATGTGTATGTGTTTTGTTTCAAACAACACTTATCAATTTCTGTTTTCTTAAAGAGTATAAGGTGATATCTCATTGTGGTTTTGATGTGTAATAACTAATGATATTGAACATCTTTTCATATACTTGTTTGGCACGTTTTATTTTTGCAAACCAATCTATTTTTCTATATGAGTTTACTTGTTTTCCTCTGCATTTAATAAGGCTGGTGATCATGGTTATAATCATCACTGTTATTATTACAATTTTGATATAGTGACTTAGTTAAAATACACATAATAGTATTACAAAAAATAATTTATCTGTTTACTGGTAATTTGGGCAATTCTATTTATTTGTCATTTTATAGTATAATTTGGTTTTTCATATTCTTGATTTTTTTCCAATATTTTTTGTTAGTCAATTTCAGTATTTTTGTTACTGATATTGAATTTTATATTTAAATTTTTAGGTAGTTATATAATTTCAAAATATTGATGGAGTTTCTTTACAGAATAATTTTCAAAGTCTACAGTGTATAGATTGGTTACTTTATGTTTGGCTTATTTTTTCCTTAATTATTATTTTATTTCTATATTTTTTCTAACATATATTTTCATCAAAATATTACTTTACCTTGAACAGATCACCTGTATATTTTTCTTTCTTTCTTTTTAAAAATTTCTCTTAGAAATATATGTTTAGGCATTAAATAGATGACTTTTCACCAAAATATTACTTTACTGTTTAGTGATCACACATGCTTATTTCTACATTATACATACTTTTGTGTTCTTTCTTATTTTTTGTTTTAATATATTTTCTAATTTTTATATAACATGTTTTATTTTTTCCAATATAAGGACTGAATTGGTATTTTTAATTTATACAGTGCACAATGAAAACCTTGGTCATAATAGAAAAATGGGCAGAGCTGTATTAACAAGCATTCAGAAGAGTAATACAAGAAAAAAATGCATATATTATTTTTATCCTTCAAATGTAGAAATTAAAATTATATTACATTTTTTATCTTGTAAATTAAAACAATTTTAAATATTAATACCAAATGTTGGTTTGAATGTACCCCAGTACTGTTAAATGCAGCTTAATTTGGTAAATTCATCTGAGTGAAGATACAACACTATTTCAAATATCAAAGCTTTTAAAATTTGAAAATTATGATTTTAGTAATTTCCCAAGAGACCATAATAATGGATTACAAAATGATGTACAAATGTATCAAATATAGAATTGCTCACAATACTGTAAGACTAGAAACCTTCTAATGTTCAAAATATGAGAAATTATGAATTATATAATGTATTCACACAATGAAATATATGCAATTATTGATAAGAATGATGTGTATTTTTGTTCAAAATGAAAAACACTTGTTTTATTTGAAGAAACAATGTGTAAAACATTTTATTTAAATTAAAATCCTATAGGTTTATATATGCATCTTGAAGTATATATGTATAAATGTTAATAATGCTTATTTCTGAAAGTTATCATTTTAGGTTTTTTTATTTCATTTTATTTCCTTTTAGTATATTTTTATTTTCTGATTTTTTATAATCATCACACATTAATATGGTATATTTTTAAGTTATTAAAAAAAAATTTAAAAGCTGACAATGTAAATATCCCAGCTGTGTGTGTGACAGAGATTGTGAAAGAGAGAGAGGTAGGGAAGGAGAAGAGAATGGTTTTCTGTATAAATTTTATTCCTAGCCTGGTTGATATTTTTTCCATTATTGTATGCTTTCCTTCCTATGTCTTATCTGAATGTTGTCATTAGGAAATATGCTGATGCAAACTTACAAGTTACTTGAGATAATGGCTTGCATTGTGAAAGGGCAAAATTATTTTCTTCACTGTGGCAACCCTGCAGACGTGCAGTCAACAGCCTTCAACAGGAGGCTGAATAATGCTGGAGTAAGTCATTGCTGGAAACTTGTACATCCTGATTGTAAAATATCATTGACAAGTATTAGCCATTTCTCTGCAAATGCAAAGTCCTCATTTATCACTGCTCCAAAGAAATGATGTTAAAAAGTTAGCACGTTTGTTGTTTTATATCCTCCATTTTTTATGACCATTTCTCCTTTCTCTAACAGGAAAATATTGTTATATAAGCTGTTGAACTGTTTTTCTTACCTGCCCGTTGCTCAGCTTTATGTGTCTGTACACTGTTCATCTTTATTAGATCTGCAAAAGGCAGAAAAAGCCTGTCTCGTGTGAAAGTTCTTGTCAATTATTTAAGGAGGGGAAAAAGCTCTCTGAGACAGAAAGGCATATGGAATGGTTCTGGTTATTTTTCCTTATGTACTTAGCCAATATTTGCTACTGAACCTCATAATTCAGGAAGACTCAGATTTCCTTGAAGACCTCATAAATCATGGCACAACAGTTTCCAGCATAATTAAAACCAAAGAGAAATGTGATCTCTCATGGTTAATGAGCTGTGAGTGGTGGTCTGCATAGAGTAGAATATAATGACACATCTTAAATGTTGGCCTTATTCAAATTTATACTAATTTCAGCAGATCGAGATAGAGTACCATTCATCCCAATTTTCTAATCTGAGATACTTTCTCAAACCTGATTAGATAACATATGAAAGTTTTATTCTTTTGGGTTTAACAACCAAGCTCTTTTAGGTATAGAATTTAAGAGCTAAATTCAGAAAGGGAATGTGCCTAGGAAACCACATGCTTCATCAGAGGGTTTCCTGAAGGACATGGGACCCAAGGCAGCATCTTGAGGCAATGGTAGGTAGGATCTGTTGCCAGAAAAGCAGTGAGAAGTGTCATACAAAAATGACAAATGTAAGTTAAGAACCAGTAAGTAAAGCATATGGCTAAAGTGTCAAAACACTGTTTAGAAGGCAGTGAACTCAGATAACAGCATGTAGAAGATAAGATGGTGCTGGAGTAGGCAGACATAACAATATCCACCTCCCCGAACCAAAGTGGATTACAAACTAATTTTAAGAACTATCATCTGGAAAAACCAACTTTGGACTAAACTAAGAGGACTCTTCAACCAAGGAACACTGAAGAAGCCACATTGAGACGGGTAGGAAAAGTGGAAACGTGGAGAGGGCTGCCCAGCTCCTTGGGGTATATGGCAGCTGGGAGAGACTCGAGTGGCGTGAAGTGAGTTTAGCAGAGAGGGGAGGGTCCTGAGCCCCAGGAAAAAAGCCCAGCCTGCAGACCCAGAGCCCAGAAGAGGCGTAAGGACAGTATTTAGCTGGAAACAAGTCGGGATACTGTTTATGAGAAAGAGTCTGATTTCTCAGACCCAGGATTCTTCTTAAAGGGACCACCCAGAACACCTCTCTGACAACCACTCACCCGAGGCTCTGGGGGATGGGGAGAGAGGAGAATACCAGAGTAGCAGGAAGAGAGTGTAATCTAGAAGGTACAGAAAGAAACATTTTGGGAGACAGCCACCCTAACCCCTGGGACAAGTCACTCCCCAAATCTGAAGTGAATAAATATTTCCCCCAGAAATAGCAATACCAGCAAAGGGAAGCAGGACACTAGCCAAACAAGCTCTCCTGCAGCACTCAGAGCAGAGTCGCTTAGAAGGAGGGAGCTTTCGGGTTGACAGTAGTGAATGTTAGGGTCTGAGCTGCAGCGCCCCCATCCACACAGCTGAGGGGTTGCTGGAGTGCGGGCAGCAGCGGGAGGCGGAAGCGCGGTTCTGTCGGCAGGGGAAGAAGCCTGCTGGCCACCACTGGGCTCATGTGTGAGCTCAGTCTTGCCCAGCTGGGGAGGAGCCGGTGTGCAAAAGTGGTCAAGCCCAGCGGCCGGCAGCCTGTAATCCAGCCTGCGGGAGAAGGGCGGGAACCCCAGAAGGGGTGGAGACCAGCCCTTGAGCAAGAGTGCAGCAGCACAGCCTTGCCCTGCCTGCGGAACCCAAGCTCGTGGCCTGACTTGGGAGCCGGCTTCTCCCCCGGGGGTGGAGCCAAAAGCCCAGAACAGGCGGAGTTCTGCTACTGAGCTGAGTGTGGGCACACAGTCCTGCCCGGCCGGTAGAGCCAAGGCTAGCAGCCGTTCCATGAACGAATGGGTTCCTCCTGCAAGGGCAAGGCGAAAGCCCGGAAACAGGCGGAGATCCGCAGCTGAGCAAAGGTGCTCACCAGTGCCCTTAGGACCGAGCATAACACCACCCATGGGGGCGAGGCAAAGGCCAAGTCCACCAAGGCTTGTGCACCCGAGCATGTAATCACAGCCACTCCAGTAAAGAGAAAATGTGGAGTTAGAGAAATGCAACACAAATGAACCAAGAGAAATCTCCAGAAAAGGACCTAAATGAATCAGATATAACCAAATTACCAGATGCAGAGTTTAAAATAACGATTATTAGGATGCTCAAAGATATTAGAACAATAGATGGTCATTACAAACACCTAAATAAAGAGATAGCAAATATAAAAAAGGACATTGAAATAATAAAAAAGAATCAGTCAGAAATGACAAATATAATATCTGAAATGAAGAACACAATGGAAGGAATTAAAAGCAGGATGGATGAAGCAGAGAATCGAGTCAGTGAGTTAGAGGACATGATAAATAAAGGCATGGAAGCAGAGAAGAAAAAAGAGACTCAAAAAGTCTGAGGAAACTAAGAAAGCTCCGTGACAACATGAAGAGAAATAACATCCGCATCATACAGGTTCCTGAAGAAGAAGAGAAAGAAAAAGGGCTAAAGACTTTGTTCAAGCATATTATAGCTGAAAACTTCCCTCAATTAAGGCAGAAAAACATCTCACATGTTCAGGAAGCACAGAGAACTCCATTAAGGAGAAACCCAAAGAAATCAACATCAAGACACATCATAATTAAAATACCAAAGCTAAGTGATAAAGAGAAAATATTAAAAGCTGCTAGAGAAAAAAAGACTATCATCTACAAAGAAGACCCCATAAGCATGACTTCTGACTTCTCAACAGAAACACTTGAGGCCAGAAGGGAATGGCAAGAAATATTCAAAGTAATGCAGAACAAGAGCATACAAACAAGACTACTTTATCCAGCAAGGCTATCTTTTAAAATTGGAGGGGAAATAAAAAGCTTTACAGACAAAAAAAAAAAAACTCAAGGAATTCACTACAACCAAACCAAGGCTGCAAGAAATGCTAAGAGACCTGTTGTAAACAGATCAAAGGAGAAAAAGAATATAACAAAAGAGGAATACAGTTTTAAAGAATAAAATGGCAATAAACAATTACATATCAATAATAATCTTAAATGTAAATGGATTAAATGATCCGTTCAAAAGACATAGGGTAGCTGTGTGGATAAGAAAACAGGACCCATACATATGCTGTCTACAAGAGACACACCTTAAATCAAAAGATGCACACAGATTGAAGATAAAAGGATGGAAAAAAATATTTCACACAAATGGAAATATAAAAACTGGGGTAACAATACTTATATCAGACAAAATGGACTTTAAAACAAAGACTATTGTTAGAGATAAAGAAGGTCACTACATAATGATAAAGGGAGCAATCAAAAAGGAAGATATAACCATTATAAATATCTATGCACCTAATACAGGAGCACCTAATATACAAAGCAGACTTTGATGGACTAAAAGGGCAAGATCAACAGCAATACTATAATAGTAGTAGATCTCAATACCCCATTAACATCATCAGATAGATCCTGAAGAAAGAAAATTAAAAAAGAAACAGCAGACTTAAAGGACATATTAGATCAACTGGAGTTAATAGATATTCTCAGAACCTTTCACCCTAAAACAGCAGAATATACATCCTTTTCAAGTGCTGATGGTACACTCTCTAGAATTGACCACATGTTAAGGCATAAAAGCGGTCTCAACAAATTTAAGAAGATTGAAATCATATCGAGCCCTGGCCATTTGGCTCAGTGGTAGAGCGTCGGCCTGGTGTGCGGGGGACCCGGGTTTGATTCCCAGCCAGGGCACATAGGAGAAGCGCCCATTTGCTTCTCCACCCCCCCTTCCTCTCTGTCTCTCTCTTCCCCTCCTGCAGCCAAGGCTCCATTGGAGCAAAGATGGCCCAGGCACTGGGGATGGCTCCTTGGCCTCTGCCCCAGGCGCTAGAGTGGCTCTGGTCATGGCAGAGCAATGCCCCGGAGGGGCAGAGCATCGCCCCTTGTGGGTGTGCCGGCTGGTCCCGGTCGGGCGCATGCAGGAGTCTGTCTGTCTCTCCCTGTTTCCAGCTTCAGAAAAATACAAAAAAAAAAAAAAAAAAAAAAAAAAAAGAAAGGAAGAAAGAAAGAAAGAAAGAAAGGAATCATATTGATCACTTTCTCTAATCACAATGGCATTAAACTAGAAATCAACCACAACAGAAAAACTGAAAAACACTCAAAGACTTGGAGACTGAATAGCATGTTATTAAATAACAAATGGGTAAACAAGGAGATCAAAGAAGAAATTAAAAAATTCCTAGAAACAAATGATAATGAGTATACATCAATGCAAAATTTATGGGACACAGCAAAAGCAGTCTTGAGAGGGAAGTTTATAGCATTACAGGAGTACCTCAAGGAGCCAGAAAAAGCTCAAATGAACAACTTGATCCTACATCTAAAAGAACTAGAAAAAGAACAGCAAGTAAAGCCCAGAGCTAGTAGAAGGAAGGAAATAATAAAGATCAGAGCAGAAATAAATGACATAGAGGCTAAAGAAACAATACAGAGGATCAATGAAACCAGGAGCTGGTTCTTTGAAAAGGTAAACAAGATCGATGAACCTTTAACCAGAATCACCAAGAAAAAAAGAGGACTCAAATAAATAAAATTAGAAACAAGAGTAGAGAAATAACAACTGATACAACAGAAATACAAAATATTGTAAGAAAATACTATGAAGAATTGTATGCCAAAAAAACTGGACAACCTAGATGAAATGGACAAATTTCTTGAAACATATAATCTTCCAAAAATTAATCTGGAAGAATCAGAAAACCTGAACAGACCAATTACAACAAATGAAATTGAAACAGCTATCAAAAAACTCCCCCCCAAAAAAGTCCTGGGCCTGATGGCTTCACAAGTGAATTCTACCAAATACTCAAAGAAGAACTAACTCCTATCCTTCTCAAGCTATTTCAAAAAATTTAAAAGGAAGGAAGACTTCCAAGCTCCTTTTATGAGGCGAGCATAATTCTGATTCCGAAACCAGGCAAAGACAATACAAAGAAAGAAAATTGTAGGCCAATATCCCTGATGAATTTAGATGTAAAAATCCTCAACAAAATATTAGCAAACCGGATCCAGCAATATATGAAAAAAATCATACACCATGATCAAGTGGGATTTATTCTTGGGAGGCAAGGCAGGTACAATATTTGCAAATCAATCAATGTGATTCATCACATAAACAAAAGGAAGGAGAAAAACCACTTGATAGCTTTAATAGATGCAAAAATAGCATTTGAAAAAATCCAGCACTCATTCGTGATCAAAACTCTCAGCAAAGTGGGAATACAGGGAACATACCTCAACATGATAAAGGCCATCTATGACAAACCCACAGCCAATATCATACTCAATGGGCAGAAATTAAAAGCAATCCCCTTAAGATTAGGAACAAGGCAGGAGTGCCCCTTTTCACCACTCTTATTCAACATAGTTCTGGAAGTCCTAGCCACAGCAATCAGACAAGAAAAAGAAATAAAGGGCATCCAAATTGGAAAAGAAGAAGTAAAACTATCATTATTTGCAGATGATATGATATTGTATATAGAAAATCTTAATTAAAGTCACAGTAAGAAAACTACTAGACCTGATAAGTGAATTCAGCAAAGTGGCAGGATATAAAATCAATACTCAGATATCAGAGGCATTTTTATACACTAACAATGAACTTTCAGAAAGAGAAATTAAAGAATCAATCCCCTTTACCATTGCATTTTGGAACATTGGTAGAAAGAAAGAATATGGTTAGCAAAAATATGGGTATAGGTATATGCAATAAACTTTCTCATCTTGGATTTTAAAATTATGTTGTTATGTTGAAGAAAACTTAACACTTTCTCATATAATTATAAATGTATGCCTGACCTGTGGTGGCGCAGTGGATAAAGCGTCGACCTGGAATTCTGAGGTCGCCGGTTCAAAACCCTGATTTCCCTGGGCAAGGCACATATGGGAGTTGATGCTTCCTGTTCCTCCCCCCTTTCTCTCTCTCTCTCTCTCTCTCTCTCTCTCTCTCTCTCTCTCTCTCCTCTCTAAAATGAATAAATAAAATCTAAAAATAATAAAATAAATAAATGTATGTAGAGAATATACAGGATGGGGGAAAAGTAGATTTACTGTTGTGAGCATACAAAACAGTTTATTCTTGTATTATTTATTTAGGATTATATTATTTTCCATATGAACAACTGTAAACCTACCTATGCCCCATCTGTATTTGACAGTTGTAAGTGGGGAGGGTAAATAGCTTAAAGGGAGATAACATTTCAACATTTCATTCAGGCTGGTAAAATAATACCAGTAGCCTGTGATAAATTAGATGCATATAATGCAAAACCCTTGATAACTATTTAAAATGGTATATCAAAGGTACAATAAAAGAGCACTCTAGGTAAATGAAAGTTCACATGTAAATATATTCAAATAAACCACAAGAAGGAAGGAAAAATAAACAGAAAAGCAAACAAAATAAAACTGAAAAACACAGAAAACAGAAAGGCAGACTTACATCTTAGTTTACTAATAATTACATTATCCATATATGGTCTAAATATACTAGTTAAAAGACAAAATTTGGTAGAGTGCATTAAAATCATGGCCCACCTATATGCTGTTATATGCTATTTATAAGTAACTGATTTCAAATATCCTTATATAGTCAAGTTGAAAGTAAAATGACAAAAAATCATATATCATGCAAACATTAATCAAAATAAAACCAGAATGGTTTATTTACATCAGGTGAAGGTTATTTCAGAGCAAAAGAGTATTGTCAGGGGCAGATACTGTCAATATAATGTATATACAGAGTGACAAAATGTGTAAAGCAAAAATTGATAGAACAAGAAGAATAAATACTGTGGACAAATCTATACTTATAGTTAGAGATTGCAACATTCATCACTTCTCAATTAATAAAAATATGAAACAGAAAATCAGCAAAGATAAAGAATTTCACAAACCATCAATCCAAAGGATATAATAAATATTTACAGAAAATTCCACCAAACAGCATTCTTTGCATGTGCTGATGGAACATATGCCAAAATAAACTACATATTAAGCCATCAAAATCAACAACTATAAAAATTTATATAATATAGAAGTGTTTTCAATCATATGGAATCAAATGAGAAATTAAGAATAGAAATAACCCAGTTTGCATAGTGAGAAAGCAGTGATTGTTTACGCCTTACAGCAGTTGGTTATAAAATTAGAATCTTAAATGATAGGGAATTGGTTAGTGGTTACTTCATATCATTTGTGAAGCAGTGTAATTGCTTATAATTTTCAGTGGCATAAACAAGAAATGACCCAGGTCAAGGTAGTTTTGCAAATAAACCAAATTAAGCAGTTTGTCTCATTTGTCTGCTCAGAACATCTTTGAGGCTGGTCTCCATTTTTTTTTTTTAAATCAGGTAAAATATGGAGTCTTAAGAGAATTTAAAATGTATTGAACTGAATGACAATGAAAATACAACATATAAAAATGCATAGAAAACAGCTAAATAAGTGCAGAGAAGAAAATATATAGCACTAAAACTTATAGTTGTTGTAGTTTTACAAGATTTTACCATTCTAGGAAACTGAATAAAAGGTATATGTATTTTTCTTACAACTGCATGTGATTCTTCAATTATCTCAAAATGAAAAGTTTAATTAACAAAATATAGAGAGAATATTATGAACAACAATTTGTATGATAAATTTGAAAATTTAGATGAAATTGTCTAGGAAAAACAAAACTCACCTAAAATCATTCAAAGTATATAGAAAATTTATGGTATTATATATCTTTTGAGGAAATAGAATTTTAATAAAAATAGAAAAAATAGAAAATTAAGATAATTAAAGTGAAGGATATACAGATTTAACTATATTTACAAAAAATATTTTGAATGGTTAATAAATTATATATAAAATGAAATAGTGTAAAACCAATAATTTATAGATCAGTCATAAGACTAACAACCTAAATATTAAAAGAATTCTTTTAAAGTCAATTACAAATTAATCATATAGTAATAATTAGGTAGATAAAAAGAATATTGGGAGAATATCAAAGGAAAAATTAAAACTATTATTATCATAATAAACATGAGAAATGTTCACTTTTTAAAATAAAATAAATGCAACTTATTACAAGATATGGCTAATAAACTGTCAAACTGCAAAACAGAGAGAAAGAAAAAAAGAAATGAAACTAACATGGTCAGTGTTGTCCTGTAGTAGGAGGAGAGGAATTTCTCATGCATGTTAGTTGTGTTCTTTTCTTTCTTTTGTATAAACCTTTCTACTGTAGAATAAAACAGATTCATGAAAACATAACAATGTCTAAATTAGTGGAATGAAACTGGGATCAGAACATAGCCAGCCATCCCAACCTTCTTCCTTATGATCTTACAATCTCACACTCACTCCCCTTAAGGTTTTCACAATCCTGACCTCCATAGTAAGCATATCTTTATGCTTCTTTACAGTTTTATCTTTTTATTTGCAACAAAGCATTCTTATAACTTTTAAGATTCTTAAGGATACAATAAATGATACAATATTCCATAGTTGCTCTGGCCAGGTTGCTTGGTTGGAATGTCTTCCCAGTACCCCAAGGTTGCGGTTCAATCCGAGGTAAGGGCACATGCAAGAATCAACCAGTGAATGCATGAATAAATGAAACAACAAACTGATGTTTTTCAATCTCTCTCCTTTCTTTTCTCTCTCTCTCTAAAATCAATCAATAAAAAAATTAAAGTTAAAGAGAGAATTTTCCATAATTACACATTTACTGTGTTCATTTATACACATTGCTAATTTCACCACCACTAATATACCAAGAAGAGTTGCTAACATATGCTTATGCTCTCCCCAATCTCCCTTCATTTTTATACCCATGTCACACCTACATTGTGTGACACCTACATTACATATAGGCATTACAACCTATACCCTCATTTTAACGCCAACTTATTCTTAGTTCTACAAGTAACTATGTTTAGTCATCGCCACTAGTTCTTATGATTATTTTTAAAGTTACTTTGTTTAAATTAATTAGTAGATTCTTTAGGAACTGTTCATGGGAACAATATTACCATACTTTCACATGTTAATAATTTTTTGTATATATGGACATAAAATATTATATATATACTTTTTATATACTACTCACAAATATTAGGGGATATTTCAAAATGAATATAATGTGATAAAGAAAGAAACATTTAATTTTTTTATTAAACAGGAACACTAGAAAAGCAAATGGCAAGTCAAAGAAAGTTATTCAATTATGCAAATGAGATGCAAAGCCAACTTTTATTTCATGGTGAAAACGCACTATACAAAAAGCTAAAAGTACTGGAATATCTGCACATTTCCTGATCCCTTCATTTTTGTGAACAGTATATATAAAATCCATTGCTGGATATAAAATACTTGCTTCAAATTTTCTTTCCATATATATAAACATATTATTGTTTGTGTGTGTGTGTGTGTGTGTGTGTGTGTGTGTGTGTGTTGCCCAAGTGTTGCTTTTGACACTGGTGTTGATAACAAAATTTTCTTTCTATTTGTAGTTAGTTTAGTTTCCCTCCCCCTGTTCCAGGTAACAAATACTTTTTTTTTTGTATTTTCTATAAAGTCCAGTAATTTTATTAAAGTATAACTGATGTTCATTCCTGGTTGGTATTATGAATATGGGTAGGCTCTTAAAAATACAGTTTCAAATCTTTTGAATTTCAGGAAAGTTTTTATGAGTTATTGTCTTTAGAATTTGTTTTACTCCCTTGATTTGGTTTTATTCTTCAGACTCTCCTATTATTCACAGGATGAATATGTGCAACGTCCAAAAATTCTATCTGTTCCAGTGTGTGGAACATAACTCACAGCCACCATCCAGCCCTGCTCCAGTGCAGGATGCTCCGGGGGCGGAGCCTGAAAGCACAGACCCACTCTGGGCCCTGCTCTCCTGTTCTGCAGGTCCTAAGCCCACCTGCAGAACAAGGCTGCCCTGGGAGTGGAGGGCACTCTGCGGCGGTTCAGCAAAGCCTGAGTTCTGTGTGGCGCAGTCGTCTTACAAGTCTGAAGTGTGAGTCCTGCAGTGTTGTCACCTCAAAGCCTCAGAGCAGACAGGCACACATGTGAGCTTGTATTTCATTGTCAGTTTCTGTGAGGGATTTTAAGAATGAACCTTAAGGTTTTCTATTTATTTTTTATTTATTTTTGTTATTATTTTTTTGGTGTCTGTTCGCCTTTAAATGTGTCTGAACTGTTGCCTGTCACTGTTTACAGGCTAGTGGGTTGAGGGCACTATCTCTAGGATAGAGGCCTTGTTAGCCAGACGGAGGTGTCCTGGTCACCATTGCTCTGTTACGCTTTGATGTTTTCTTCTCTTCCTCTCCCCCTTCTGACCCCAGAACAAAGATTAACTTAAAGGTGAAGATAAAGTCACTGTAAACTGTCAGTTTTCACTTCCTTTTCCTTTGCAGTGCAGAAATTAAATATAAACCAACAAAAAATCTTATTTCTTTACTTTTTCAATTTTAAAAACTGTCTTTTAACCTTCTATTTCTACTGATATTATGTATTGTGCTTATTCACTCTCCTGTTCTTTCTAATCAGTCTTCACTTAAAACATTTTATTTCTAATTATATCCTTCTATCATCTCATCTATGATTTAAAAAATTCAGATGTGTGTTGTTTTAACATGTCTTATAATGCTTTCTTAATGTCCTTTAGCTCAGTTTTAAGGTGTATTATCTGTGGTATGTCATTTTGATGTGCTTTCATTATAACTAGGAATGAATTTATCCTTATTCTCAACTTTCTTTTGTTGTGTGGAATTTGACCTAATACTTCCTATTGCTCATTTCTTGTGAATGAATCCTAAATGTCCTGGACTTGAAGAAGGAGGTGTGGCTCAAGGTGGCTCTTCTCATTTCAAAGAGCTCCCTCTTCTGTTCTTTTCATACAGACTTCAAAACTGGGATGGCTTGCTTTCTGAAATCTCTAGCATCTCCTCTCCTTTCCCCATTTTTACCTGGGCCTTCCCTTTGTTTTCCAGCATTATCACTGGTCTGCTCAGATTTAATACCACACCTAACAGTGTCTTCTCAGTGTGGGCTACTCTCGTCCTCCTCTAGAAGGGATCACCAGGAAGTCAGTCTTGGAATTCACAGAGAGCAGAATAGTCCAGAGTCCTTACCCTTGACTCCAGCTCCCTCACATACAGACCCCATTTGAGGGGCCATGCCATCGCCCAGTTTCAGATACTGTTCCCAGGCGGTTAGCCTTATTACCTAGCGAGAAGTTATGGGCTGTTTTGAGATTCCATTGTTTCCACGTCTGTCGGCCACCTGCTGGCTCCCTTTTGCTTTCTCCCACAGGGACTCTGATGCCAGGTAGGTCTTGGGGCTATTGGTAGTTTGTGTGCATCTTCTTATAATTTGAAGTTTGTAATTTTAACCATTTGGGTAGTAAGTTCTTTTCATGCTCGCTGACCCCCCAGAAATGAGTGTTTTTTCAAAAATAAAATTAGTTCTAGTTACAGTTTTATTAACTTAAAATCATGTTTGTTTGATAACATATTTATGGAAACAAGAACATACATTTGCCTTTTTTAAATGTTGCTTGACACATTTTTAAAATAAAAATTTTTGTTCTCTCATGCAATTCTTGTGTACTTCCAGCTCAAAGTTTAAAGACGTACATGTACAATCGTACTCTGGATGGTCAGGAGGTGTGAGGACATACATGAATGTTTGTACTACTCAAAGTGTTATTTAATAACCTACTTTATTATAAATGTCCACATGTCTTTGGTTTTGCTATTTATTTACTATGTTTGCTCTAATATGTAGATTTGGAGATATTCAAGATATAAGCCATCACTTCCTGTGTATTCCCAGGATACTCATGAGTCTGAATTTAAGTTAGTAATAAATTAATACTTTTACTATTTCAATTAATTCAATTTAGATAATGCTCTTTAGTTTCATCATATGAACCAAAGCCTTGGATACCTATTAGTAACCAAAGAACTTCTCAGAATTCTTTTAAAGAACATAATTACATAAAACCACAATGATATGTGGGCAAGAGCTGTTATTGGAGTGGATTTATAATTGCAAAAATTAAAAACAATATACGTTTATAATAGAGTTTGATTAGTTCAATAATAAATGGGTAGCTATCTAGATACTCATTAAGAATCTGATATAGAAAGATACTAAAAAATGAAAATGTTAAGTGAGATATAAAAACATAGGCTTTATAATTCTTATGGCTTACACATTTAGATATAGACATACCATATTTCCTCATGTATGAGACACAACTTTTTATGAAAAATTTGGGGCCTAAAAACTGGGTGCGGCCCTGGCCGGTTGGCTCAGCAGTAGAGCGTCAGCCTGGTGTGTGGGGGACCCGGGTTCAATTCCCGGCTAGGGCACATAGGAGAAGCGCCCATTTGCTTCTCCACCCCTACCCCCTCCTTCCTCTCTGTCTCTTTCTTCCCCTCCCACAGCCAAGGCTCCATTGGAGCAAAGATGGCCCGGGTGCTGGGGATGGCTCCTTGGCCTCTGCCCCAGGCGCTAGAGTGGCTCTGGTCGCGGCAGAGCGATGCCCCGGAGGGGCAGAGCATCGCCCCCTGGTGGGCAAAGCGTCGCCCCTGGTGGGCGTGCCGGGTGGATCCCGGTCGGGCGCATGTGGGAGTCTGAGTGTCTCTCCCCGTTTCCAGCTTCAGAAAAATACAAAAAACAGAACAAAACAAAACAAAACTGGGTGCATTTTTAGACAGCATTTATACAGTGGTTGTGGCATTTCAAATGCCATATGGAACTCAGGACGAAGCAATATATGAAGTCAGTGATTCGTCACCGAACCAGATGAGGACAAACTGATGGATGGGAGTTTGGACAGTGATGAAGAGTTGTATAAATTTTATGATGAATAAAACTTAAGTTCAATAACTTTTTGTAATATATATACTTTTAAAATTTCAGGCCCCCAAATTAAGGTGCGTCTTATACATGGGGAGGGCATCTTTTGCATGGGGAAATATGGTATTTCTTTGTGTAGTTATATCTGAGGGTAAATAAAATGTTTTAGTGATTGGTTAGCATGGTGGAATTTTAGCAGTTTATTTATACCTTTAGCTTATATTTTTTAAGTGTGAATTTAGAATCATACTCATTCAGTGCTTTGACCTACTTGTGGTTGTTAAGTGGTAACCTAAAAGAAATGGTTGCCAAGACACATCAGCGCTGGAGTTATAAACAGATTCCAGAAAGGCTTGTGTGTATTTCAAAAAAGGCTTTCCTTCTCTACTGACCTCTGCAACTTGGTTTATTTGCAACCACTAAAGAATGATAGGTTTGTGATTTCTGATTTTGATTTGGGTCATGGAAGCACCTATCACTCTGCAAAGTCTGTAACTTCTCATTAGACATTAGAGATTCAAAAGGAAAGAAAATCCTTTCATTTATAGGTAAACGGAAAGGAATGGGAAAACGAAGACTCTAATTTTTTTCTGTTATGTTTCATTGATTTTTAGTGAACTGTTTAACTTTATTGAGTAACAAAGACAAGCCAGATGTTTAATGGTTCAATAAAGTAATTAATTGGTACTTTTGGTTTAACAATGTTTTGCCTATCGGCCTCTGTGGTATGCTTTCAAATATATTGGATTGCTTAATTGCATTAATCATGCCTGGTTAACCCTTTATCAACAACTAATGACATTGGAATATTTTTATTTACCACTTTTCTTTTTCTTTTTGTAATTATTTATGATCATATGAAGCTGCAATTTGAAAATTTATCAATTTCCCTCTTTCTATAACAATTATTAACATTTAACTAAAACTTTGTCCATTCTACCACAGATTATTATTTTTTAATCCATCTCTTTTGCCTTTCTTCTAACTCCAGTACATATTCTATATCTTCTGGAATCTTAAACTCATTTCCCTTTATTTTAATACACTTTCATGACAACATTTTTAATAATTGGGATCTTCTGTTACTCAAGATTCAAAATGTTTGATGGAACACAGTGCCTCATAACTCTCAAAGTGCCTTTGAAGGCCAGGCAGATGAACAAGAGAGGTGCCCAGAGTATACAACAGGCCTTAGAGTGTTGAAAAGCTCATTAATTTAAAACTGTTTCCCCGAACAAAAGGATGCATCTGTGCATAAGTTTATGCTTTTTGTTTGGGAAAATGGAATTCCAAATCCAGATATAAGCATACAAAATACCTCAGAATCTGTCTTTTAATTATCTTATTCATCACTATTGTCAAGTAATGGCAGGTGCTATTTGCAAACAGACAGAGATCCTCAACTTTCCTTCCCTGACCCCCAATACAAACACATAACTTGGGATGGGATCACACTAGATCGTTTTCAGTACACAAATCATTTTCTTTTGCTTTAATGAAAGATTTTCTGCCATCTTAGTATTCTCTACAGATGATTAATTATATTTTGAACTTCTCCATATTGTTCCCTATTCATAACTTAGGTTGAATATATCATCATTGCATTGCAATTATTTATTGATGTGAGTTTCTTAAGATACGTTCCAAGCTTCTTAGGGAAACTGACTGTGGGCTCTTCCCTTTTTACCTGTGGTACCTATCCCAGTGTCTATATACATGTTTAATAAAACACCAGAATAAATTTGTCTCTTTTTTAAAATTTTAAAATTTTATTTAGAAAATTAACTTTAACATGGTGACATAAATCAATAAGAATGCATAGGTTTCAGGTAAACATTTCTATAGCATTTGAACTGTTGATTGTGTGTGTGCCCATCACCCAAAGTCAAATCATTTTCTGTCACCTTATATTTGTCCCTCTTTATACCCTTTCCCCTACCCCCTTCCCCATCCCCCTCTCCCAAGTCTCCTTCCCCCAGGTAACCACTTCACTTTTATCTATGTCCATATATAAAAGTTTTATGTCCCACCTATGTGTGAAACCATACAGTTCTTAGCTTTTTCTGATTTACTTATTTCACTCCATATAATGTTATCAAGCTCTATCCATGTTATTTTAAATAATCCAATGTCATCATTTCTTATAGCTGAGTAGTATTCCATACTATATAGGTTCCACATTTTCTTTATCCAATCCTCTATTGATGGACACTTTGGTTTTTTCTATGTCTTGGCCACTGTGAACAATGCTACAATGAACATGGGGCTGCATGGGTCTTTCCATACCAATGTTTTTGAGTTTTGGAGGTAGATAACCAGTAAAGGGATTGCTGGGTCATATGGTAATTCTATTCTTAATTTTTTGAGGAACCACCATACTTTCTTCCATAATGGTTGTACTACTTTACATTCCCACCAGTAGTGGATGAGGGTTCCTTTTTCTCTACAGCCTCTCAACACTTGTTATTACCTGTCTTGCTGATAATAGCCAATCTGACAGGTGTGAGGTGCTATCTCATTGTTGTTTTATTTGCATTTTTCAAATAGCGAGTGAAGATGAGCATCTTTTCATGTATCTGTTGGCCATTTGTATGTCCTTTTGGGAGAGGTGTCTGTTCAGGTTCTCTCCCCGTTTATTAATTGGATTATTTGCTTGTTTGTTGCTGAACTTTGTGAGTTCTTTATATATTTTTGGATATTAATCCCTTATTGGAGCTATTATTTTCAAATATCATCTCCCATTTAGTTGGCAGCCTATTTATTTTGTTCTCAGTTTGTTTTGCTCTGCAGAAGCTTTATAGTTTGATATAGTCCATTCATGTATTTTGCCTTTACTTCCCTTGCCTTATTCTGTCTCTTAATTTGTTTAATAAAACAAGCAATAACATTAATATTTTGTTATTTTTTGTGTGTGTGCTCTAAAAGCTGGACCCCAGTGTTCAATTCAGAATAAGCTCATAATGGTCATCTATTTAGTGTATGTTTCTTAATGCTGGTAACATTTTGATTATTGAAAATCATCTCCAAACCTTAGATTCTTTTAGCAATAGAAGGCCCAAGTATGCGGATTGTGATCAGGGTTAGAATAAAGACTTCTGGTCTAGTGAGAAATTTTTACAAATTACTCCACAGTTAGTGAAAATCTTGCTTCCCTTCACTTACTACAAGATTTTGGAAAGGTGATTTACTTTTCTTTCCCAGTCTAGTCAAAGGAATTAACAATATATACTTTACTAAGTTGCTGCCAAAATATAATTAGACACTTGACTCAAAGTATTGGCATAGTGCCCAGCACATTGCAAGTGCTGACCATCGCAATGCAGGAAAATGACTTCCATTTCCCTATACCACTCTGCTTGGCAGCTGAATAGTATGAATATTTCCCTAGATATCATGTTTACTGAATAATATCTTGGGAGCTAAGCAAGGTATGGGTATTTTTTTAAGGTTTTGAAGAATTTCAAACAGTAGCTTCACCTAATAATTGTTTGCCAGTTAGACATAGTTTCAAATCAAGAGCTCTGCTCCACTTGGAATTCTAAGTGTGTTTTTGATCATCTCAGGAACAAAAGTCCCAGTGAGGGCACAGATACAGTATTGGAGCATCTTTCTCAATAAAGGTCAGCACTTCCTGTGCATGTTTACTGAATAATATCTGTGCATGTGAGAGAACAGGGATGCTGCCCTCAGACTCTAAGCAAACATGCCTGTCAACACAAGGTGGTCAGGTTGAGTTTAGAACATAAAGCAGAGATGTGCTGGCTTTTTGGACATGCTAAGTTTGAGATGTTCATTGACCATCTTTCAATGGAGGGATGAGAAGTTATCAGAAAAAGACTTTTAAGTCATATCTCTTGGAAAATAAAATGAGGGAAACAAGCAGAGACTAGATACTTATCAAAAGTTACATTTCTGATTAGCCCAAACAGACTACCTCTGTCTTCACTGGTCTAAAATTTTCTGCTTCTGGGTATTCATGAAAAGCATTTGGACAATAAATAACAAAGCCTTACAAAACAAAACAAAGACCAGCTGCCAGCTGGTTTTATGCTGAGGCAGGCAACCAGGTGCAAAGCAAATGGAATGAGAGCCCCAAATTTAGTTAGTTTTATGAAATCCAATATTTCACTGTGTTTTGAGATTATTGTATCTGGCCAGCATGATTAAAAACACCTTAAAGCCATCACTACACACAGAAAAATATATCATGCATCTAAGAGCACCCTATATATCATAAATATTTCTGTCACTAACTTTGCTTCCATTTCAAAGCCAAAATTTCTTCAGCAATACACATCAGTACTCTTGAATAACAGAAAGAAAGTTAGTGCATTCTCATGGCTCATGTTCCAAATCTGGCCTCAGTTACCTTGTTTCTGTTAACATGCAGTGCTGGGTGCACTTGGCATGACTTCTTGGTTTTGTTCCTCATTCCCATGCCCAATATATGCTATTTCAATCCATTTTCACCCTGAATTTAGCATTTTTAAGAAATAAAAATCTGATGTAAAACCTGAGTATAAGATAGAAAAATGTATTAGATATGAAGTATATTCTTTCGTTCCAGTTTATTGACTTGCTAAGAGCAACTACCTTGAGGAACAATTCAAAGCTCTTAAGCATTCACATAAGCAATCTTAGAAAAGTTCTATTCCAGTTCAAATCCTTTGTGGTAGCTTAACAGACTGCTTTGGTGTGTCTGCTCAACCCTTGGAGGACTTGCCAGCTTTACAGAGCAACCAATTTTTACTCAGTTGTGGTTTAGCTGTTGTTCTTAATCACTTACTTTTTATATCTATTGTTTCTGATTAGCATTAAGCCATTACTCTACCACTTGATATTTGTATCATTCATATCTTTAAATTTAATATATTTTTCAGGAATTAAAAATCAGCCACATAAGCATCTGTGCTTGGGGAGAAGTCTCAGCTCAGTATAAGGAAATCTTTTTTTCCATCTTTGGAGACCATGCATTTAGAGCCACTGTTAAGGTCTGTGTCAGTGTCCTTTCCAAAGCAAATCAAATGTAATTTCTAATCAAATTAGAGAATTAATTAGGCAGATGAGATTGTAAATTTTCCTTAGTGTTCTGTCAAGAGTACATGAGTGGATGGCTCCATTTGTCTCACAATCTGTCTCAACCATATAGTTCCCCAGATTTCAAATCAGTGTTCAAAAAACAGTTATCTAATTTTGGAACTGATAAAGTTCTCAAAAAACAAGTCCCTCATTTTATTTTCTGTTATTTTTTTATTTAGACAATTAAATTTAACAGAGTGACTTTGGTCAACCAGAGTACATAGATTTAGAGAAAACATCTCTACATCATTTGGACAGTCGATTATGCTGTATACCCATCACCCAAAGTCAAATCACCCTCCGTCACTCTATATTTTGTTTCCCTTTAAGCCCCTTCCCTTTCCTCCACCTGCCTCCCTTTCCACCCTTCCCTTCCCTTCCCTTCCCTTCCCTTCCCTTCCCTTCCCTTCCCTTCCCTTCCCTTCCCTTCCCTTCCCTTCCCTTCCCTTCCCTTCCCTTCCCTTCCCTTCCCTTCCCTTCCCTTCCCTTCCCTTCCCTTCCCTTCCCTTCCTTTCCCTTCCCTTCCCTTCCCTTCCCTTCCCTTCCCTTCCCTTCCCTTCCCTTCCCTTCCCTTCCCCCTGGTAACCACTTCACTTTTATCTATGTCCATGAGTCTCATTTTTATGTCCCACCTATGTATGGAATCATACAGTTCTTAACTTTTTCTGATTTACTTATTTCACTCAGTATAATGTTATCAAGGTCAATCCATATTGTTACAAATGGTACTATGTCAGCATTTCTTATGGCTGAGTAGTATTCCATAGTATATATGTACCACATCTTCTTTATCCAAGCCTCTACTGAAGGACATTTAGGCTGTTTGCATGTCTTGGCCACTGTGAACAATGCTGCAATGAACATGGGGTACATGTGTCTTTATATACCCATATTTTTGAGTTTTGGGGTTAGGTACCCAGTAGAGGGATTGCTGGGTCATATAGTAGTTCTATTCTTAATATTTTGAGGAACCACCATAATTTCTTCAATAACGGTTGTACTAATTTACATTCCCACCAACAGTGGATGAGTGTTCCTTTTTCTCCACAGCCTCCCTAACACTTGCTACCTGTCTTGTTGATAATAGCTAATCTAACAGATGTGAGGTGGTATCTCATTGTAGTTTTGATTTGCCTTTCTCTAATAGCTAATGAAGATGAGCATCTTTTCATATATCTGTTGGCCATTTGTATTTTTTTCTGGGAGAACTGTCTGTTCTTGTCCTTTTCTCATTTTTTTAATTGGATTGTTTGTTGCTGAGTTTTGTGAATTCTTTATATATTTTGGATATCAGCCCCTTATCTGAGCTATTATTTGAAAATATCTCCCTGATAGTTGGCTTTTTTTTTTATTTTTGAAAATTTTATTATCATATGCCTTGGAGAAGGTATGTTTGGGATAAGGTAAATTTATTTGCTTCTTGGATTTTTTTAGGCGAATATATTTTATTTTATTTATTTTTTCTTATTTTTATTAATTTTAATGCAGTGACATTGATAAATCAGGGTATTTTTTGGTTGGCTATAAATTTCTTTTCTGTGCAGAAGCTTCTCAGTGTGATGTAGTACCATTCATTTATCTTTGCCTTTACTTTTCTTGCCTTTGGGGTCAAGTTTATAAAATATTCATTATGGCCAAGGTCCATGAGTTAAGTACCTATGTTTTCTTCTATGTAATTTATTGTTTCAGATCTTATATTTAGTTATTTGACCCATTTTGGATTAATTTTTGTTCAAGGAGACAAACTGTAGTCAAGTTTTATTCTTTTGCATGAGGCTCTCCAGTTTTCCAAGCACTATTTATTGAAGACACTTTCTTTTCTCCATTGTGTGTTTTTGGCTCCTTTATCAAAGATGATTTGACCATATATATGTGGTTTCATTTCTGGACTCTCTATTCTGTTCCATTGGTCTGTGTGTCTATTTTTCTGCCAGTACCATGCTGTTTTGATTATCGTGGCTCTGTAGTATAGTTTGAGGTCAGGTATTGTAATGACTCCAGCTGTGTTCTTTTTCCTTAGGACTACTTTGGTTATTTGAGGTTTTTTTATGGTTTCATATAAACCAGATGATTTTTTGTTCCATTTCTTTAAAAAATGACATTGGAATTTTGATGGGAATAACATTAAATTTGTATATTGCTTTGGGTAATATGGCCATTTTAACTATATTTATTCTTCCTATCCACAAAGAAGGAATATTTTTTTTATTTCTTTGTGTCTTTTTCAATTTTATTTACTAATGCTTTGTAGTTTTCAGTATATAGGTCCTTTACATTCTTTGTTATGTTTATTCCTAGGTGTTTTATTTTATTTTTTTGTTGCAGCTGTAAAAGGGATTATTCTTTTGAGTTCTTTTTCTGAGGTTTTATTGTTGGCATATAAGAAAGCAATAGACTTCTGTATATTAATTTTGTATTCTGTGACCTTACTGTATTGGTTTATTGTTTCTAATAGCCTTTCTGTGGAGCCTTTGGGGTTTTTAGTATATACAGGATCATATCATCTGCAAAAAGTAAAACATTTTCTTCTTCTTTCCCAATATGAATGCCTTTTATTTCTTTCTCTTCTCTGCTCTGACTAGAACTTCCAGCACTATGTTGAATAGGAGTGGAGAGAGTGGGCAACCTTATCATGTTCCTGATTTTGGAGGAAAAGTTTACAGTTTTTACCATTGAATATGATGTTAGCTGATGGTTTGTTGTAAATGGCCTTTATTATGTTGAGGTATTTTCCTTTTATACCCATTTTGTTGAGTGTTTTAAACATAAAAGGATGTTGTATTTTATCGAATACTTTTTCTGCATCTATTGATAGGATCATATGATGTTTGTTCTTTGTTTTGTTGATATGGTGTATTATGTTAATAGTTTTATGTATGTTGAACCATCTTTATGTTTCTGGGACAAATCCAACTTGATCATGATGAATTATTTTTTTAATGTGTTGTTAAACTTGATTTGCTAGTATTTTGTTTAGCATTTTAGCATCTGTATTCATTAGAGATATTGGTCTGTAACTTCTTCAGTTTTTTGGAAGACTTTGAGAAGGATAGGAACCAACTTTTTTTGAATGTTTGGTAGAATTTAATAGTATAGAAATCTGGCCCCAGACTTTTATTTTTGGTGAAGTTTTTAAAAATTTTTTAAATTTAAATTTTTTATTTTTTTTGTACTTTTCCAAAGTTGAAAATGGGGAGGCAGTCAGACAGACTCCTGCATGCGCCTGACCAGGATCCACCCAGCATGCCCACCAGGGGGCGATGCTCTGCCCATCTGGAGCGTTGCTCTGTTGCAACCAGAGCCATTTTAGCGCCTGAGGCAGAGGCCATAGAGCCATCCTCAGTGCCCAGGCCAACCTTGCTTCAATGGAGCCCTGGCTGCGGGAGGGGAAGAGAGAGACAGAGAGGAAAGAGAGGGGAAGGGGTGGAGAAGCAGATGGGCGCTTCCTTTGTGTGCCCTAGTCAGGAATTGAACCCAGGACTCCTGCACACCAAGCCGATGCTCTACCACTGAGCCAACTGGCCAGGGCCTATTTTTGGTGAAGTTTTTGATAGTAGTTTTTATTTCCTCCCTGCTTATCGGTCTATTTAGGCTTTCTACTTCTTCATGATTCAGCCTAGGAAGATTGTATTATTCTAGGAGTTTATCCATTTCTTCTAGATTGTTAAATTTGATGGTATATAATTTTTCATACTATTCTGCTATAATCCTTTATATATCTACAAAATATGTGGTGATTTCTCCTCTTTCATTTTGGATTTTGTTGATATGAGTCCTTTCTCATTTTTCCTTAGTGAGTCTTGCCAGGGGTTTGCCAATTTTATTAATCTTTTCAAAGAACCAGCTCTTTGTTTTCTTAATTTTCTATAGTTTTTCTGTTCTCTATTTTATTTAATTCTGCTCTCATCTTTATTATTTCCTTACTTCTGTTGGTTTTGGGTTACCTTTGTTCTTCTTTTTCCAGTTCTTTAAGATGTAATGTTAGATTGTTTACTTGGGCTCTCTCTTGTTTTGTCATATAAGCCTGTAATAATATGAACTTCTCTCTTATTACTGCTTTTGCTGCATCCCAGAGATTCTAATATGTTGTGTTGTCATATTCATTTGTCTATATATATCTTTTGATCTCTTCTTTTATTTCTTCTTTGACCCATTAATTTTTTAGAAGTATGTTGTTTAATTTCCACATTTTTATGGGCTTATTTACTTCTTTTTTGTGGTTGAATTCTAGTTTCAAAGCCTTATGATCAGAGAATATGCTTGGTATAATTTCAGTCTTTCTGAATTTGTTGATGTTAGTTTTGTGGCCCAGCATATGATCTAATCTTGAGAATGTTCCATGTATACTGGAGAAAAATGTATACTCTGATGTTTTGGGATGAAATGCCCTGTAGATGTCTATTATGTCCATTTGTTATAGTGTTTCATTTAAGGCTGATATTTCTCTATTGATTTTCTGTTTGGATGAATGATCTAAATTCATCAATGACGTATTGAGATCTCGAAGTATGGTTATATTTTTTTCGGTTTGTACTTTTAGATCAGTTAGTAGCTATCTTATATATTTTGGTGCTCCCTGACTTGGTGCATATTTATTAAGGAATGTTATGTCTTCTTGATACAGTATCCCCTCTATCATCTTGAAGTGTCCATCCTTGTCTCTGGTTACCTTTGTTGTCTTATAGTCAGCATTGTCAGATATGAATATAGCTACTCCTGCTTCTCTTTATATATATTTGCTTGGAGAATCATTTTCCAACCTTTCTTTTTGAACCTATTTTTATCCTTGTAGCTTAGATATGTCTCTTGAAGGCAGCATACTGTTGAGTTTTGCTTCTTGATCCAGTCTGCTACTCTGTGCTTCTTTATTGGTGAGTTCAATCCATTTACATTTAGTGTAATTATTGACACTTGAGGATTACCTATTGCCATTTTATACACTGCTTTCTGATAGCTTTATGTCTTGTTTGGCTCTTCTTTTTTGTTTTTCTGTCATTTGTTTTTGTTCTGTGGTATTCTATACTTCTATCATTTGTTTCTTCTTTTTTTAAGCTATGTGTTTCAGTAGTGGCATTTTCAGGGGTGGTTACCATTAGGTTATTAAAATAAAAATTATCATAATTATTATAGTCCATTATCTCATGAGTGCTTCTGTACTCTGTCCTTTTTTATTGCTGATCTTTATCTTCTCCCCTTTTATGTTATTGTTGTTACAGATTATCTTTATTTTTATTGTGGTTTTGTCAAAAATTTTTATTTGTGTTTTTGTTTTGTTTTGTTCTTTGTATCTGGTTGGATAACCCCCATTAGTATTTCTTGTAGTGGGGTTTTTCTGGTGATATATTCCTTCAGCTACTGTATGTCTGTAAATGTTTTCATTTCTCCTTCATATTTGAAGGATAGCTTTGATGTATGGATATAGTATTCTTGGCTAGTAGGTCCTCTCTTTTAGTACTTTAAATGTTGGGGTCCACTCTCTTTTGGCTTGTAGAGTTCTTGCTGAGAAATCTGGTAATAGCCTAATGGGCTTTACTTTATATTTTATATTCTTCTTCTCCCTAGCTGCCTTGACAATTCTTTCTTTGTCATTGATTTGTGATAATTTCATTAAGATGTGCCTTGCAGCAGTAGGTCTGTTTGGGTTGAGGTAACTCAGCATTCTTTTTGCTTCTTGGATTTGAGGTTCTATCTCTTTCTACAGGCTTTGGAAGTTCTCATCAATTATTTGTTTCAATATATTCTCCATTCGCTTCTCTCTCTCTTCCTCTTCCAATTAGCCATTATTCTTATATTGCACTTCCTAATGGAGTCAGACAATTCTTGTAGGGCTTTCTCATTTTTTAAAATTTGTGAGTCTATCTCTTCTCCTATCTGTAATGTCTCTGGTTGCCTGTGTTCAGTGTCACTGATTCTCTCCTCTATCTGGCCTGTTCTATTGGCTAAGCTTGTTACCTCATTTTTCAGTTCATGTATTGAGTTTTTCATCTCTGGTTTTTTTATAGTTTCAATTTCCTTGGTGAAGTATTGTTTTTGTTCATTTAGTTATTTTTTGAGCTCACTAAATTGCCTTTCAGTGTTTTCTTGTATTTTATTGAGTATATTTAGAGGTCAATTTTGAATTCTCTGTCATTAAGCTCCAAAGTTTCCAGGTAATGACATTTTTTTTTTTTACTGGAGATTTTTTATCATCTATCTGAGGTACATGTCTGTCTTATATATCCATATTTGATTTTTATTTGATGGCATTTGCAAGTGGTATTTTTAATAACCCCAACAAGAGATAATTATTCCTTTTTCTGACAGGGATGCTGTACTACAAGATTTCTCTCTGCGAGATTCTTGAGTGTTCTGCTGTTCCCTCATAATGATGCAGGCAGGGTCATCTCATTGGTAGAAGGGGCTTGTTGTTAGGGCTTTACAATTTTATGGCTTTAGGAATAGCCTACCAGGGGTCCTCTAGGGTCCTCTCCCATGTCCTAACAGAGCACCCCTGCTCTGGGAACCCCTGCCTCTCACAGGAAAGAGCAGCCTGGATACTTAGTGGAGGGGCATCTGCTACCATGGCTGTTCTCACAGCAAGAGGAGCAATAAGGGACCAGGAGGCTGGTGTGATACAGTCCAGTCCCTCCTCCGATACTGCTCTAAACACTCAAAGCACATCCCTGGGCAGAGCAGGGCTGTGCATCACAAACCAGTGTCCCTGAGCTTCAGGAGCAGTTGTGGTAGAGCTCGCAGATCAGGGGCATCTGCCATCACAAGGCTGAATAGCCATCAGATCACGTTGCCCCAATGCCCCATGGGCTAATCTGCACAAGCTATTCACCCGTAGCTCTTAGGAGCATTGCCATTGGCTTTGTGTTTGCCTAGTGCCTGTAATTTCCCAGCCCTGCAATCATGGGTGCGGCAGACACCGAGAAGTGGCCCTGCTCCCCGTTCTTGGTCATCACCCCTGTTTCAGCTCCTTCCCCCCAGACTCTCCTCTTCTCCTGACTCCATATCTGAGACAAAGCCTGCACCAACAGTGCCTCCTCCCTCAGGTCTGTGAGGAAAGAGAAAGATTCAGTCCTCCAGTATTTCTTTTTCTTCTGTGCTTTGGCTTGCCTTCTTATGCATTCATACCTTTGTCTGTCTGGTGTGTGTATATTTTAGGTCAGTGGTCCCCAACCCCCAGGCCGTGGACTGGTACCAGTCTGTGGGCCATTTGGAACTGGTCCACAGAGAAAGAATAAATAACTTACATTATTTCCATTTTATTTATAGTTAAGTCTGAACGATGTTTTGTTTTTAAAAAAATGACCAGATTCCCTTTGTTACATCTGTCTAAGACTCACTCTTGATGCTTGTCTCAGTCACATAATACATTTATCCATCCCACCCTAAAGGCCGGTTCGTGAAAGCATTTTCTGACATTAAACCGGTCCGTGGCCCAAAAAAGGTTGGGGACCACTGTTTTAGGTTCATCTGGTTTTTTTTCTCTGCATATAGTTGTAGAATTTGTTGAAATTTCAAGGGGAGAGATCAGGAGCATCTCTCATGCCGCCATTTCTCTGACATCACTGAGTCCCTCATTTTTGAATGAGTACACTGATGTTCGATATCACTAAAAATGTGAGTGGTAAAGCAGGCAATGGAAATCACATCTCCCAAACTCTAAGTTTAGAGTTAGGATCTAGGAAGTTTCTAATACACTACAAAACTATCAAATCATTCTAATGCAGAGCATGTTAAGCATACATAACACAGAAGTGTTTATAGCCTTAGTAAACAGGTGGCATTGTTTAATTTGCTTACACTACAAAATGAACAATACATATATTTATACATTTACATAGTACATGTGTTTGTGCACATATTATCTGAAGTATGAGATGACAATCATGGCTTGAAGATTTCTGCTATTAAAAATTGATGAGAAACATTTCCAAATGCAGATGCTCAGAACTTATAAACACTTTTATTCAGGCTTTAGGTGGAGCCCAGCAATGTTTATTTTTTTCCAAACTCCCTCTCTGAATTCTGGTGCATCTAACCAAGGACCATATTTTTAATTACACTGATTTATAAGGTTCCTTCTAATTTTTCCTATGGGCAAGTCTGCTATTCCAAGTAACACCTTTGCACTGCCAGCCAGGAAAGCTTATCCTGAGATACCATTGACCATTGGCCATTCACAGGAAAGAATAATGTGAATTTAGACCCCCTGAGAATAGAGTAATGCCACAATTCATAATTGAATTGAAGAGATCCAGGAAGCCAAATTCTGACAGCTGTACTCAGAAAGCATCTTTGGGATAGCACTCTGATTTAATTTTACCTCCGGGGCTTTGAAGTCAAGGGGAAGGAATGATGAAAGGGACCATGGACTTTTAGAAACATAATAACACATTTACTCTCTTTTTACAGTTAAATGTACTTGATATCTGGTTTTACAGAAAGCTCCTGAATTTTAGTTCTGGCCCTCCTTGTTTTATAGAATAAAATGCATTGTTTTATGTAGTTGGGTGTGGTCTAGACGAGAGAGAGGAGGTAAGCCACAAGTCTGGTCTGTGTTTAAGGACTGATGAGAAGGAAAACTTAGATTCTTTTCAAGGTTGATTTTTACCCACAAAATAATTAAGAGCTAGAATAATGGGTGTTAAAAAGAAAAGACAGGCAATGTGACTCCCCATTGACTCCTCCATGGAATCTGTATTCTCAAGGAGTTTGCCCAAAGTTTGACGGTCTTAGTATTTTATACAGAGGTTGTCCTTTGGGTATAAGGGGCTCAAAATTGAAGGTGTGCTGTATTTTAAACTCTTGCAATGTTAGTACACACAAACTATTTACACAATCCTAAAAAAAAAAGGAAAAAAAAAAAGAAATAATGCTGTTACTTGGCAAGCCATGTCTTTCAAATATAAGTTCAAGGATCTAGTCTTTAAAATGACAACCAGGCCAGCACTTATGCTGTGAGATCCGGGGTTCTTTCAATGTTTCTTCCTAGAGTCGTTCTGGGTAACTCTGTGCCCTTTACCTCAGTTTCTTATATAAAATTTATCAAAGCACACAATGCAAATCAAATTGCTGCCATTTAGGTGAACGTAGAATTATGCTGTTGTGGTCTAAAACGGTGAAATCTTTCTTCTAGGACTACATAAATCAGTGGTAGAATTCAAGAATAATGGAGGTCTTGAACTGTGGAAATCTTGTTCACCCGATTGTCCCACACAAGTTTTCTTGTATGAATTTTAATTTTTACTGTCACCACAGAGGATTCTTTTGTTTCTTAAATCTTATGGTAGATGTGCCACATCTGTGTCTGTGGACAGGGAAGGAAAGGTCACACAGGAGTGTTGGTAGCATAGAAGTGCTGAAGAAGGTTTCTCCCATGGGGCCAAGGAGGTCTGGCCATTGAGCAACCAGAAAGAGAGACAATCTTTAAAAAGAAACACTATTTACATATTATGGGTTCACCAAGCCTATTCTAATTTTCTAGAACACAAAAGATACCAGAGTTAAGATTTTTGAAGACATTGCAGATCCAAAAGTAAGGTATGGGTGGCCCTGGCCGGTTGGCTCAGTGGTAGAGCATCGGCCTGGCGTGCCCAAGTCCCAGGTTCGATTCCCAGCCAGGGCACCCAGGAGAACCACCCATCTGCTTCTCCACCCCTCTACCTCTCTCTTCCCCTCCCGCAGCCAAGGCTCCATTGGAGCAAAGATGGCCCAAGTGCTGAGGATGGCTCTGTGGCCTCTGCTTCAGGTGCTGGAATGGCTCTGGTTGCAACAGAGTGATGCCCCAGATGGGCACAGCATCGCCCCCTGGTTGGCGTGCCAGGTGGATCCTGGTCGGGCACATGCGAGAGTCTATCTGACTGCCTCCCCATTTCTGGCTTCAGAAAAAACCAAAAAAAAAAAAAAAAAAGTAAGGTATGGGTGATGGTAGAAAGATTAGGTAAGTCCTCATGCGTCTACAAGTAAAGCTTCTGTATAACCATTTAAATGATGGTTGTAATTTAGAGGCAACATATGTAGCTTTGTGTTTTAAGTGAAGTTGATAATGTTACCAGTAGCATTGGCAATGTTTGGAAGTCTAAGCAGGAAGTGCAGACTCTTTTCGATGCTCTATCTGCTATGTTATAGAGCTGTGAATGGAGACAGGACAGGACATGGATAGCCTGGAGTTTCAACTGGATGGGTTCATATGGAACCTCTGAAGAGGCCATAAGGACTAAATTGCTATTCTTGCTAAGTGACTTGAAGGAATAAAAAGCTTTATTCCCAAACTGTGGGTTATTTGGTGTGTATTATATTAGTGTGTTCTCAGTAAGGAATTTCAACCACTGGGCATAGATCTCCCATCCTAAGAATGGAGACCATTATTTGGCAACCTATAAATTAAAATCTCACCTGATTCCTGCCTCTTTTCTTTGCAAGTATCAAAGCATAGTATGTTACACATAGATACATACTATGGAGAAGAAAAATTAAGGAACACTAGCCTTTAAGCATAAGTACTTAAATCTTAAAGTACAAAAAGATTCCCTGAGGTCCTGTTGGCAATGTTAATTATGAAGGAAATGTTAAACTCTGCACATTTTGCACATATTTGTAATATTTGTCATGTGTCCAGAATATATAATATTGTTTATGGCATCCTATACAGAAGTTGAATATATTTAGGTTAGATTTCACTTGATTTACATATTGATCTTAGCCATTATAAATTTTGCCTTTGTTTGTTTTGGACTTTAGCTCTTAGGAACAGCTGCTTCAGTAAGATTGCCTGGATAAAACGCTGATGCAGCTACTTTCTAGTAAATTGACTTAACCTTAATTTGAGCAATTGACTTACTCCTTCTAAGCCTCAGATTTCAAACTCTAAAATTGAGCTTACAAGAAGTGAAAATTAAGTGAGATAGTTTACTATTCCATTAAATGCTCATCAAAGGGAAAGTATTAATAAATGTTATTTGAATTATCCATTGCCCTGAGCTTTCTAGATATCGCTATTCTATCAAAAATGATAATTCAATAATAATTATTAGTAGAAAGACAACAAACAAATATATTGCTTATTATATTCTAGATACTGTTATAAGAACCCTATTTACAAATTGAGTCATTAATCCCCACTTACACAGCCCTCTGAGGTGAGAACTTTACTGCTGGTGTTTACAGGTGACAATGGGAAGAAATCCAAGTTTGGTGTCTTTCTTTGAGAAATGTTCTCCAGGTTGCTGCTTTGAGACTTTTGGTTACATAATACTCTTTATGGTCTGCAGTTATTTTTCAAGTTCTTGAGACAGCAAAACCTGAGAGAAAAAAGTTAATTAGATTAAAACTATTTTAAAATATTCTTTTTAAATTTAAGAAAACTATTTTTTTTCTTTCAAAATTCAATAGGGGTAGGGTATAGAAAACAAATGACAACTTGGTAATTTAAGCTGTAGATTTGTCATGATATCTAACAGGAGCCAGGTTCATTGTGCTGATTAGATCAATCTTGGTTTTAGTTTAGTGGCAAAATGATTTCAGAACTCACTCGATTAACCTCAGTTCTACTGAAAATCCTCTGTTATGCTTGGAATAAGATAGAGACTTGCAGTGATTCAGCTTCTTTCAGTTCTCTCCTGGGACTAGTCAGCAAGCAGAGCTCTTCTCCCCTTGGCTGGGCTCCAGGCAGACATATTCCTCCATGCCTCTGCTCATTGGGCGGGTGCAGCTTAGAGCGAATATTAGTTATTATTTGAGCTGCTTTGTGGGTTGAATTACACGTTGTTACTTTCTTTTTATGCCTTTTAAAAAGTAGCTTCTTGGAATTGTGTGACTTAGATATTCTGCTTCTAATAATAAATTTTATATCTTCTAAAGATAGATTATGTCTTTAAGTACATTTTTTTTTAATTTTTAAAATTTTATTTATTAATTTTTAGAGAGGAGAGAGAGAGAGAGGAGAGAGAGACAGAGAGAGAGAAGGGGCAGGAGCCAGAAGCATCAACTCCCATATGTGCCTTGACCAGGCAAGCCCAGGGTTTCGAACCGGTGACCTCAGCATTTCCAGGTCGGCACTTTATCCACTGCACCACCACAGGTCAGGCAAGAGAGACTATGTCTTTAAAAATCTCTAGTGTTTGCAATAAAACTTCCAAAAACTTCAAGTTTGCAGCTTAATCTTTACATGTGCATAGCTTTAATGTTCAACTGTGTGACACAAATGAAGTTTTATAAGTGAGCATATTTATCTCGCCTTATGATATGTGATACCTTTGGGCTCTTCCTATTAGTCACTAACTTACTATTAAAGTCCATGATGCAAGAAGGTTTGGCCAGGCTATAATATTTTTTTGATTATGTTTTCATTTCATTCTAAAATGTCACCTGAATCTTCATAATACTTTTTTCATTAAAATCTGTCTGTTTAAAATGCAGGGCAGAAATAATCTTTATTGTTAATTGTTGATTGGGGTCTCATCAGTCACTGTTCCTTTGAAGAAGTAAATTACCAACAGATTAGGTAGAATAAGAGCAAGCCCAACCT